>NC_044976.1:175943664-176300044 GCF_008728515.1 Papio anubis
ATACAACATACCAGAATCTCTGGGACACATTTAAAGCAGTGTGTAGAGGGAAATTTATAGCACTAAATGCCCACAAGAGAAAGCAGGAAAGATCTAAAATTGACACTCTAACATCGCAATTAAAAGAATTAGAGAAGCAAGAGCAAACACATTCGAAAGCTAGCAGAAGGCTAGAAATAACTAAGATCAGAGCAGAACTGAAGGAGATAGAGACACAAAAAACCCTCCAAAAAATCAATGAATCCAGGAGTTGGTTTTTTGAAAAGATCAACAAAATTGACAGACCACTAGCAAGACTAATAAAGAAGAAAAGAGAGAAGAATCAAATCGACGCAATTAAAAATGATAAAGGGGATATCACCACCGACCCCACAGAAATACAAACTACCATCAGAGAATACTATAAACACCTCTACGCAAATAAACTGGAAAACCTAGAAGAAATGGATAATTTCCTGGACACTTACACTCTTCCAAGACTAAACCAGGAAGAAGTTGAATCCCTGAATAGACCAATAGTAGGCTCTGAAATTGAGGCAATAATTAATAGCCTACCAACCAAAAAAAGTCCAGGACCAGATGGATTCACAGCTGAATTCTACCAGAGGTATAAGGAGGAGTTGGTACCATTCCTTCTGAAACTATTCCAATCAATAGAAAAAGAGGGAATCCTCCCTAACTCATTTTATGAGGCCAACATCATCCTGATACCAAAGCCTGGCAGAGATACAACAAAAAAAGAGAATTTTAGACCAATATCCCTGATGAACATCGATGCAAAAATCCTCAATAAAATACTGGCAAACCGGATTCAACAACACATCAAAAAGCTTATCCACCATGATCAAGTGGGCTTCATCCCTGGGATGCAAGGCTGGTTCAACATTCGCAAATCAATAAACATAATCCAGCATATAAACAGAACCAAAGACAAGAACCACATGATTATCTCAATAGATGCAGAAAAGGCTTTTGACAAAATTCAACAGCCCTTCATGCTAAAAACGCTCAATAAATTCAGTATTGATGGAACGTACCTCAAAATAATAAGAGCTATTTATGACAAACCCACAGCCAATATCATACTGAATGGGCAAAAACTGGAAAAATTCCCTTTGAAAACTGGCACAAGACAGGGATGCCCTCTCTCACCACTCCTATTCAACATAGTGTTGGAAGTTCTGGCTAGGGCAATTAGGCAAGAGAAAGAAATCAGGGGTATTCAGTTAGGAAAAGAAGAAGTCAAATTGTCCCTGTTTGCAGATGACATGATTGTATATTTAGAAAACCCCATTGTCTCAGCCCAAAATCTCCTTAAGCTGATAAGCAACTTCAGCAAAGTCTCAGGATACAAAATTAATGTGCAAAAATCACAAGCATTCTTATACACCAATAACAGACAAACACAGAGCCAAATCATGAATGAACTTCCATTCACAATTGCTTCAAAGAGAATCAAATACCTAGGAATCCAACTTACAAGGGATGTAAAGGACCTCTTCAAGGAGAACTACAAACCACTGCTCACTGAAATAAAAGAGGACACAAACAAATGGAAGAACATACCATGCTCATGGATAGGAAGAATCAATATCGTGAAAATGGCCATACTGCCCAAGGTAATTTATAGATTCAATGCCATCCCCATCAAGCTACCAATGAGTTTCTTCACAGAATTGGAAAAAACTGCTTTAAAGTTCATATGGAACCAAAAAAGAGCCCGCATCTCCAAGACAATCCTAAGTCAAAAGAACAAAGCTGGAGGCATCACGCTACCTGACTTCAAACTATACTACAAGGCTACAGTAACCAAAACAGCATGGTACTGGTACCAAAACAGAGATATAGACCAATGGAACAGAACAGAGTCCTCAGAAATAATACCACACATCTACAGCCATCTGATCTTTGACAAACCTGAGAGAAACAAGAAATGGGGAAAGGATGCCCTATTTAATAAATGGTGCTGGGAAAATTGGCCTGCCATAAGTAGAAAGCTGAAACTGGATCCTTTCCTTACTCCTTATACGAAAATTAATTCAAGATGGATTAGAGACTTAAATGTTAGACCTAATACCATAAAAACCCTAGAGGAAAACCTAAGTAGTACCATTCAGGACATAGGCATGGGCAAAGACTTCATGTCTAAAACACCAAAAGCAACGGCAGCAAAAGCCAAAATTGACAAATGGGATCTCATTAAACTAAAGAGCTTCTGCACAGCAAAAGAAACTACCATCAGAGTGAACAGGCAACCTACAGAATGGGAGAAAATTTTTGCAATCTACTCATCTGACAAAGGGCTAATATCCAGAACCTACAAAGAACTCAAACAAATTTACAAGAAAAAAACAAACAACCCCATCAAAAAGTGGGCAAAGGATATGAACAGACATTTCTCAAAAGAAGACATTCATTCAGCCAACAGACACATGAAAAAATGCTCATTATCACTGGCCATCAGAGAAATGCAAATCAAAACCACAATGAGATACCATCTCACACCAGTTAGAATGGCGATCATTAAAAAGTCAGGAAACAACAGGTGCTGGAGAGGATGTAGAGAAATAGGAACACTTTTACACTGTTGGTGGGATTGTAAACTAGTTCAACCATTATGGAAAACAGTATGGCGATTCCTCAAGGATCTAGAACTAGATGTACCATATGACCCAGCCATCCCATTACTGGGTATATACCCAAAGGTTTATAAATCATGCTGCTATAAAGACACATGCACACGTATGTTTATTGCCACACTATTCACAATAGCAAAGACTTGGAATCAACCCAAATGTCCATCAGTGACAGACTGGATTAAGAAAATGTGGCACATATACACCATGGAATACTATGCAGCCATAAAAAAGGATGAATTTGTGTCCTTTGTAGGGACATGGATGCAGCTGGAAACCATCATTCTTAGCAAACTATCACAAGAACAGAAAACCAAACACCGCATGTTCTCACTCATAGGTGGGAACTGAACAATGAGATCACTTGGACTCGGGAAGGGGAATATCACACACCGGGGCCTATCATGGGGAGGGGGGAGGGGGGAAGGATTGCATTGGGAGTTGTACCTGATGTAAATGACGAGTTGATGGGTGCTGACAAGTTGATGGGTGCAGCACAGCAACATGGCACAAGTATACATATGTAACAAACCTGCACGTTATGCACATGTACCCTAGAACTTAAAGTATAATAATAATAATAAATAAATAATAATAATAAAATAATAATAATAATAAATTATTCATTTATCTTAAAAGTATTTTGGAAGTGTCTATGTATAAATAAATGTTTGGAACAAAAAAAAAAAGTAAATACAAATATAAATTCCATTGCTCCCTTCTAGCATTGAAATGCATAGTCTTGAAATTTAGGAAAACACTGTTCTAGATAGAGTAGCAATAAGGTAACAATATCTTATGATCTTATTTTAATAATAAGATGTCGGCATTCTCCAAGAAGAAGGTTGAATTCCATTCAATTTGCTGGGTATTTTTTCCTTTTTCCAAAAGCCACATGTACATATCATGGTGAAACTATAATACCTTCTTCTTGACACATTGTGTGCTAGATTTTGCCTATTCCTTCAATCACGCAGGTCATGAATAGAGTCTTTCAAATCCTGGTTAAATTTCAGGTAGTATATAAGTGATCTAAATGTAATTTTGGTGAGTTAATATTCTCTATCTAGTGAAATTATGAAATAGGGAGGAATAAATTAATCTATACCAAGAAAATCATAGAGTCCTGAACTGAAGTTATCCATGAAAAAAGAAAAAGGTTCCCTACAACATTCCCAAGTCTCCTTTAAGCCACATTTGAGCTATTAAACAAAACACAGAAACGATAGAGGAACCATTTTTGAGTGGGTGTTAGCAGATGTTAGCCAAGCAAATACTTTTTAAAAAATAAAATAAAAATAAGGGGTGCTCTACTAATGTTTTTACCAGACAACTAATACAGACCCAAGAGAGTTCCTGGCCAAGAGTAAAGGCAGGAGGGACTTTACAGATATTTATCAAAATGGTGCAGTGAGAAGGGCCAGAAATCAAATATGTGTTTTGCCAGACAGCCTTTATGCTGTCATTTACAGATGCTGACTAGGAACCAGGCACCAGGCTAAGATTTTCACATGTAATCTGTCATCTGATCCTCACATAACCTCCATAACTGTGGTGCACTCTCTCTATCCTTCCCATTTTACAGATGAGGAATGTGTGTTTTTATCCTGCAGTTATTAATTGGCAATATAGAAAAGGAAATTTGAAGCAACAATATTTTACTTTTTCTGGTGCTTCACCTTGGTTGATTTTTTTCCTGGGAAATAATTGTGTGCAGATAAAATGAATGCTTGGACTATTAGACTCCAAATAATCATTTGTTTGTGGAAACATCTGTCGCACTTGGCAAATAAATGAGGTTTAGATATAATTTCATAGTTTGGTCTAGGGAATAAAAACTTCCAGAATTATTAAACTTTGATGATCCAAAAGACCACCTACTGAGGGCTCCTGCCCTTTATAAAAGACAGAACACCCCCTCCTGGAAAACCCCATGAGAATGTTCCTCTTCTCTTGATCATGACGTGGTCTCCTAGTCCAGGAGACCAGGCACCCTTACTATAGCTTTTAGAAACAACTTTTGCTATGATTAAGAAGAATGGTAGTATCTAAGATATTTTTATAAGAAAGGAAAACATTAAACAATTGAAACACTGAATATTTTAGGATTAGACATTTCTGGATGACAACTGTAGTAAATGAACATTTGCTGAATTTGTTACCCTTCAATAAAGATTGGGATTAAAAAAAAAAAAAACCTGGGCTGGGCATGGTGGCTCACACCTGTAATCCCAACACTTTGGAAGGCCGAGGTCGGCAGACGTCTTGAGCCCAGGAGTTCAAGACCAGCCTGGGCAACATGGTGAAATCCCATCTCTACAAAAAGTACAAAAGTTAGCCAGGCGTGGTGGCATTTGCTTGTAGTCCTCCCTACTAGGGAGTCTGAGGTGGGAAGATCACCTGAGCCCAGGGAGATTCAGGCTGTAATGAGCCATGATCATGCCACTGCACTCCAACTTGGGTGACAGAGTGAGACTTTGTCTCTAAAAACAAAAATAAAAGCAAAAAATTCTAACTTAAAAAGTAACTATAGGGATGGCTGATAAATTAATAACTGAACCTAATTAAATGAGGATTGCTTCCCTATAGGTTTTGTAATGCCTTTTTAAATACATAGAATAAGAATTGTATGCAATACTTTGGGAGCATTCAAAGAGCAAGAGTATTAGTGGGGCTAGTTCCTCTCCTCTTCCTCCTACTGTAACTTCTGCTATTGACTGCTAAGTTTCATTAACTCTTTTATGAAACTAAATTCTCATATCTACAGTAATTGGAACAAACCAAATCCAAATTCAAATACTCAAGTACTTCAATGCATGGTGTCTTTTAAGCCATGCTTTTCACATCCCATTCGTGCATAGTTTTCCACATTATATTAACTTGTCATTTTAACCACTGAGGTCTTTTTGAAGTCTATCATCAACCAGTCTCTTAGAAATTCCTACATTTTTTAACATTTCCAGTTATCAGTAAAGTCATTAATACAAGTATTGAAGAGGACAGAGTCAGGTTTGCAGCCTTATGTGTCCAATGTGATGTTATTGTCACGAATGTCCAAATGCCAGTTTTCTGTCTAGATTTCTAGATTCCCATCACATGCACTCAGTCAACTGCTTTTTTCCAGGCTGATCACAATTAGTATCAGATTAGAAGTGCACTTCAGCATTTATTCTCCCTTCAGGGAGATGAACTGTTATGTACACAAGCCATGATCATACTAGTTGAAACGTTTTAAGCTACTACCATACCTTACCTCTATCCTGTGATTTGTATCAGGAAGGTAGTTTTATATTCTCCCTCTGATTAAGCAATTTTTAATAAGCTCTTAAAATGACTAACGTTCTGCTTCTCTTTCTTTTTGCATTAACTCATATGTTTACCAGTCTGCCCCCTTCTCTTTGATGATTTTCCATGTAGATGTGCACCCTAATTGCATCTCTGTCAACCAACATTTTGTTATAATATTCACGTTTACAGACTTGTGCCTTCTTAGGTATCAATTATGCTTTTTCTCTTCTGTTGTTGTTCTTTATTTGATGGGATACTTGATTTCTCTCACAGACGCTGGTTTTCAATCAGTCTTGACTATACTGGCAAGTCTTCAGGACTGTCTTTAGTGTCTAGGCCAATGTTTTTCCAAATACTGGCTCACAGACCACCTATATTAGAGGTGCTGTTTCAGGAGATCTGGGACTAGGCCTAGGAAGCTGTATTTTTAATATGTAACTCGCATGTCTTTTAAGAATATTGAAATTTTAGAGCATCTGTTCTAGGCAGATTCTTCCAGGACTGGAGACATACACTGTATTCTTTATTATACAGCAGGGGTCCCCAGCCCTGGGCCACAGACTGATACCAGTTGATGGTCTGTTAGGTACTGGGCTACATAGCAGGAGGTGAGTGGCAGGAGAGCAAGCATTACCACCTGAGTGCTGCCTCCTGTCAGATCAGCAGCAGCACTAGATTCTCATAGGAGTACGAACCCTATTGTCAACCGTACCTGCAAGGAATCTGGGTTGCGTATTCATTATGAGAATCTAATGCCTGATGATCTGTCACTGTCTCCCATCACCCCAGATGGGACCGTCTAGTTGCAGGAAAACAAGCTCAGGGCTCCCACTGATTCTACATTATGGTGAGTTGTATAATTATATCATTATATATTACAATGTAATAATAATAGAAATAAAGTGCCCAATAAGTGTAATGCACTTGGATAATCCTGAAACCATCCCTCTCCCTAGTCTGTGGAAAAATTGTCTTCCAAGAAACTGGTTCCTGGTGCCAAAAAGATTGGAGGCTGCTATTATAGAGCATTCATTTAAGCATTTTAAAACAGTCTAGAGAACAAAACATCCTTCTTTTTTAAAACACCTCAAGAAGTAGAAGTCAGCAAAACTAGCTGCTACCATTTATTTAGTGTCTATGAAGTGGGAGATGTTTTACACCTATCATCTCTAAACCCCAAAATCACTATGGAAGTCAGATACTCATAGAAATTAAGTAGTTTACTCAAGGTAACATATATCATGTTTAGCATAGCATTTAAACCAAAGTTGGCCTGACTCCTAAGTGCGTAAGATGATTGCATCATGCCATTGTATCCCACTTAACTGTTTCCTCTTAGCCAGTAACTGAGACCAGACAGGAACTTAACTTGATGGGAGAAGGAAGGTAAACAGCTTGTAGAAGGAGAAGAGAAGGAGCCTCAGGGTAGGGAAATAAGAAAGAAGAGAGAACCTCCTCCACAAGCATACTCTTAGATGGAAGTGTAAGTCTGAGTAGATGCTGGAGACAGCTGTAAAAGAGCCCTAGGAAGAGATAATGGCCTTATGGGGAATGAAGCAAATGCAAGGCAACTTACAATAGAGCAGGGTCAGCCTGTCCCCTAACCCCACTAGCAAGGTCAGCCAACTGTAAAATGGTTACATTCAGATATTGGTCTCCCAACTAACAATTCAGTGAAAGAATAAAGACCCACACGGTTTATGCGGTTTATGTATGTTATGGTATGTATGCAGGCATCCCTAAGTTAGGCATTCATATTTCAGGGACTGGGAAAAGAATAAATTGATTTATTGGAAACATTTAGGAAACTGATGATTTGAATCTTTTTAACTGGTTGATTCAAATGGAAGAAAATGTGCAAAGAAGCAAATTAGATGAATTCAATATCCAATGAAAACTTTTTCATTCACCTACTATTTACTCTTTTATTTGTTAAATATTTTTGACTGCCTACTATACACCTGGAATTAAGCTAGGTGCTAGGACATTATTCTACATTTAATTGCTTGGTAAATGTGAAGTGAATATATGAATGAATAAATTAATAAAGGGCTGAACAATAAATCATGTGAATTAGAGAAAATGAATAACGTGTACATTAAAATCTTGAACAGTTTTCTGCAAATATTCTGGCTAAATTAGGAAAGTTCAAGCCTCTAATTATTGGCCTTTTCTGATGAGCCTCTAGAGATCTGAAGTGGTATATTCAAGGTTATGTAGTCTTTCAAGTTTACTGTGAAGCTATGATTTTATTGAGGTACTCCATGGCCACCCAGACTTTTTATTACAGCACATTGGAGAAGATCCTGAGCCAAAGATGGCTTCTACTCACGAAATCCTTCTTATAGGCAGGCAAGAAAATCGCAGACAAGATTAAGAAATAATGCTGCCAACTTCTGTCTTTTCAACAAAAGTTATCTGTAGAAAGCTATAAGTTAACAGAATACAGATAACTTAAAATACAGGATGGTGTATTTAATTATGAGCTCCAGTATGTCCTATTTGACAACCTGAAAAGTGAAGATCCTAACATGAGCAATGATAATTACAATAATGTAAGAAAAAAACTAGGTTTTTTTTTTAATACAGGCTAATAAAATAAACACCTGTTTCTTTCATACTGTAATTCAATAAAAATGAGCCCACTATTTTTTTAAAAGTGATACAAATATTCTTTTGTTAAGATGTAGAAATTACATTACCATGAACATGCAGTTGAATGTGCTGTTGTGTTTCTCCAGCTGCATTGGTAGCCACACATGTGTATCTGCCAGCATCTTCCAACAGGGTTTTGGCAATTTGTAGAACTCGACCAGAAGACTGTATCTAATTGGGAGCAGAAAGCACAGATGATTTTTGTAGTTTATACTTGGATTTGAAAACATTCACTGAGACAGAAAATTTCATTTAAATGTATAATACCTAACAATATTTTCATGCCAATATCTTAATAAACTCTTGATAGACTAGAGCAAGTTCACATCATCATGCACAAGACAATAGATTAGTTTGATTGGAAAGCCTTTTCTTATTCATTGGAAAACACAAAATAAAATAACCTAAGGCCAGCTTACTGGTATAGTCATAGTGAATAAAAGACTTTAGCACTCAACTATGAAGTATGTGATGAAAAGTTAAGCTATTTGAAAAAAAAAAAAAAAACTGGCCACATTTATATAACAATTCATAAATAGTTTTAAAACAATGACTTTTTATTAAATGGTCATGAGAGCCAAAAAAACAATAAAATTATAAAATATGGATAATGGAAATGCAGATAAATTTCTTCCTATTTTTCCCAATTTCCCTCTTAAACCCACTGGAACTGGTCTCTGCCATTTTGAAACTTGTGATTCAGAGGTTATTCTTTGAAACATACTATTCAGAGGTTACTAGTAACTTCCAGTCACAATATCCATCAGCCTAGGTAGTAAGCTCATACTCTCCTCCACCATCTATAACATTTGGAGTGGTTGACTACCAACTCCTTGAAACTGTCTACCTTCTGGGTGTTAAAAAATAAGCATTCCCTCAGTTCTAATTCTCTGACTTTCTTAGGATATTACTTTTCAGAATCTGCTTCCTTTTCCTGTTCCACACCCAAGGAACATAGCTGTCTGATAGTTTTTATCTAAACTCATGGCATCAGTGAAAAACTTTAATGCTTCCTAAATTTACAGGATAGCCTCACTTTCTCTCCTGAGCTCTACATGTGTCCTTCCAGCAATCTGCTGAACAGGTTAGTACATCAAATTTAACATCAAATTCACTTGCACAAAATTAAGCTCATATATTTTTCCT
This sequence comes from Papio anubis, assembly GCF_008728515.1. Lineage (NCBI taxonomy): Eukaryota > Metazoa > Chordata > Mammalia > Primates > Cercopithecidae > Papio > Papio anubis. Next base: position 175,953,390 of record NC_044976.1, read on the forward strand.
TGTATTTCTGAAGTCTACTTCTGATTGCATGTTCCCAGTCTTGTTTAATGGCACCCACTATTTTTCCAGTCATCTAGGTTTTGGAGCCTACTTTGAATCCTATTAATTATGCCACTGTATGTTTCTCAGATCGCCTGTTTTCCATTTCCACAGCCACTGTGGGATTATAATAGCTTCTTAACTGATGTTCCAGTGTCTCCAACCTCCCCAACTGTTAATCTATCTTGCATATTGTTGCCAGAATAATTTGTTTAAAATTCAAATTTGATCCTTTAACTAGTTTCCCATCAAAGTTCATTCATGGCTCTCCACCTTTCCCAAAATGAAATCTGAACTCAGCACAGCCCTCCAGGCTCACCACATTCTGACCCCAAATGACCTCTCCAAACTCTCCCATGTAAACTTCCACTTAACCTATTCTCCATTCGTACTGTTATAAACATGTTAAGCAAACATTCATACATTTATATTCATGTCGGGACTATTATATTACATGGTCTTTAAATGCCATAATTTTTTAAGGCTGAATTAGGTCAGTCCTTTCTCCTTTTTCTTCTTACCCTTTACTCTCTCCTTGGATTAACTCTTCCATGCCCATGGTTTCAAATATCGTTGATATGCCAATATGTCCAGCCAGAACTCTCCTTCGAGCTCCAAGACCATAATGATTCAATGACATCTCCACTAGTTGATCTCATAGTCACCTTAACCACCTAAAATCTAAAACTCAAATCAGTTTTCTCACCTCAAACTTGTCCCCCTCCAGTCTCTTAAACTCACTATATGGCAACACTTGTCCCCCTCCAGTCTCTTAAACTCACTGTATGGCAACACTAGCCATACAGTTGTATATGTTGGAATCCTAGGAGTCTTCCTTGACACATCCCTCTCCTTCACTTTTCACAGAGTCCTTCATCAACCCTCAGTGATTTAACTAATAAATACCTCACCAATCTATCCAAGTATCCTCATCTGCATGACCAGCATATGAGTCTCAATTTCTATCTTTTCTCTCTCCTAGACAAATGTAACTAGGTTCTGATTGGTTTCTACATATCTATCATTGGCTCCTCCAATTTATTCTTTGGAATGGGTCTGGATAACTATATTAAAATGCAAACCTGATCATGTCACTCCTCTCTTAAAACTCTTCAAAGGTCTCTCATTGCCTTAAAGTAAAAATAAAATCATTAACTGTACTTAAGTGCCTCCTACCTAGTCTCCAGTCTTTAATACCACCTCTCCCTTGGTCTCTTCCTCAGTCCACTGGCTTGCTGGTCCTTAAGAGGTGCCATGCTCACCTTTGCTTTGTTTGCCCATGCACATATTCTTGAACCACTCTACTCAGTTCTCTTTCATTAATTCACCCATTTAACTTCTATAAAGTCTTCTGAACTCTACTCAGGGCTTTTCCCATAAATTTTTCTCATTCTAGAAGTCTTTGCTTTTCTCATGATATGTTCTTACACCTCTATGTTTTCTCTTAAAATCATTCATTATGGTTTGCAATCCTACTTTTGTATGATAACACAATAAATACCTGTCTCCCAGGTAAACAATTGTTTACCTTCACTATGGCCGAAGGCTAAAAACTGAATCTTTCACTTGCACAAAGATGTGAGATTATTTCCATTGGATTTGGAATAGGAATTAAAAATTAACAGATATTCACTACTACTACAGTATTCACTTCTACTAAAAAAGGAACATAACATATCTCTCATTAGGGAAAACTCACGAGTAAAATTCAAGCCCACATTAGTTAATTAACTTGACCCTATTAGCAAAATCTATTAATTCTTATTTCAAATGCATCCTTTAGATTACCCAGATTTGAAATCTATCATCTATCTATCATCAATCTACTAATTTAACAACGGAGATAAATGTACTGAGATACAGTTATATGCCAGGGACTATACTCACTATGAAGGATAAGAATGTGAACTTATTCACTTTTTTAAAAATTGAGTCTTTGACCTCTTGAAGCTTATAAACTAATTCCTAAAAATATTTTTCAAAACTTATTTTACCTACATTTATGTAAATATGACTTTATCTTAATTTAACTCAATGGTGAACATTTTTGGCTTATTAGTGATGAACATCATTCATCTGTGAAACACCGGTTTTTTAACAGCTAAATTAGGCATAAATCAAAATAGTATAAATAATGACCACTATCTTAAAATCAGTATCATTGTTAAAGTTAGTCTTTAATTCCATTCTTCAAATTAAAATATTAAGTTAAATTCTTAAAAACTCTAAGAAAAATGGATATTTTTAATAAATTTTCTGCAAAATCTGTCCAACAGGAAAATCTACAGTTAAGAAAGAATAATTTGATATTTCCAGGAAGATCTATGTAGCTTTCCCAGTTTAGGCTGAGTAATACTTACACTTACTTTAAGGTTTCCTTGGGCAGTGTTCACAGGTTGGTCATCTTTTAACCATGTAATGGAAGGATTTGGAATCCCATTAGCTATGCACTGCAAGGTGACAGGCTTGTATTTTACCACAACTCTCTCAGAAAGGCCTGAGGACTTGATTGTTGGAGGAACTATATTTAAGGAAGCGGGAGAGGGAATGAAACCATAATCAGTGGGGTCGAACTTAAAAATCTGTATGCAAGAACCTGAAACCTTAAAATTCAGGGGGAAAAAAAAAAAAGCAAATCCCTATTTTAACAAACAATGAAATACTTTCATTCCATGCATTTAATTTCTAATTTTTTAGCAACTTTATAGATTAGTTACTTCTTAACTATGGATTTTTAAATCTCCAAAGAATAAGTAAAATGTATTTATGGCTACCGTAATCCACATGTATATTTGGCTTATGTCTTTTGATGGGTTTTACTAATCTATAATGACCCTCCCTTTCTCTAGGACAACTTCATTAAATCAAGGTGGATTTCTAGCCATATTTATACTGCATGACTCTGCCCCCTGCAAGGAAGATTGAATGTGGAATGGTAACTTTATTTAAATTGGGCCTGCCAGATTTCCTCCCTCAGGAATTGGGACTGAGACTGAAAAACAGGGTTATCTATATTCCATCATGGGATATGGGACTAAAAATCAAGAAAACAGCAGTCTACAGAGACAGAGGGAGAATAAAGTTGACATTCATAGACACTCCTTGTGGTTTCCAAGTGGCTGTCCAGTTTCTCGTTCCAGTACTCCCTTCCCAAGTTCTGCCAGCAAGTGAGACACACAATACCCTGGCAGAGGGTTGCTTCTGTCATTAGAGTAATGGTTATACTCCTAATGTGCCAGTTTTGTGAATGTACTTATGTCCCTCAGATCCTTCAATTACATCTTCAGCCACCATTTCTGCAAATTACTGTATTCACCATCCCTCTTGCTTTGGCTAAAACCTTAAACGCTTACATAACCTCTTTACTTGGAAGTTGTTCCATGCCTCTTCTATCTTATTTGGTCTAATTCCTCAGACCTTGGCATTCTATGTAGAACACACTTCCTAACATTTAAATTCTGTCTAAAATTATTTATTTATTTATTTCCCAGAATTATTTTGGCTACTGTCTACATGTGTTCACATGATACATCTTGGTTGAGTCTCTGGGTCAATAAAGTACTAAAAAAATCTGTCATTATACAACTGAAATTCATATCCTTTACACTACCTTCCACAACTCAGGATTTATTCACATTATTGAGCTACAATTCTGAGTTAGATAATAAAACAATGCATAAATTAATTTAAAATGCAAAGCTCCTGTCTCTCATTCAGCATACCATGAACAGTCACTTCAAATTCCTTCTTGTGGTCTCCAGCAGTATTTGTTGCCATGCACCGATAAAGGCCTGTGTCTGACACTTGAGCCTGAGCAATAACCAGTTTGCGTCCATTTAACAATATCTTAAATCCATCCCTTTCATCAATTAACTGACCATCCTTCAGCCACCTATAGAAAAAGGCAAAAGGAAGTCTGGATAAATATTTTAAGTCAATCGTATCCTAGAAGATATATAAAGTTTCTATTGTATATTTGTCTAATTTCCTAGTTGCTTACTCTGTAAAATAAATTGTAAATGAAAAAGAGAAGCAAAAAGGAAACCTGGCCTAACATAGAGGCTGGCATATTGTTGGAACCCAATAATTATGTGTTGAGTTCTTTATTCTTCTACTAATTTTAGGCTACAAAAAAGGGAGAAGTATTGGATTGTTTGCAATACAACGCATAAATGCTTGAGGTGACGGATATCCCATTTACCATGACATGATTATTATGTATGCATACCTGAACCAAAATATCTCATATAACCCATAAATATATACACCCACTATGTACAAAAAAATCTAAAATTAGAAAAACAAATTAATTAGAAAAGAGACAAGTGCTCCTAAATATTACCCTCTTCAATGTTTAATAACCAGCAAAACATACACAATCTTAAAACAACTGTAAACAAAACTTTGAAATCATATAGCATTATATTTTTACATTTCTATACATTCCAGTTAGTTTTATAATCATGTGTGAACATATTTCATTTCCTTCACTGACTAACTCTTCTTCTGCATATCCCACTGTGACTTGGAAACAAAAGCTAAGTATTTAATACATGCTTTGAAAATTAAAGAATAAGAAAAAAAGAATTGGTAAACACATACTCATGTTAACTTTCTCTGTTTACCTAATATGTCTGGTATACTTCTTTTTATTTAGTAGTCTGTCAAACATTTCAGTACCTCGGGAGAGTCTGACAATACTGCTTAATAGACTGTCTCTGCAAACTAAATATGTAATTTCTAGACCATACAATGGAATTCCTCAAAATATGTAATTTCTAAGTCCATACAATGCAATTCCTCTAACTGAGCAAATTTAGGTGCCTTTTGACTATCAGGTAGACATTACCTTGTATATAGATAGAGTATGTCTTAAAAGAGGAATATAAAGAATACAATTTCATACAATCCTTTTTAATGGTACAGAACAGCTCTCAAGATACCTCTAAAACACTCAAAACAAAAAGCGGTATTTAGAAGACATACCAAAACCCTTACATGATAGTTGGTGGGGGAGAGCCTGTCACATGACAATCTAGCTCCAGTAAGTTATTAACCATCACAATGAAGTAAGATGTTTCATCTCCTCCTTCTATAGCTGGTGGCACTAGAAAACAACAGGAATGTAACACACAAAGAAATGTATACAACAAAAAACACACCATCACATGAAGCAATAATACATAGCAGTTCAGAAGGTTGATAAGTATGATAGTAGTTTGATACATGAAGGGGACTTGAAATGCATTTTAAATACATTTTATAGTAAACACTTGTCAGGATCAATAAACATACTTTTTACATATCATAGCTATTCCTCCATCTAGTACTATGGTACCACTGATGCCAGGTGAATATAAAGTTGATTCATATTTTATATTGTTTATTTTCATAAGCACAAGAGAAAGAAACTCCCAAAATTGGGCATTTATTCAAAAGCCTTGAATTTATAGATAAAGATACTGGGTTTCAAGGTTGTAAGATGACTTTCCACGGCCCAGAGACTAGGTTTCCTGTTACCTGGCACAGTGTTTATGGCAAAAGACCATGTTGTTGCTCACTGCGATTAGACATTGTCATAGACGTAAAAATGTATCTATGCACTTGCAAATATCAAGTATACCTATCAAAACTAGTGGAAGATTTATGTAAGATTCTAGATCCTGAGACTCTGGTGACAAATCCACCCCTTGGTAATGTGCAATCCACAGTTGCACAGAGGACTATACCTTCTTTTAATTGTTTTATTATTGCACGAACAACAAAAGCATTTAACAAACTAATCAGGTTTTGCTATGAATCTGAGAACCAAGGCAGTGGCATCCTTATTTACCCAAGACATCAACTTCATATTTGATTTCCTTTTCTCCTGCCACACTGGTAGCCACGCATATGTACTGTCCCTGATCAATTTCTTGGGCACTCATGATTTCGAGTTTCTTCCCACCAGCTTCTATGTGGATATTGTCATTAGCTTTCACAGGTACACCATCTTTCAACCAGGTGAGAATGGGAGAAGGGTTTCCAGCAGCTTTGCATTCCAGTGTCAGAGAATGAGCAATAACTACTTGCTTATTCAAAAGCATGGCCAAGTCACCTTCAATCATTGGAGGAACTAGGGAGAAACATAGCAACATTTCAGGCAATTATTTGTGTGGTCACAAAATACATTCTAATGAAATAAAGAAGAGTTTTTGTTTTTTCTCATAAAGTTTGACCATTAAAATCTATCTGTATGCCTGTCTACCTCTAAGCTATTGAGGAAAGAATTTATTGGTTCAGCTAATCTGTAACTGTCCTAATTATTCTGGAAACTCTGGACTGTCTGGCTTATAAAAGACCAATAGTAGAGAATGATCTTAGTCCCAACAACTACTTTGCCTTTTCAGTAATAACCAAATTGTCTAGATGCTCCAAGTGCCATGGCAAAGGTTAGTTGAATGAATGGACACCCTCTTGCTAACCTTAGGTTTTAAAAATATTTTTTCAAATCATGGAACAAATTCTTCCAATTCCTATCCATGTATATTGAAAAAGACAAACCCACCGAGGATTATTAGTGAATAAATTGGATATTTGCATATTAGAAAGCATAGGTAGAAAGGTATATAATTAAAGCAAATGTTGTTCCTTACCATAGACATCCACATGGAATGATTTTTCAGCAGTTCCAGCAACATTCACTACATGACACATATATGTTGCTGAATCAGAGACCTGTGCTCGAGGAATATGAAGATATTGTCCTTTATCAATATAAAGTGCTTGTGAGCTGGACATGATTGGCTGCCCGTCCTTATACCAAGTAATGGCAGGCATTGGAAGTCCCCGTGTTTCACATTCCAGTTTAATAATGCTGTTGATCAATACTGATATGTCTGACGTGACATTTCCTCCTTTAATACTAGGTGGAACTACAAAGGATTTCAGAACAAAAACAAGTCATCTAAGTTTCAGCATCTTCATCAAAATCGTAAATGCTATAGATGTTTATACAATGCATTTAAAGTAAATTAAAGACAATTGGGAAGTCTGTGGTTTATCTCCTGATAATGAGTTTCCTGTATTGTCAAAACCATCTTTATCATTCCCCGTTTGGGTTTCAGATTTCAGTAAAAACAGAAAGTCACAGATTCCATTTCAGGGAGTCATTTAGGTTCAAGAGATCATATTAGAATAACTAAGATAGTTATGTTTAACCAACAAAGCAAAACAAAATAAAACCCCACTCAAAGTAGACACAGCAAGTTTCAAATCAGACCAAGGGAGCAAAAATGTCACATGTGGTACAACTGTATGCCCTCTCCCCAAGAAATACTAAAGGTCTAAGTGCTATCAGAACCAGCTATTCATAATAGCTGCGGAGTCTTCAATATTTGCTTCTTGCTATTTTTTTCTTTTTTGGGGGGTGGTGGGTACTGCCAAGACTCCATTCACTCAACTTTACTCATCCAATTGTCTACATGTGTATCTCCTACAATTCAGCAACCACATGTCTGGCCTCTCACGCTACATAAGGGCTGTACTGCTGGAAAAACAACTCAAGTCACTCAGTCTCTGCTGCAAATTCTGAATATGGTCATTCTAGGATCATGCTATCATCGCAATAATTTAAAAGAAATCAAATGGCATGTGTATGAATTTGAGTATCAATATAATCTTAATAAAGTTTTAGAATAGCATACTTGATAGAATGTTTTTCTCATGGTTAAGCTGGGATTATGGGTTTTGAGAGGGAGACCATATAGGTAAAGTGCCATTTTCATCATATGCTACCAAACGTACATGCTATCAACATGACTTATCACTGAGAACTGTGCTAAGTTATGTTGATAGCATGTACCTTTGGTAACCTGGCTAAGGTAGTGTTTGCCATATTTCTCTACTGTAAAGTTACTCTTTTTCCTCCCCTTTCCTTTGAAGGGAGTCCTTATTCCAGCCCATACAAATGAAGTGAGGAGTTATGTTCTACTTCTATGAGAGGAGACTACCTACATAATTTAATTATAATTCTTCTCTATGAAGATGTGTCTCTTCTTCTTGTTTTATTTATTGAGTCAATCACTTATTTTTTATCAATATGGACTCATAGAAACTTATATGCCTTGGTTTACATCCAATACTACATTATTTATCCAGTTTGGGCTATTGGGAGGTCTTTCAGTTGCCTCTTAAGTCCCTTCAATATACCCTCACTATTTTATTTTGTTTTATTATTTGCACTTACTTCCTTACTTTCCAGCCTTACTACATGCTCCAGGATCATCTTGTGTATTCCCTGCCCTAGCTCCAGACTTAACTATTTCTCCAAGGAGCCTGGTCCCTTTTAATGGATATTAGAAAGCAAGGATATTAGAAAACAAGATCTGGATGCTGAGTAGAGTACCTTAATATTTTCTGGTAATCATTCTTAGAACCAGTCCATACTGACAAACATTCATGTACACATTTTTTTCTCTCACATAACTTAAGGCAAGATCTACTATACTTTGAGGTGAATTCGATGATAGAATCATTTTTCTCTCAGGAGGCTTACTATAAATATCAGGGGTCAGTCAACTGTGGCCCACAGGCCAGGAGATGCTAAGCTAAGAATGGCTTTTACATTTTTTAATTGTTGGAAAAAAATCAAAATAATAACATTTTGTGACATCTGAAAATTATATGAAACTCAAACTTTAGTGTCCATAGAGTTTTACTGGGATATAGTCACATTCATTCATTTACATATTGTCTAAGGCTTTTACTCAACAGTAGCAGAGTAAAGAGTTAAAGCAAAAACCAATATGGTGTTCACATTGCTTCTGCTGCTGTTTAGCTTACTGTAAATTTTGGTGGCATAGTTACAACTTGATAGCATTTTTAGTGCTATGTATATCACCATACTGTGATATTTTATTTAATTTTATCACCAATGAATACGCCTCATGTCAGAACAAGAAAAGATAGTAAAATATCTCATTTTTAAGACACAGCACAGTGCAGAGTATTTTATCAAATTAAAGGGCAAAATACTGTGTTTATTTTGTAACACTATACCTATTCTAATAATCACTAGACTAAGCAGCCATCAAAATATTCCTAATTTTAAAAATCAAGAGTTTGAAAAATTAGAAAACATAAAATGAAATGTTTTATCATAGCAAATTTCTTCACAAAAATAATCCAAAATAAGGCTACAACCAAACTAAATTTCTGAGAGGCTTATTTGTTAGCCAACCAAGGAAAGCCATTTACCAATGGTGATTTAATTAAATCAGACATGATTTCAGAGGCAAAAGAAACGTGTCTAAAGAAAATAAATGTGTTAAAGATTCTTAGTTAGAATGTGTTAAATTATTCTTAGTGAGAATAATTGCTTGAAGAGTTGAGAACACTGGGAGCAACATCAATAGTCAAATTTTTTTAAGACAACTTTTTACTCAATAGTATTCTTGGCTTTTGACAAGTTGACAGATGTTACTGACACTGCTCACCTGTTCTTGTTTATTTGAGGAACCAATGAAAGTGTAAACAAAAACAAAAACAAAAACATACACTGAAAAATTCAACTCTTAGAGCAGTCTGAGAAACAACAGAGAAAAATATTTTCAGAAAAGTTGAAAAAAACACTAATTTATTACAACCTGAAGTGGAATCTGCTAAGATTTGTTACAATTGGTGTTGGTAAAAATATACGTGAAGCAAAAAACAGGCTTAGACAAGTTTACAAGGCTTATTACAATGTAAAGTGTTTAAAAAAATCTATGTTTTTTCATTGTATTATTCCCCAGCAGGCACTTCGTGTAAAAGATTCAGGTGTCATTGAACCAGTAGTGTTAAATGCTATACTTTGTTTGCTCTCATATAAACATCATCAGTTCTATGACTTTTTGTCAGAAGTCGAACTGAATATCCTGACTTGCCTTACCACACAGCAGTCAATGCGTTAGTGGTGATGAAGTTTCATTGCACTTTTTTTGAACTCAGGGCTGAGACTGAACTTCTTTCTCAATAAAAAGAATCATTCTTAAACACTCTTATCGAATACTGAATGCTTTTGGAAATTAGGTTTTGCTGTAAACTTGATAGTGTTTCAAAGTGAGTCCAACCCCAAATTACCAGACCAAAAAAGTACATATACGCAAAATATATACCATGGTAGTTATTGTGTTGTTTTAGTCACATGTCAAGCAGTTTTATACATTCTCCATGCTGCCAAAAGTTCAAGCAAAAAGTGAGATCTAGATTCCTCCACAAATGTGTAGTGGATATATTTTCTGAGCTCTAACTACAGTTCTAGCAGGGTGTCACACCTTGAGGCAAATGCAAAGAAAATTTTTGCATTCAAAATCTAGTTATCTTTGAAAATGAGGGCTTTCCACCTAAACTTCACCTAGAATTTATTAATTCGCAGTCAAATATCAAAAGAAGAATATAATAACATTCTGTAAATGGCTTCCAAGCAATGAATATGCATAATTAAAATATGCCTGTGAAATGATATCAGTACTAGGCAGTACTTATCTGTATGAAGAGACATTTTCAAAGATGAAATAGGTAAAATCTCATTAAAAATCAAAAGTAGGCTGGGCATGATGGCTCACACCTGTAATCCCAGCACTTGGCAGGCTGAGGCGGGCAGATCACAAGGTCAGGAGTTCGAGACCATCCAGGCTAACACAGTGAAATGCCATCTCTAATAAAAATGCAAAAAATTACCTGGGCATGGTGGCGGGCACCTGTAATCCCAGCTACTCGGGAAGCTGAGGCAGGAGAATTGCTTGAACCCAAGAGGTGGAGGTTGCAGTGAGCCGAGATCACGCCACTGCACTCCAGCCTGGGTGACAGCGAGAGTCCCTCTCAGGGAAAACAAAACAAACAAACAAAAAAAACTACCAGTAGCAGATGAACATTTGCAATTGATTTTGATGATAGAGAATACTAACTTCAAATTTCAATTAAGTGAAATGTTTCCCCACAAAATAACTCTATTTTTCTCATTAGTAGACTTGTATTATGAAAAGTTTATAATTTAAAAAACTATCAAATAAATGGAATTTCACGAACAAACAATTTTGTAGAAATATGTTTCTCTCTAATTGTATAAGTATCTATATTATCTCCTTGATTTTGCCTAATGGTCTGCAAAGCCTAAAATATTTACTATATTGCCCTTTATAAAAAAGGTTTGCCAAGTCCTGCTATACGTAATTAATTAACACAAATTCAAGCTACTATTTTGAAATCCTAAGAAAGAGCATTTTACTCATGCTTTAAATTTTAATTTTGATTGAGATTATTTATATTGTATGTTAATCTATAAATGCCTATCAAACTTTGGCTCAAATTGTGTAAATCATTGGCTAGCCTAAGTAGATGGATAATATATTAATGAAACCAAGAACACAGGTTCAGACAAATCCACATATTTTGTGAATGCTTTAGAAAGGAATATTATTTGTATCAGAAAGGGTCTACTTTAAAAGTCTGTATTTATGAAAACGAGAAAAATTACTCAAAGAGTATTTGTAATTGATGGTATAATAACATAGTATCCACTGCTTAAATTTGACAATTACATAAATATTTCACTTCCTGTTTCATTGTAATGCATACGTATTTGCCAGAGAACTAAACTTCCATTTGGGAGAAGGGAATACAAATAAAAATTATGTATACACTGCCCATTAAACTGTACATATATGTGCATATATATGTATGTATAGATACACCCATGTACCCCCCGCTTACACATGCATACACACAGACACACACAGACACACACACACACACACACACACACACTCCAAGACTTTTTTTCTTATTATACTTTAAGTTCTAGGGTACGTGTGCACAATGTGCAGGTTTGTTACATATGTATACATGTGCCATGTTGGTGTGCTGCACCCATTAACTTGTCATTTACATTAGGTATATCTCCTAATACTATCCCTTCCCCTCCTTCCTCCCCACAACAGGCCCCAGTGTGAGATGTTCCCCCTCCTGTGTCAAAGTGTTCTCATTATTCAATTTCAACCTATGAGTGAGAACATGCGGTGTTTGGTTTTCTGTTCTTGAGATAGTTTGCTGAGAACGATGGCTTCCAGCTGCATCCATGTCTCTACAAAGGACATGAATTAATCCTTTTTTGTGGCTGCATAGTATTCCATGGTGTATATGTGCCACATTTCTTAATCCAGTCTGTCATTGATGGACATTTCGGTTGGTTCCAAGTCTTTGCTATTGTGAATAGTGCCGCAATAAACATACGTGTGCATGTGTCTTTACAGTAGCATGATTTATAATCCTTTGGGTATATACCCAGTAATGGGATGGTGGGGCCAAATGGTATTTCTAGTTCTATATCCTTGAGGACTCACCACACTGTCTTCCACAATGGTTGAACTAGTTTACAGGCCCACCAACAGTGTAAAAGTGTTCGTATTTCTCCACATCCTCTCCAGCACTTGTTTCCTGACTTTTTAATGATCGCCATTCTAACTGGTGTGAGATGGTATCTCATTGTGGTTTGATTTGCATTTCTCTGATGGCTAGTGATGATTAGCACTTTTTCATGTGTCTGTTGGCTGTATGAATGTCTTCCTTTGAGAAGTGTCTGTTCATATTCTTTGCCCACTTTTTGATGGGGTTGTTTTTTTCTTGTAAATTTGTTTGAGTTCTTTGTAGGTTCTGGACATTAGCCCTTTGATGAGTAGATTGCTAGAATTTTCTCCCATTCTCTAGGTTGCCTATTCACTCTGATGGTAGTTTCTTTTGCTGTGCAGAAGCTCTTTAGTTTAATGAGATCCCATTTGTCAATTGTGGCTTTTGTTGCCATTGCTTTTGGTGTTTTAGACATGAAGTCCTTGCTCATGCCTATGTCCTGAATGGTATTGCCTAGGTTTTCTTCTAAGATTTTTATGGTTTTAGGTCTAACATTTAAGTCTCTAATCCATCTTGAATTAATTTTAGTATAAGGCGTAAGGAAGAGATCCAGTTTCAGCTTTCTGCTTATGGCTAGTCAGTTTTCCCATCCCATTTATTAAATAGGGAATCCATTAGCCATTTCTTGTTTTTGTCAGGTTTCTCAAAGATCAGATGGTTCTAGATGTGTGGTATTATTTCTGAAGGCTCTGTTCTGTTTCATTGGTCTCTATCTCTGTTTTGGTACCAGTACCATGCTGTTTTGGTTACTGTAGCCTTGTAGTATAGTTTGAAGTCAGGTAGCATGATGCCTCCAGGGTTGTTCTTTTGGCTTAGGACTGTCTTGGCAATGCAGGCTCTTTTTGGGTTCCATATGAACTTTAAAGTAGTTTTTCCAGTTCTGTGAAGTAAGTCATTGGTAGCTTCATGGGGATGGCATTGAATCTATAAATTACCTTGGGCAGTATGGCCATTTTCATGATATTGATTCTTCCTATCCATGAGCATGGTATGTTCTTCCATTTGTTTGTGTCCTCTTTTATTTCATTGAGCAGTGGATTGTAGTTCTCCTTGAAGAGGTCTTTCACATCCCTTGTAAGTTGGATTCCTAGGTATTTTATTCTCTTTGAAGCTATTGTGAATGGGAGTTCATTCATGACTTGGCTCTCTGTTTGTCTGTTACTGGTGTATACGAATGCTTGTGATTTTTGCACATTCATTTTGTATCCTGAGACTTTGCTGAAGTTGCTTATCAGCTTAAGGAGATTTTGGGCTGAGACAATGGGGTTTTCTAAATATACAATCATGTCATCTGCAAAGAGGGACAATTTGACTTCCTCTTTTCCTAACTGAATACCCTTGATTTCTTTCTCTTGCCTGATTGCCCTGGCCAGAATTTCGAACACTATGCTGAGTAGGAGTGCTGACAGAGGGCATCCCTGTCTTGTGCCAGTTTTCAAGGGGAATGCTTCCAGTTTTTGCCCATTCAGTATGATATTGGTTGTGGGTCTGTCATCAATAGCTCTTATTATTTTGAGATATGTTCCATCAATACCAGATTTATTGAGAGTTTTTAGCATGAAGGGCTGTTGAATTTTGTCAAAGGCCTTTTCTGAATCTATTGAGATAATCCTGTGGTTTTTGTCTTTGGTTCTGTTTATATGCTGGATTATGTTTATTGATTTGCGTATGTTGAACCAGTCTTGAATCCCAGGGATGAAGCCCACTTGATCATGGTGGATCAGCTTTTTGATGTGCTGCTGAATCCGGTTTGCCAGTATTTTATTGAGGATTTTCCCATCGATGTGCATCAGGGATATTGGTCTAAAATTCTGTTTTTTTTTTCTGTTGTGTCTTTGCCAGGCTTTGGTATCAGGATGATGCTGGCCTCATAAAATGAGTTAGGGAGGATTCTCTCTTTTTCTATTGATTGTAATAATTTCAGAAGGAATGGTACCAGGTCCTCCTTGTACCTCTGGTAGAATTCAGCTGTGAATCCATCTGGTCCTGGACTTTTTTTTGATTGGTAGGCCATTAATTATTGCCTCAATTTCAGAACCTGTTATTGTTCTATTCAGGGATTCAACTTCTTCCTGGTTTAGTCTTGGGCGAGTGTATGTGTCCAGGAATTTATCCATTTCTTCTAGGTTTTCTAGTTTATTTGCGTAGAGGTGTTTAAAGTATTCTCTGATGGTAGTTTGTATTTCTGGGGGGTCAGTGGTGATATACCCTTTTTCATTTTATATTGCGTCTATTGATTCTTTTCTCTTGTCTTCTTTATTAGTCTTGCTAGTGGTCTACCAATTTTGCTGATCTTTTCAAAAAACCAGCTCCTGGATTAATTGATTTTTCTAAGGGTTTTTTGTGTCTCTATCTCCTTCACTTCTGCTCTGATCTTAGTTATTTCTTGCCTTCTTCTAGCTTTTGAATGTGTTTGCTCTTGCTTTTCTAGTTCTTTTAATTGTGATGTTAGAGCGTCCATTTTAGATCTTTCCTGCTTTCTCTTGTGGGCATTTAGTGCTTTAAATTTCCCTCTACACACTGCTTTAAATGTGTCCCAGAGATTCTGGTATGTTGTATCTTTGTTCTCATTGGTTTCAAAGAACATCTTTGTTTCTGCCTTCATTTCGTTATGTACCCAGTAGTCATTCAGGAGCAGGTTGTTCAGTTTCCATGTAGTTGAGCAGTTTTGAGTTTGTTAATCCTGAGTTCTAGTTTGATTGCACTGTGGTCTGAGAGACAGTTTGTTATAATTTCTATTCTTTTACATTTGCTGAGGAGTGCTTTACTTCCAATTATGTAGTCAGTTTTGGAATAAGTGCGATGTGGTGCAGAGAAGAATGTATATTCTGTTGATTTGGGGTGGAGAGTTCTGTAGATGTCTATTAGGTCTGCTTGGTGCAGAGTTGTGTTCAATTCCTGGATATCCTTGTTAACTTTCTGTCTCGTTGATCCTTCTCATCTTGACAGTGGGGTGTTTAAGTCTCCCATCATTACTGTGTGAGAGTCTAAGTCTCTTTGTAAGTCTCTAAGGACTTGCTTTATGAATCTAGGTGCTCCTGTATTGGGTGCATATATGTTTAGGATAGTTAGCTCTTCTGTTGAATTGATCCCTTTACCATTATGTAATGGCCTTCTTTGTGTCTTTTGATCTTTGTTGGTTTAAAGTCTGTTTTATCAGAGACTAGGAATGCAACCCTTGCCTTTTTTTGTTTTCCATTTGCTTGGTAGATCTTCCTCCATCCCTTTATTTTGAGCCTTTGTGTGTCTCTGCACTTGAGATCAGTCTCCAGGATACAGCAAATTGATTGGTCTTGACTCTTTATCCAATTTGGCAACCTGTGTCTTTATACTGGAGCATTTAGCCCATTTACATTGAAGGTTAATATTGTTATATGTGAATTTGATCCTGTCATTATGATGTTAGCGGGTTATTTTGCTCGTTAGTTGATGCAGTTTCTTCCTAACATCAATGGTCTTTACATTTTGGCATGTTTTTGCAGTGGTTGGTACTGGTTGTTACTTTCCATGTTTAATGCTTCCTTCAGGATCTCTTGTAGGGCAGGTCTGGTGGTGACAAAATCTCTCAGCATTTGCTTGTCTGTAAAGAATTTTATATCTCCTTCACTTATGAAACTTAGTTTGGCTGGATATGAAATTCTGGGTTGTAAATATTTTAAGAATTGAATATTGGCCCCACTCTCTTCTGCTTGTAGAGTTTTTGCTGAGAGATCTGCTGTTAGTCTGAAGGGCTTCCCTTTGTGTGTAACCTGACCTTTCTCTCTGGCTGCCCTTAACATTTTTTCCTTCATTTCAACTTTGGTGAATCTGATAATTACGTGTCTTGGAGTTGCTCTTCTTGAGGAGTATCTCTGTGGCATTTTCTGTATTTCCTGAATTTGAGTGTTGGCCTGCCTTGCCAGGTTGGGGAAGTTCTCCTGGACAATATCCTGCAGAGTGTTTTCCAACTTGGTTCCATTCTCCCCGTCACTTTCAGGTACCCCAATCAGATGTAGATTTGGTCTTTTCACATAGTCCCATGTTTCTTGGAGACTTTGTTCATTTCTTTTTACTCTTCTTTCTCTAAACTTCTCTTCTCACTTCATTTCATTCATTTGATCTGCAATCACTGATACCCTTTCTTCCAGTTGATCGAGTCAGTTACTGAAGCTTGTGCATTTGTCACGTAGTTCTCGTGTCATGGTTTTCATCTCTATCAGTTCGTTTAAGGACTTCTCTGCATTGGTTATTCTAGTTAGCCCTTCATCAAATCTTTTTTCAAGGTGTTTAGTTTCTTTGTGCTGGGTTCATAATTCCTCCTTTAGCTCAGAGAAGTTTGATTGTCTGAAGTCTTCTTCTCTCAACTCATCAAATTAATTCTCCGTTCAGCTTGGTTCCATTGCTGGTGAGGAGCTGCATTCCTTTGGAGGGGTAGAGGCACTCTGATTTTTAGAATTTCCAGCTTTTCTGTACTGCTTTTTCCCCATCTTTGTGGTTTTAATTTACCTTTGGTCTTTGATGATGGTGACATACAAATGGAGTTTTGGTGTGGATTTCCTTTATGTTTGTTATTTTTCCTTCTAACAGTCAGGAACCTCAGCTACAGGTCTGTTGGAGTTTGCTCAAGGTCCACTCCAGACCCTGATTGCCTGGGTATCAGCAGTGGAGGCTGCAAAGAGTGAACATTGCTGAACAGCAAATGTTGCTGTCTGATCGTTCCTCTGGAAGCTTCGTCTCAGAGGTGTACCCAGCCATGTGAGGTGTGAGGTGTCAGTCTGCCCCTAGTGGAGGATGTCTCCCAGTTAGGCTACTCAGGGGTCAGGGACCCACTTGAACAGACAATCTGTCCATTCTCAGATCTCAAACTCCATGCTGGGAAAACCACTACTCTCTTCAAAGCTGTCAGACAGGGACATTTACATCTGCAGAGGTTTCTGCTGCCTTTTGTTTGGCTATGCCCTGTCCCCAGAGGTGGAGTCTACAGAGGCAGGCTGGCCTCCTTGAGCTGCGGTGGGCTCCACACAGTTCGAGCTTCCTGGTCACTTTGTTTACCTACTAAAGCCTCAGCAATGTCGGGCACCCCTCCCTCAGCCTTGCTGCTGCCTTGCAGTTAGATCTCAGATTGCTGTGCTAGCAATAAGGGAGGCTCCATGGGCATGGGACCCTCCGAGCCAGGTGCGGGATATAATCTGGTGTGCCGTTTGCTAAGACCCTTGGTACAGCGCAGTATTAGGGTGGGAGTCACCTGATTTTCCAGGTGTTGTGTGTCATGGTTTCCCTTGGCTAGGAAAGTGAATTCTCTTCCCCCTTGCACTTCTCGGGTGCCTCACCCTGCTTCAGCTCTCACTTATTGGGCTGCACCCACTGTCCTGTACCCACTGTCCAACACGCCCCAGTGAGATGAACCCGGTATCTCAGTTGGAAATGCAGAAATCACCTGTCTTCTGTGTTGCTCATGCTGGGAGCTGGAGGCTGGAGCTGTTCCTATTCAGCTATCTTGGTGCGGATCACTCTAAGACTTTTATATAATTGAGGGCAGGAGTTCCCAACACCTGGGCCATGGAAGCGTTCGGATCCTTGGCCTGTTAGGAACTGGGCCCTATAGCAGGAGGTGATGGACGAGCAAGCATTACCACCTGAGCTCTGTCTCCTGTCAGCTCGATGAGGGCATCAGATTCTCATAGGAGCACAGACCCTATTTCACGGGCTTCTCATGAGAATCCAACTAATGACTGATGATGTGCAGTGGAACAGTTTCATTCCACAAAACTGACCCTGGTGCCAAAATGGTTGGGGACTGCTGACTTAGGGAAGCTCTGAAACCTCCAAAACTCATCCATGGACCTCCGCTTACAAATCTTTGCCTCAGAACTACTAGTAAATCTGCACAATCTCCTGATAGGATATTAAAACTTCATTTATGGAATAGGAACAGCTCCAGCCTCCAGCTCCCAGCATGAGCGACGCAGAAGACGGGTGATTTCTGCATTTTCAACTGAGGTACCAGGTTCATCTCACTGGGGCATGTCAGACAGTTGGTGCTGGTCTGCGGGTACAGCCCGACCAGCAGGAGCTGAAGCAGGGCAACGCATCACCTCACCTGGGAAGTGCAAGGAGGAAGGGAATTCCTTTTCCTAGCCAAAGGAATTTGAGACACACAACACCTGGAAAATCGGGTAACTCCCACCCTAATACTGTGCTTTACCAAGGGTCTTAGCAAATGGCACACCAGGAGATTATATCCCACACCTGGCCCAGAGGGTCCCACATCCACAGAGCCTCCCTAATTGCTAGCACAGCAGTCTGAGATCTAACTGCAAGGTGGCAGCGAGGCTGGGGAAGAATCTATAAAGAATTCAATCAAATTTACAAGAAAAAAACAAAAAACCCCATCAAAAAGTGGGCAAAGTATATGAACAGACACTTCAAAAAAAGACATTCATACAGCCAACAGACACATGAAAAAATGCTCATCATCACTGGCCATCAGAGAAATGCAAATCAAAACCACAATGAGATACCATCTCACATCAGTTAGAATGGCAATCATTAAAAAATCAGGAAACCACAGGTGCTGGAGAGGATGTGGAGAAATAGGAACACTTTTACACTGTTGGTGGGCCTGTAAACTAGTTCAACCATTGTGGAAGACAGTGTGGTGATTCCTCAAGGATCTATAACTAGAAATACCATTTGACCCAGCCATCCCATTACTGGGGATACACCCAAAGGATTCTAAGTCATGCTGCTATAAGGACACATGCACATGTATGTTTCCACATTAGCAAAGACTTGGAATCAACCCAAATGTCCATCAGTGACAGACTGGATTAAGAAAATGTGGCACATATACACCATGGAATACTATGCAGCCATAAAAAAGGATGAGTTTGTGTCCTTTGTAGGGACATGGATGCAGCTGGAAACCATCATTCTCAGCAAACTATCACAAGAATGGAAAACCAAACATGGCATGTTCTCACTCATAGGTGGGAACTGAACAATGAGGTCACTTGGACACAGGAAGGGGAACATCACACACTGGGTCCTATTGTGGAGAGGGGATTGGGGGAAGGGATAGCATTAGGAGATATACCTAATGTAAATGATGAGTTAATGGGTGCAGTACACCAACATGGCACATGTATACATATGTAACAAACCTGCACATTGTGCACATGTACCCTAGAACTTAAAGTATTAAAAAAAAAAAAAAACACTTCATTTACGTTTTTCCCTCTTTGACATTCTTCTTTTTCTTTTTTATCTGCCATCTCTTTTATTTTTTTCTTGTATTTTGTCTCAGTTTCTTTCCTTTTTCAGGCACAATGTTCATTTATACCTTGCAAGTGTATCAACCCACCTGCTTCATTCTCATATCAGTGTGTAAGTAAGGAAAAGGAATGAATCAACTGTAGTATGAAACACACTCTCAATCTGAAATCTACATACATATTCTTCACAGTTAGCCAAAGCATGATACCTGTTTTACTTTTTTTTTTCCATTTTAAGAACAAAAGCATTTTCACAAGTGAAATAAATTTAAGCTTAAGAGATGCAGGTGAGCATTGATAAGGAGGAAATGGCACTATTTCCTGAATTATAATACTCAAAACTTCGCTATATTATAATGCCTTTTATCTCAGACAATCCCAGAAGGTTTAATCATTATAGAGCCCACTTTTCTGGGTGCTTTGGGGCATCATACAGAGTGAACAAGAGGATCTGAAATGAAAGAACCCAAGTCCCATGGAAATAAGAGTCTTATTGAATCACCAAAATGTATTCATCGCAGATCCTGGCAAAAATACAATAGGGCAGAGAAGGCTACTCAACAGCTTGGGAAAAATATTGCACCTATTGTTTAAATGCCTGGCTCTGGTGGGAAGCCAATGGTACCAATAGTACTTCTGTTTAACTTGGATGCTTGTATAGTTAATCTTTCAGCAATGTTATTCTTTTTTAGAGAACATGTCTTTTCATGACTAATTTCTTCCAAAGCCTTTTATTTATAGATACAAATGATTTAAAAGCCTGCATTAAATATAATTTCTTTGATTCAAGAAAGCTATTTGAACTTTGCATGAAGACAGTAACATTTAAAAAGGTAGATTTGGAAAGCAATTAAATTATATAGAAATCAAGGTAGATTCTATATCTACATTAAGTTTTAAGAAGATACAATCACTAATTAGGTAATGATAAATGAATAACATTTATTGGGTTCTTAGTATAAGCTCAATAATCCATGTAAAGTATCTAGCATTTGATCTTCACAATAACACTTACTGCATAGGTGCTATTATTATCCCCATTTTAAGACTGAGAAAACTGAAGCCCAGAGGGTTTAGGAAATTTATCCACAGTCACAAAGCTAGTCAGTGGCAGTGGTTGGGCCTCAACACAAGCTCTTATTAATTATTCAATCTGTATTGTCCAATAGAAATACAATGCAAACTCACATATTTAATTTTAAATTTTTTAATAGCCACATTAAAAAATATGGAAAGTAACAGAGGAAATTAATTTTAATAATACATTTTACTTTGCCCAATATATCCAAAATATTATTTGATATCTGGTGTATATTTTATAACAGTGCATCTTAGTTTGGACTAGCTACATTTCAAGCACTCAATAGCCTCACGTGGCTTGTGGCTACCATATTAGACAGCGTAACACTAGACCATTCATTCATTTAGCAAATATTTCTTGAGACTTGCTATGTATCAGACATTAAAGGAGGGAACATGCAAAACAAAAGCCTGCTCTTATCGAGTTTAAATTCCTGGGAAAGAAATAGATCATAAGTAAATAAACCTATAATTAAGCAATCAAATATCAGATAGTGACGTGTGCTGTGAAAACAAGACAGTAAGTAGGTGACTGCTTTTAATTGGGAAGATCGTAAGAGGAGACATTCTAAGAGATATCTGAACTTTCCTTGAGCATCATACACCATGGAAAGACAGAAGACAGTGCAGTGAGCACTACAGGTCTATTGAGTTCTATTCCTTTCTATTGTATAAATCTTTGTGCTAGAAACATAATATTCATGTGCCTACCTCTGACTCCACGGGTAAAAATTAAAATGAATTCGGCAATCACATTCCTCAGAAGAGGCTGATACTGTTAGGGAAAAAAGAGCTACATATATTTGGTAGGGACATTGCTGGGAGAAAATAGTAGCACAAACACATAAGGTATTTAAAAGATAATCACATGGTCAGGATAAAGGCCATGATGGAATTAAAATAGAATAATTGAATTGTCTGCATATCATTAACTTTGTTCTATTTCATAAATTTCTATACGTTTTGAAGTTTGTTCTGTTCCTTTCAAAGATGCAGACATTTGGTTTGTGTATATGCTGACCAATTGGGAAATTCTTGCTCTCTTTAAGTGAGATTATATAAAAATCACTAGATCCTTTGAAGAAATCCATATTTAATTTAAAAAGGCATTAAAATTTGATCCAATATTCTAGCCTTTTAAAACACATGAAGATAGGCTCCTTCTTCTCTTGAAGTATGTAGTATTCCAAATTATTCAGTATTAAACAAGAGAGTAGTTACCAGTAGAGTAAACCCTGCTTTTCAACTTAAAATGAGAGCTGACAATAAAAAGCATAAGAAAATCACACTTACTATAGATAGTTAGTTTTATATCCTTGGCTTGTTTGCCAGCTGCATTAGACACAGTACATTGGTAGCGCCCTTTGTCACTTCTCCGTGCATTCTTCAAATGTAAGACTTGTCCTCTGTCTAGAAGTTCAACATTAGGATCACCCAAAAATAAAGGCCTAGAAAAAATAAAATTTTATTTTATTATTCCATGGGTCTATTTTCAGTTTTCCATATTTCTTATTTATCACAACAAAAATCATTAGTACAAGTTAAAAATACAAGTGAAAGTTCATTTAAAACATAAAACGATATGATTAGCACTCCTGTTCAGAAGAATGAAAGTTTTAAACCACTTTTCTAACGGAAGTTAGATAATCATAAATATCTCTTTGAGATGAAAAGTTTCTCCATTTCAAACTTAAATTATGTAACAATATTAATAGAAATCCAGTAGTGTCATTATTTGTTTTATTCATTCATCCATTCTTATTCATTTTTTAGTTTTTTTAATTTTATTTTTTGGTTTGCATAGCTAAAATTTTTAACATTATCTGGAAAAGAATAATTAAGAGTTTTAAACATTACAGTATAGGAACTTTGGACCAAATAATATTATTTTAAAATAATATCATTATAATATCTAGAAGAGTATTCACAATATCATGAATGGTTATTTTTACTAGAGGCAATAATCATGCCAACTTCTCTAAAAATAAATATCGTAATAAATACAAACGCTTACATAATTATAAATATTGAAAGATATTTATGTCAAAGAAGCTCGTATATGGTTGTCAAGGAAGTCTTTTTCTACTATACAGAGTCATTTGCTGAACACTATAAAATGCTCAGTTTATGTAATTGGCAGCAGATTTATTTTAAAATTTGGTTGTTAAAGTCTATGATATCCTAAGACTCATGCCTTTGAAGTCCATCAGTCTTTTTCAGGAATATCCATAGCTAGTTTTTTAGAAGTTGCAAAGACTTAGCCACATAATGATTAATTAAATGCATTGCCATATTCATAAGACACTAGTAAGACTACAAAATTAAATGACAAACATTTCACTTCCTATGGTAGTATATTTCATTATTTCTTAGTATGACACTTTGTATATAGCTCTCAAAAGTTAAGAGAATAAAGTACCTTTATTTAGTGCATTTTAAGTTTTTTGTTTGTTTGTTTGTTTATTTGTTTTCTTTGAGACGAAGTCTCGCTCTTGTCACCCAGGCTGTAGTTCTATGGAGCTAGCTTGGCTCACTGTAACCTCTGCCTCCTGGGTTCAAGCAGTTCTCCTGCCTTACCCTCCCAAGTAGCTGGGATTACAGGCGCCTGCCACCACACCCAGCTAATTTTTGTAGTTTTAATAGAGACGGGGTTTCACCATGTTTGCCAGGCTGGTCTCAAACTCCTGACCTCAGGTGATACACCTGCCTCAGCCTCCCAAAGTGCTGGGATTACAGGCATAAGCCACCGCACCTGGCCGCATTTTAAGTTTTTAAAGAAATACTTGATAATATGCTACTCAAATTTAAGTAACTTTGAAACTTTTATTGATTGTTAATTGTGCAAGTGACAAAAAATTTTAAACAAAAAAGTGTTATGATGAGAAAAATTCTCCTTGGTCTATGACCCCTAATGTGAGTCTGCTTTCGAGACTTCTCTTTATCAGTTTGATTTGCATTCTTCCACATTTTTTACATTTATGAACATTTTTGTTTTTAACAAAATTATAAATATTTTTGTTTTTGTTTTATATTTATAAACAATTTAAACAATTAAAATTGTTTATAAACATTTATAAACAAAAATGTTTATAAATATACTCCCAAAGATATCTAAAGTTTTAATATATCAATGGTATCAGGTTATTGTTCTGCTTTTCTTTCACTCTACAATAGGTATGGAGATATTTTTGGTACACATAGCTTGATCTTACTATTTTTAATTGATGCACAGTGTTCCATAATATGACTATGCCATAAAGTATCTACTTATTCTCCCAATGTTGGGTTTTAGCCAGCTTTCACTTTTTTGCCGTCACAGTGTCGCAGTGAATATCAATATACAAGCCTCTCTGTGGATATGCATGACTACTTCCATCTCCGGGATACTGCATCACAGTGTATGTGCATCAAATTTTAATAGATATCAACAAGTTGCCTTTTAAGGTACTAATTTACATCTTCCCTGTCAGAGCACTATATCTTGATTTCCCATACTCTAGTCAACACTTGATAATTTCAAACCTTTATCTTTTTGCCTATATGACCTGTAAATAACAAAATTTTATTATTCATCAAATTATTGATGGTATCTTTTAATATGTTTATTGTCTTAGTATACTTTGTCTGTTCATATCCTCCATATATTTTCTCTGTTGCTGTTTGTATTTATTAGTGATTTATAAAAAGCTTGAATACAATCTTTTATTTTATATACCAAAAATCTTGACTATTTTCTACTTAGGCCTTAGATATCTGCTCCCAGAAACTGTAAAACACAAACTGTAACCACCATTTGAGAAATAAATTCTCACAACCAATACAGACCACTGCAGCCACTTCTATGTAGGCACACCTCAGCAGCCCTTGAGATCTGGAGTCGGAGAAACATCTGTAGTTCCTTTTTGCCGGTACACAGAACTAGCTTAGTATTCATCTCACTGTCATAAAAACATTTTCCTTTTTAAAAAGTAAATTCCATGTAAAGAGAAAATCATCTCACATTTGGATCTTGTATTTTTCACTGTTAGCCTTTAGACAGAGGATATTTAGGGTATATTAAATTTGAGTTTCTCTGTGTTTCTAAAATGAATTCCCAACATTTATAGGGAGCTTTGAATCCATAAGAATGAAAAATATTACAAGACTTTTAGACTAGTTTTTGAGCAATATTGTTTTTCCTGTATGCTCATTTAATAATATTCTATGTAATAAAATAATTAAGAGGGAGAAAGTCCACATGCATTTTTATACATCTTTTTCCTATCAATTAAACCCTTGCAACAAATACAGAAAAGATACTCACTTGCCATCTTTGAACCAATGAATATCAGGAAAGGGAGTGCCTTTGACCTGGCATTCAAGGGCGACGTCATGGCTGAGGACAACTGAGACTTCATTTGGGAAGTTGGTACCTATTATGGTGGGTGGAACTTGAACAAAGACAGTGTATTATGAAACTCTGTTACTCAGCAAAAAGAGCAGGCATGGGGTTAGAAAGCAGTCAATGATTTCTATAGTATTTCAACAAGATCTTAATGTCAAACATAAAATACCACACAACAACACTTTTTCATATCATTTCTGTGTACCCAAACGATAAATTTAAATGTAGAAACATATTTATAAAATATTTGCTAGCAAGACAATTACCTGCAAGAATTATGATAGTATAGGATTCATTTTTGGGTGTATTAAACTCATACGCAAAAGTAGCTTAGAATGTAAGTGATCAGTGATGCTTATATAATGTAATTTGCTACCGCGATACATTTTGGATAATGAATGACAATTAACATCACTCTTATAATGTTCAAATTCTACATATACTGTTGTGTTACTTGAAATATATTACCTTTGTCTTTTAAACAACTAAGATGGTAAATTTGGTATGCAATATAACATGAAAAATAATGTGCTAGTTTTTATTCTTGGGATTATCAAGCTTATTAAAGAACTTCTGGATACTTCTCGGTCTAGTCATCCCCCTTCACACCATGTTAAAGTGTTTAGTCTTCATCCTCAGAAAAATGACCAGCCACTAAAGGATTTCAGTAGGGGAGGAGTGGGGTGTAATCATATTTGTGTTTTAAGACAACATGCTCTTAAGTGAAGAATGAATTACAGTAGCAAGAAGTGGATTCAGGTGAGACCTTAGGCTATTACATTAATTCAGCTCATGAATGATGATAGACTTTCACAGAAGGATGGAAAGACGTAGATCACCAAAGAATTAGGAAGTAGACATAACAGGAAATGTATAGATTTGAAATGTTGGGGAGAAGGTAGTAGTGAGAACCTGGAAGTTCCGGAATAAGCAAGTGAGTGGATGGAGGTATCAGTCCCTAGAATGGAGATCTTGAAGGCAACCGGAACTGGCTTTCACTGGGACCTTTTTGTTTGATATAAAACTAAGATATTCAAGTCACAATACTATGGAGAAAATTAGCTATCTATCCCTAGGCTCAGGGAAGAAGTCTGAATTGGAGATAAAAATTTGGGAGTCATCAGCACACAGATGGAATTAAGTCAAGGGAGCAGATGAGTACCAGGAGAAATAATGTCAATAAGACTCATGATAACAATGATTTCTTAATTTGTTTTTATAACTTATACTTAAATATAATAATGGTGATTTTGTGGAAAGAAAAATTTCAAGCTTTGAGAAGCCTAATGGGAGGAATTATTTTTATGTTATAGCAGTTTATGAATATAATTTTTATGCAGTATCATTCCTCCACCTCACTTCTACTCAAGACTTACAAATTATGTGCCCATTGTAAGGAGCAAAATATTGAAAATGGAGAAAGTCATTTTTTCACAAAGTGAACTTTAAATGGCAAATATAATTTCACAAACTAAAATTATAGAATTTTAAATTTATGATTACCATTAAAATGTCTCACATCCTAATTTATTACAGCTGCTACCTACTTAATTAGAATCAGGACTGACTTAGTTACAAGAGTCAATTAGAATGCAGGGGAAAGGGGATTTACTACCTTCTGTTCAAGTACAGCCTAGCAGCTTCAGGATGTACACAGCATGAATGTGATATATTCTGCATCACCCTGTTGTAGCCACTTCCCAAAGAATATCCTGCCTACTTAACCAGAGAAATTGACAAGAGTAATAATTTCTTATTTTATACAATATAGCAGTACCGCTTTTGAGTATTTGATACTATTGTATATATGATTCAAAGGCATCTCTCTATTATAAATAATGAAACTCTTCAAAATTTCTATATCATATGGTTCTGATTAACAAATAATAAGGACAAAAATAACAGAATGAAACTATATTTTTTTTCTGTCAATTTATCTTTTTCTCTTTTTCATATAGTCAGCTCTATTTTAGGTAAGAAATGCCTCTGAATTGTAGTTTTTTAAAAGGATGTTATTTCTTACCAAGCACATCAATGTTAAAGTACTTCTGAGAAGTGCCTGCAATATTAATTGCTTTGCAGGAGTATCTTCCTGCATCCTCTGGAGTGGCTTTGAAGAACTTCAGTATCTTCCCATTGTTCACAATCTGAACAGTGCTGCTTTCAGTCACCTTTAAGGGCCAAAATGGTCAGTGTTATTTCCAATCCTAATAAAAATGCATAATTAAAAAATGAAGTAGAAAGTTTATTTTATTAGTAGTAAGAAATGAACATCTGAACAACTTACTTCAGATGCAGAGGCAAGGAATTACACATATTTGGATGACTCTATTTACCTGGACATTATCTTTATACCACATAATGATGGGAGATGGAGTGCCTTCCACTTCACAAAAGAGATTGGTCAGCTGATTTAACAACACTGACACATTTGTAACTTGTTCTTTATCTTTAATTACTGGAGGAACTGCAAAAAGAGAGGAGTCATAGCTAGGTAGTTTTATAATAAATATTATTTATAGAGATTATTTATAATGGCCTTTATACAGCAAATTCTGAAATATTTGATGGCTAGAAAAGCTAGACATATTTAAGCATATGCTTTGTTACAAAATTAAAAAGTTTTGACCAATGTATTCATAATAACAACCCTTATTGGATTTTTACTTTATTATTTCAAGGTTTTAAATTTAGGATGAAATTTGGGATAAGCTTAAGGGAGAATCTACTTTTATTCCACATATTACTCAAAATATAAGCTTATGGGGTCTTAATTAAGTCACATGAGACTCATTACTTTGTTGATGAGGGTGAATATTGCCCAGTGTCTAAAGAAACCAATATTCATCAAATTTTAAAATATATATACACTTTCACTTATGCAAAATGGCATATATACAGTATTTTCATTAAAGGTTAATAAAAACAACTGTTAATAATCTACATGCTCATCATTAATAGAGGAAGGTCAAATAAATGTGTATGTATACAATGAGATGCTATAGAGTTAGGAACATTAAATAAAATCCAAGATAGATTGTTTAATGAGACAGAGAAGGTGAAAAATGTGAATATAATGTTCTATTATATATGTACATTTTATAAATAAAAAGAGGATAAAACATTGTATTTGTATATTCATAAAATATCTCTGACACACACACACACACACACACACACACACACACAGATAA
This sequence comes from Papio anubis, assembly GCF_008728515.1. NCBI lineage: Eukaryota > Metazoa > Chordata > Mammalia > Primates > Cercopithecidae > Papio > Papio anubis. The sequence goes on from NC_044976.1 coordinate 175,981,766, forward strand.
CTTTCCTTTATCCCAAATAGAGGATAAGTAGATGGCTCAGCTCAGGGTCAGGAGACTTTTTATCATGTATCTTTTTCTACCATTTGAATTTTGAATGATGTAAAGTCACAATACAAAATTACATGAAAGTTTAAATCCAATAATAAATTCAATCAGACCACCAGATTTCTGTTTGGTGCTACTGCTATTCACATTAATATTAAATGATACCACACTGAGAGAATAATTTAAACATTTAAGAACGGGAGACTCACAAACGTAGTCAGTTACATGATTTTAGCAATATTTACCATGGACTTTGAGGTTATATTTTCTTTCTGTAGTTCCAGCTTCATTGACTGCCACACAGATGTACTCCCCATTGTCATAGGGTGTAACAGAAGCAATAACCAGCAAGGTGCCATCTTCCAAGACAGAAATGCCAGGCTCTCTGCCTGTCAATTCTCTACCATTGTGTAACCATTTGATGGTTGGTTTAGGGGTACCTAAATAAGAAATTAGAGTCTTGTGATATTTTACCACAAAAACAGAAATTATTAAATATCAAATATATCAAAGAGAAATAAAGTTTTTCTTATGACAATAATTTCAAGATATTTCTCCTGGTATGGAAATATGAAGAGATTATGTTAGTTAATGCCTCTAAATCCCAGTGGGTCTTAAGAGACCTATGGTAAAGTTTGAACAAAGTTGTTTTTATCTAAACATTCAGATGATAGTAAGTAAAGCATTTTCCTAGTGAGTTCACAGTGCTTTGTTGGTGGGGCAGGAACTATATTAATCCTACGGACTGGATGTGGGGAGAGTTTTAGGGTGAAATAAAGACAGAGCAAAAATAAGACACTGTCACAGAAATACAACATGAAGATTGTCAACCAAACAGAGTGTATACATGATGTGGAGACATGATGTTTTATAATTCCCTTTTTTAAAAAGGCCTGATATTGTAGAGATGAGGAAACTCTACTGTTCATGCATCTTTTGGAGATCTCATTCTGTTAAACAAGGGATAATAGCTCAATTCTTGAAATGGTAGTTGAGAAAGTAGTGAGACAAATAGCTTTCCTGGATTCATTTATGACTAACAGAATGAATGGAAATTATGTACTCTTGGAGAAAAAAAAATGATACAACAATCTTTGAGTGTATAATAGAATCAAAAGGAATATTGGAAATAAGTAAACATTAAATCTATACTAACGATGTATTTATTTAGCAAACATTTTGCCAGGTATTATTCTAAGCATTTAAAAAAATTATTTAATCTCTATAAGAAGAAGAAAACACATTAAATAAAAATTACATGACTACAGAAGACATTGTTAATAATCCTGTATTAAATGATAGTAAAATATTAAAGGATGAATATATAACCCAGGATATATATAAAAGAATAGCAGAAATACATAGAATATGTCATTGAAGCTACACTTAAATTGAGTTAAAGGCTTAAACAGTGACTATGAAAATTATATTTATGGAAAAAAATTAAAGACTGGCCTATTTAATTGTGCTCATAGTATAACGTCGACTGATGAGAACAAAAAGGTTAAACTGACGGATTCTAGTTGCCTGTCCATGTTGTCAAGAAAAAAGGAGGCTGTAATCATTTCCTTACGTCCCAGTCATTCCTTCATGAACTTTAATCAGACTACTTAATTAATATTTGTTGAGGTAATAAAAATGTAAATGAACAAACAAAAGAAAGAAGTCGCATTATCTTTAATTTTTAAATGATAGAACAATCATGAGTGAGATGAAATTCAAAATAAAAGATAATGAAAAAGATGTCTAGTAACTTTAAATGAATTCAAGCACTATATTCCAGGTGAAAATGAGGAAGTAAGGAAGAGATGTTTTTCTAGGTGGAAAAGGGAAGTCAAAACAAGAAATTAGCTTGGGAGTCAGGAATCCAGAGGGGAACAAGAAGCAACAGGGCCACCAGCGGGTCCAGTGGGAGTGAGCAGTCATAGTACTTCCCTGAACTTAAACCCTTCTAAAGAAGGCCTCCTCTCCAGGCTTCACCTCCCTAATTCTCAGCGACTCTTGGAATAGTTATTGTTAATTCTTTAGGTATCTGGAAAGCTTGCTAAAGATATTTTTCTTTTAATATTGGTAGAAAATAAAGTAATCATTGGTGACAGCGACTGCTGCGATTGAAAAGCTTGCCAGAGAAACAGAGACAGCCATGAAGGCCTTCAGTTGCTGCCGCCCAGGAATAACTGCTAAAAGGCACATGAGGGGGCACAAATGGTACTAGCCATCTGGAGGCCCTCAGGAGGTTACAGAAAGACTACTGCTTGGACTTTGCCAGAACTGCTACAAACCTGCTTTGAATCACTGCTGATGAATACATGCTTGAGACAGGATGTTCTTAATTACCTACTTGGCAGAGTTAGGGTGAAAGTGACAGTCCTTTTCATATTCCCCTGAGGAGAAATAATATCAATCTCCTGGCAGAAAACATGGTAGGATAGAAAGCCCAGAAATCCAAGGAAAAGAAGGGCTTGAATAAGCCTCCAAGTGACAATTTACAATCTGGTCCTAGAATTACCAGTTGAGAGGAGATCTAGGAAAAGAGGTTTTCAGAAGTGTCCAGAACAAACAAAGGAATAGTCCTAATTATACCTCTGCCAGGTTGAGATAAATCTGGAATATTTTGAATAGCTCCAGCTATCACATTGTAAAGAGAAAACCTGCTAAAAAATAAAAAAAAGAATGAAATAAGAAGTAGCAGGAAGGATCTGAACTACCTGGAAAACACGTGAGACTAGGCAAGTTTGAAAGAATGGAAAGTCTTTACATTAAAAGAAATAAAATACCTGAAAGAAAAAAAAATATTTATTCAAAGAGTTGTTATCCAAAAGATGGGTTAGTTTCTATTATGCTCAAATGTTGTACCAAGGATTGATGTGGAATTTTATAAGGAAGGCAATTTGGGTTCAATATAGCATTCTGAAACAATATAACATTATGCCAATGCCTATATCTTTGAGTATTACATACCTTTTGCAGGACATGGAAATGCAATGCGTTGATTGGCCACTCTTTCTTGGAATGGAGTGTTATATGGAGGTTCTAGATCTTCCACTGTGGGTGGTTCTATTAGGAAAATAAATGCTTTATCACAGGCTTTATTTGAGCAATTTCAAACTCTCCTAAGGCACAATGAACCACCTGCACTGATGAGCTGCTATCTCTGCTGATTCTTCTTTTAAATATGATTCCTATTTCCAACTGCCAAACATTTCTACCTAGATGTGACACAGCGCCTTAAACTGAAAATTCTCCGAACAACATTCATTATATTATGCTTCCCGCAATCCTGTTCTATTTCCCTTATTCCCTCAATGAAGGCATTATGGTCCACCCAGTCATTTTTCTTTCTCCCTTACGTTTGGCCTCCATATCCAGTCATTTAGTACCATATATGTTCGCATATCTGTGTCTTCCTCTCTATGTTTAAGACCATTGCTTATTTTCAACCCTTATTTTCTCTTACCAGACTATTCCAATAGACTTCTTATAGGGATCCTTTTCTCAAACATGTTCCCCTTTAGATTGATATTCGGCACAGTCCCCAGAATACTCTCTCTGAAATACAAATCTCATCGCTGACTTATCTAATTCAAATCATTACTTGTACTCATCTTGTCTATAAGATAAAGTTTCAGACCTGTTCTTTCCAAAGTGCCCCCTGTCAGTGCATCTCATGTCTCTGAAAAGCTTCATCATCCATTCATTGTATGAAGAAATTTGGGAGTTATTCTTGAGAACTCTATCTCCTTCAGTCTCATATCCAATCCATCACCATGTCCTGAGTATTTCCTTTCCTAATTATTTTTTAGCCCATTCCCTTCTTTTCCCCATTTCAACTACCGCCATCTTTTACCTGGGCTACTATACTAGTCTATACCAGTTTCCCTTATCTTCTGTAGCTGAATGATTCCTTCCCAAATGAGTGATTTTAAAACTGGAAATCAGCCACATCACTTTCCCAACTATGACTTCTTAAAGTCTTTTTATCGCATTTAGAATAAAGTCTAACTTTATTAGTCTGGTTTCCTAGGTCTTGGATAACCTGACCCATGACCACATCTCCAGCTTCATCACATATTACTCAGTCCTCAGTCTGGAATGCAGCTAGCTGGCCTTCATTGAAGATGACTGATTCCAGTGTCCCCAAAATATTACATGCCCTTCTCTTCATATTCTATGTCCTTTTCCTGGAAAGTTCTCTCCACATTCTCTTGGAAGGGCTGCCCCTTACTTCTACCTACCCTTCAAATCTCAACTGACATGTCCCTACCCCAAAGGAAGCCTTCTGTGATTTGTCTTTTTGTTAAAAGCTTATATAGAGTCTTCCACCATTTCATAAGGGCACTAACCAATGTTTAATTATGTAATCATGAGATTATTTCATGAATTATTATCTTTCCCATTCAACTATAAACATGAATACCCAATAAAGTTTGTGGAATGAACAGGAAAACTTCTCCATTAGTGTCCTAGCCAACCATCCAACAAACCTGGCAATGGGTCAGGTACCTTAGTACTGTACTAATACTTAGAACAGTATTAGTACTAATTAATACTAATACTCAGTACAGCACTAAGAACTATCTAATACTGTGCTAAGTACCATACCTGCTTATCTTTTCTTCTTGTCTTTGTACTAGTATTCCCTCTGACAAGAATGTTCTTCCCCCTGATTTCCATGTGGCCGGTTCTTTCCAGTCCAGAGGATCTCACTCTAAAGATCACCTCCTCAGAGAAGTCCTGCTTGATAGTTGAATCTAAAGTAGGCAACTCTCAGGACAATTGCCTTATTTTAACTTCCTACAAAGCACTTTTCATAATCTGTATTTCTTGTTTATATGTTGGTCTGTTTTCCATCTACTCACACTAGAACAGCTCATGAAAGCAGGGATTTTGCCTTTGTTACTACTTTCTCATCACCATCTAGAATATGACAGATGACTGGCAAGAGCTCAATCAATATTTGTTGCTTGAATACATAAACACTGATCTTTAAATCTTCAAAGCAAATACAGTATTAATAGAGAAGTAGTGGATCTAGATTTCATAGGGCTCTATTTTGAGTGCACCCCAGCACTGTGAGGTGACAACCTACCCCAATTCACTCTTCCCGCAATGTCTTCCAAACCAAAAATAGTGGGTGGGGCATCATCTAGGATTGTTTCTGTTATCTACATGATCCACGGCAACTTTGTTTCAAAAGTAAGCATACAAAAATTGATGCAGGTTTAGAAATGGTATGTTTCATTTGGGAATGGTTCTCCTTTCAAAGAGTCACAAAAGTTATATAGAGCTCTTTCTGAAGTAATTTAAGATTATCCAAGATAATCTATTTAGCTCTAGGGCTTTTCCCTCACTCCCCACCCCATATACATATATTTTCCTGTGTCAAAAATCACCTTGGACATGTAGCGTTATCTCTGTTTCATCAGTGCCTGCTATGTTAGTAGCAACACAAGTATATATGCCAGCATCTGAGGGCATGGCTTGGTCGATGCTTAAAGTTCCGTCTGGATTGCTAACATGCTGCACTCCATCAACCAGCATGGTGCTTCCACCTTTGGACCAGGTGATTACAGGAAGAGGGGTCCCTTGAGCATTACATGGAATATCCACTCTTTGACCAACTTGGACTTTGAGATGTTTAGGTCCACGCTGTATCTTTGGAGGAACTAGAAATAATAATTGGGTATTAATAATCCAACTTCTACAAATTCCTTCCTTTACTCACTTTAAATGAGAGCTCCTTACCAACAGGCAGCATGGAAAAGTGAAACAATTTCAAGATTTGGACCTAGGCTCGGACCATTCACTAGCTAGGTGATCTAGGATAAGTCAGTAAACTTCCTGAGGCCTGTTTCCTTGATAATCCAGGGAAAATAGCCTGTAATCCCAGTACATTGCAAGGATTACAGGAAATAATAAATATAAAACTCTTAGTTCCAAACTTGAGGAACAGCAAGCATTTTAAAATGTTAAGCATCTTTTAATTTGTAAATAATTTTAGGTTAAAAACTCTCTTAAAAGGCAATCCAGGTAATTTCTATAAGGGTTAAAAAGCATTTCTCTCCATGTATTCAGTTTCTGTTCTCTTTGTAGAAGGATCAGACAATAAGAAAAGTTTCTCATGAAAGCCTTTGCTAATTTCAGATAAGAAAACCACAGAGAGGGCCGGGCGCGGTGGCTCAAGCCTGTAATCCCAGCACTTTGGGAGGCCGAGACGGGCGGATCACAAGGTCAGGAGATTGAGACCATCCTGGTTAACACGGTGAAACCCCGTCTCTACTAAAAAAATACAAAAAACTAGCCGGGCGAGGTGGCAGGCGCCTGTAGTCCCAGCTACTCGGGAGGCTGAGCCAGGAGAATGGTGTAAACCCGGGAGGCGGAGCTTGCAGTGAGCTGAGATCTGGCCACTGCACTCCAGCCTGGGTGACAGAGCTAGACTCCGTCTCAAAAAAAAAAAAAAAAAAAAAAAGAAAACCACAGAGAGCCTCTATCTCTTCCTTTTATCAACTTCCTTTAGAAATTTAAATGCAGTAGTTTATCAAAATACCAGAAAAGGATTCCTGATTTCCACATACTTGCATTGTGCACTGTAGAATCAAGTTGAGCCACAAGGATATAATTATAATTAATGTACCATACATTCTTTAACTTAATATTTAATGAACACTTTCTAAAGGTTGTCACTAACAAGAACCTTATATATTTGATGATAGTATTATCATCATTTTATGAAAGAGAAAACTAAAGATAAGAAAGGTTAGTGAATATGCCTGATGCCCTGGAGCTAGTAAATGACAGGACTCTTATATGACTTCATACCCCATAATCAATGCGGACACAATTGTCCTGATCATCTGAGAGTGAAATCAGATCAATACTATCTGAGCTAATTTCTTCTGATATTTGAATATCTTTCATCTCAACAATGCCTGGTGTAGAGTATGCACTCAGTGTGTTGAATGAATGAAGAACTGGATGGACTGTGTGGATTGGAGGAATAAAGCAAACTAACTAGGGAGGTGTAGTCAAAGAGTCCTAGAAAACAGAATTTTTTCAGTTGCTGAGATCTTTAAATATTGAAAATGATCATTTAAATACTACTAAATTATTATTTAAAAATTTGTATTAGCTTCTATAAAATGTTACCAGCTTAAACACATTTTCTTTCTACCATATATCAACAATAATAGCAATAAGTGACTGCTGACCTTTAGAAAAATCGAGATCCAAAAATTTAATATAGTTTATTTGATAAAGGAAGAAACAAAAGATTGTTTATAAATAGCAGAAAAACTTTTCAGAGTAAATGAAAGAAAATCACAAGTCTCAGATTTTAGAGAATGTTTTCTTTAATTACTCCATAAACAATTTGGAAATTAGCTATGAAATAAACTAGGATTATGGGTTTTCTTGTGGCCAGTCCACAGGGTTGTCATATGCTCTCATTTCAAAACTCACCATGGACATTTAATTTGACAGCTTGAGTCACGTTCCCAGCAATATTTGTGGCAACACAAAGATACATCCCACTATCTGAAATGCGGGTTTCAGTGATCTTCATTGAACCAGAAGGGAGGAACGTGTGTCTAAAAGAAAGAAACCATATAGTAGACCATGGAACAGGCGAATTTAAATATCCCCTATGCAGCTACACTTCAGTATGAAATTACTACTCTGCAAGTAGTTTTTAAAATCATTTTCCCATCTGCAATGTCTATCTATACACCTTAAAAGCCAGGACTTTTCATAATTATCTTGTGTATGATGTTCCCGCAAACAGAAAAACAGTTTTATTTTACTTTTAAATCTTAATGGTCTGAAATTGCCAAATAATTGTACATCTTGCTGCTCTACAAAGCAAATGTGTATTTGAGTTAACTTTGAATTTATTTTGAGCAATTTGTTATTATTTTCTACATTGTTAAAGTAAAGGAAAAAGAAGATATATATGTTCTCAAAAATAGTTGAATATATTCCTCCTTTTGAGTAGCAATGCAGCTGGGTGAGCCAGACCTACATATAAAAATTTATTGCATTGTGTTAAAATAGTTTTAAAGGTAGTGGAGGCCAGGTACACCTACCTAATACCAAGATTTCTTACACAGCTAAGTCAAATGAATAGTGCTATTGGCCCAGAGACATGCAAATGAATAAACAGTTAAGGACAGAGTCCTCCAGAAAGACCTCAGCATATTTGAGAACTCAACATGTAATATGTAACATCAGAGGTTATATCACAAAAAGTAAGGAACGTATTGACTATTCAAAGTGATGTTGTGCAACTGACTTTCCAAATGGAAAAATAAAGATATAAAATGAGAGCACTACGTGATATTACTTACAAAATTTAAAATTCAGATAGATTGAAGTCCAAAATGTGAAAAACAAAACTTAAAATATTAGAATTAAACACTGAAGGTTATGTTTATAATCTGCTTCATGTTAAGATACAAAAAGTACACATCTGAAAAAGAACAGATTAATACATTGTGCTCCTTAAAAACTGAAACCTTCTGTACAACAAAAGGCACCACACATAAACTTGACACCACAGCAATAGACTGAGAGAAGATATTTTCAACACATATAAAAGACAAAAGATTATTATCAAAAATAAAGGCCAAATTTCTACATTCAATAAGAGAAAGACAAGTCACCAGAAAACTGTGCAACAGATTTATAGGTTATTCAGTACCACAAATGGCCAACAAACACACAAAAAGGTTCTCAGTTCACTTGAAGTCAATCACATGAAAATTAAAACAATCACAAGATACCATTTTACACCCATCAACTGGCAAAAATTCCTAAGTCAGTCAATACCATGCGCTAATTAGAACATGGACACAAGTACACCCATATTCTGCTGGTGGATGGATAATCAATACTGTCCCTTTGGAAAGCAATTTAGCAATGCCTATGAAGCTGGAAGCAGGAGTTTGCTTTGATCAGGAATTGTAGCTCTGTATGTAGGTCCTAAAGAAAGTCATGCATAAGTATACAAAGAGAAACATACAAAGCTATTCACTGAAAAGCCTTGTTTTAAAAACAAACAAAAAAAATAGAAAGAAAGAATAAACAAACTAGAATGTCCATAAATAAAGGAATGAAAAAATAAAATGTAGAATATGCATGTAGGAGTTAAAATGAATAAATGGAATCCCTATGTATAATAGTAGACAAATGTTGACTTAATAAAGCAACTAATAAAATAATAATATACTATTTGTTACAACAGCAAATTGAAAACAGACACACAAAACAAAATGGAAAACACAGAAAACAGTAATCTACATTGTTTAAGGATGTATGTGTAGAATGTATACCAAGTTTGTGGCAGTGTTTGCCCCTGGGAAGAGGGAGAATAAATTGCGACTGTGGAAAGGAACAATAAAACTTTCTGATCTGTATTACTATAATTTTTTACTCAAAAACATTCAAAGAAAATTTTTTCAAACAAATAGTAAAATTATATAAAGTCCTTCTTAATTGTTTTCCTTCACTGGCAGTAGGGAAATGACACTAGCATGAATTTATGTCTTCATAATTATATATCAATGATTCTAATAGAAAGTTAATTATAGTCTAGTGACTAATTCTTATTTCACCAGTAACTTTTGCCTTGATGTTGGGTTAAAATAGTAACCAAGAAGTAGAGACAATGAATGTGAAATGTACATTATCTTATATAATCCTCTCAGGTAAGTATCATCCCCATTTTATAAATAGGAAATATGAGGTTCAGAGAGACCCCTTAAAAATTTTCAAAGGTTTCAGGCAAACTTTAAGTGGAAGAGATAAATATAAACTCATAGCTGGTTGGCAATGAAGGTTGTGCTTTCGAAGCTCCAGTATTCTTCTTGTTACGTCACTTAGCCTATCAAATACAGTACATTGTCTCAATGTGCTCATATTTGTATAAGGGTTTAAGCAAGAAGACTTACAAAATCATCCAATGAAAGCCAAATCCTAGACATTAGAGTGTGCCTATTGTATTTTATTGCTCTTATGGGATTAATGGAATTCTATGTGTGCTTACACATTGGGCTAACAGGAATCTTGTACAATTCTGCTCCATTTTAATAACTACCTTATAAAATGCACCAGGGGAAAATTATGGCAAGGCTGAATGTTAGCATTTCTGACATTAAAGATGTCAGAAGCATGATTCAGATGTTATAAATACTTCTTGTAGACTCAGATGTATATGTGCATTATCTCAATTTTAAAAGTGATTTTTTGAGACATTTGATAACCTGAATAGGCATGGCCATCTGTCCCAAGAGGTTGATTATGTTTTCATGTGTTGCAATTCATCCCAGATCTCCTACCTTGGAGAGAACGGTGAGATGAGCTGGGTTTCTTTGGCCCAAGTAATTATGGGTGGAGGTAAGCTCTTCACTTCACATGGAAGTGTTACCTCTTCCCCTGCAAGGACGGAGATCTCAACAGGCTTATCCTGGGACAGTCCTCGTTGATCTCCAAACACTCTGGGCCTTACTAAAATAAACACATGTTTTGGAAGGGAAATAGTATATTGAAAACAAAGCACAGTTTAATTTACATTAAAATGTGGACTACTAATGTTCTTAAGTAATTTATAAAAAGATGCTGTTCAGGACATAAGCTAAAACTTTCCATTAATACATTTATTGTGAGAACTAAAAGAAAAATGATGAAAAAATTTCTCTAGTCAGTAATTCCTTTTAGAACACAATGAAGAGATCGGCTTCAATGCCCTCTCAGAGTCTACCATCTGTAAAAGTAAACCCTCAAGGCAGACTCCTACCCAAGACATAGCTGAGGTTTGGCTTTGCTAGAAGTGTTAACTAACTGGTGTTACTGAAGAGGGTTGGGTGCAATAAGCATACTTCTTGGGAAAATACCATAAAAATTTTCCGAAAGACTATACAATTGCATTCCTTAAAATCAGAATCTAAGTAGAAGTGATTTTGGTTGGCAGTAAAAAATGCATTTCTGTAAACAAATATATCAACTTGGGGGAGCAATTCACTTTAGGGGTACATGCATCTGGTAACAGTACTGGGGAAAGAACTGTGAGTTTTGGCACAGATAGACAATGTCAATAAAAACCATTCCTCCACCAGCTCTCACCATAGACTGTCAGTTGCACTTTCCTTTTGGCATAGCCGGCTGCGTTGGTGGCAGTGCAGACATACTCGCCACTCTCCTCTCCCCCAGGTGACACCACATACAGACTGCCATCAGCCCCTGCTGAAAATTTAGCACTGCTGGTTGAAATCAGCTCTCCTTTCTGCAAAACACAGCAAAAAGCAAAGGGTTTTTTTTTTTTTTTTAAGATCATAAAAGAGTGACAATGTCTAGAAGAAGAATAGAAAAAACATCTCCAACGGGGGAATAGAGTAAATTTTAAAATGCTAACTTGAAAAAAGTTATTTATAAGAAACATTAGACAAATAAAAGTACTAAAAGTGGTATTTCTCCATATCAAATCATGTCATCTTCATTCCAGAGCTACTTAAGAAGGCAGAGAATAACAGTAATGGTAAGGATGGAACAGTGAATGCTTATGCTATGCCAGGCTCTGTTTTGAGCACTTTACCTGAATTAACCATTTTAACACTCACAACAGTCTTATGAATAGCAACTACCACAACACTCATTTTACAGTTTCGAGTATCAAAGCATGGGAGAGAGGAGTAAAGGAATTTGCCCAAGATCACAAAGCCCCTCAGTGGTAGAGCTGGGGTTGAAACCCAGCAGCCAGGCTCTAGAGACCACGTTCTTAACCTCTGTGCTTGACCACAGCACAGAGGTCAACATGGAAATATTTCACTTTTGCATCTTCCTTAAAATGCATTAAACTTCTACTCAGTGCTGGCTACTGTGCAGTTCAGGGATTAGCTTTACCGCTGTGACTTTTCTGTCCAGAATAAAAAAAAAATGTTAACCTTTTAATTTATTTACAAATGTCAACACCAACTTCTCCATATTTCAGAGATTGTTAGATAGATAAAACTAGATGGTATGGCAAAACACTAGTAGTGCTAATTATATAAATGCCATACTTCATTAGCATGTCATTACTTTATATTTGCTGGATTCAAATACATTTACAGAAAATGTGCCATCTTTGTGGCTGTTCAAGGATGAAAGGACTTCTTCAGGAAATGGGTTTTTCTTCACTGCAAGAATACAAGTAAAAGCTGAACAACATAACAGGGATATAGAGGGGAATAAATTAGTTTGTGTATGTGTCTTACAATTTTTAGTCACCCATAGAAATGGTGACTACACCATAGAACTTTATAAATAAGAAAATCCATGCAGTCATATCATTTAGAAGGAACCTTAAAAGGTCTTTAGTGAAATCACCTACTTGAGACTTGAATGGTATTAGCAACATTACAGTGAACATGTCTATAGCACAGACTGTGTGCCCGGAACATTTCTAAGCACTTTACATCTTATAGCAGATCCTTTTTATCCCATGCCACATCCCTAAGCCCTCTTCCCTCTTAATTTCAGCGCAGCTCTAGTGGACAGCTCCACATGATCCACCAGGGTCATCCTTGTTGCACTTACGTTTTTTCTTTTGTTTGTTTCTTTTTTTTTTTTTTTTGGACCAGGGCTTTATCCAAAGCCCCAGAAGGCCACAGCCAGGAAGTGCAGCAGTGTAAGCTTCACTGGGGAATGGAGGGAATATGTCATGTATAAATGCTCCACTTCCTGTCCATCCAAGAGAGCCTTCTGAGGTGCATCTATATGGTTTCTTGGAGGGTTCCCAGCACGTCTGTACAGCCACAGAGGAAACCCTTTATTAACTTCTCTTCTTTCCATGCCTCACTCCCCCAGCCTCCTGCTCAAGACCTGGGATAACCTGCAGGTAAACTTCACACTCTGCTCTTCAGGAAATATGACTAGATGTATTATTTACCTTGGACCAGATGACAGACGGTTTTGGAATTCCACTTGCTTTGCATGGTAAAGTTACTGGAATGCCTTCAATTGTACTGAGTATCTGCTGCCCATGCTGAATGGTTGGCAGAACTGAAAAGGTAAGTAGGATTTGGAATCTGAGCACCTGTTCTTCCATTTAACATCATTATTTAAAGTTGAACATTTTCAATATAACATTAATGTTTGTAAAAATGAGCAATTATTTAACATTTTCTGATAAAAATGTAGGATAATCTCTGTAAAGGAGTGTGCTAAACAAAGACAATAAAGTAGTTATGATCTGAAAAATGAAGTAAAAACTTAAAATCAAGTAGTAAGTGATGTCTAATAAGCTGACTTTCCTAACAAAAATAAGAGAGGACTGAAGAAAATTCATTTTGTTTTGCTGGAAACCCAAGACAGAATTGCACTCTAAAAGCTACACATTTAATGTGAATCTCCAATCACTGTCCTTTATTCATTAAGCTGCAATAAGCTGACATAAGCGTACATTCAGATAAATGGGCTCTTTAGCTACTGCTTATTAAATATCTATCTATACTAAGGAATCACTTAGTGAGCTACTACATTTAACCTAGATAAAAAGATTTGTTTTGTTAAGAAGAATTCAATGGTAAAACTCAAATCTTAAGAGTATATTTTTTATTGTATGTATGTATGTATGTATGTATGTATTTTTTTGAGATGGGGTCTTGCTGTGTTACCCAGGCTGGTCTTGAACTCATGGGCTCACAAGATCCTCCTGCCATGGCCTCCAAAAGTGCTGGGATTACAGGCATAAGCCACCACACCCAGTCAAGTATTTTATATTTAAAAGACTAAAAGGACTCTAACTCGATATTTTTCAGTAAGGAGAATAACATATCTTTGACTTTAGAAAGCAACTGAAGAATTAACATGAGTAGAAGCAAAAGGAAAAGTGCCCTCCATTCTGTGTAAATCATAATCAGAACCAACTCTCACAAACAGAAATTATCAATACTCAATGTTCTCAAAATGGTGATTTTGATTAAAGAAGCTTGCATATATGAAAGTTCCTAACATACTGAGAAGAAGACAATAAAAGCCCAATCTATAACAGGCATTTCCTTTCCATCCTCTGGAAAGATGAGACTGGAACCGCTCCCAGGAGCTCAATCACTCATCATTTCTCTTCCTTAAAATCAGATTTTTCAAGGATTATCATAACTACTCTGGAGAAGTTTTTTAGAACTAGAGACACCAGAAACCTCAGTGGAAAAACATTCCTTGGGGGGCTTAGATTAGATATGCTACATACTCATATTTTCCTATGGCTGGGTTTACTCTTTAGATAATTTCTTCTTAAAGAATTGGCAGCAAATCCCCAGCCCTAAACAACAATGCCAGGCTACTCTCTAAAGCAAGAAATTTAGTTTTCAGACTAATCATGGGATATTCATCTTTCAACTATGCTGTCAATTTGTGGCAACATGGAATAAGCCATTTTGATACAAACATATTGAGTTTGACAGCAATAAAGAAAAGTGGCAAATTTAGGCAACAGTTTTGAAATCTGTTGACATTTGGGTGTGGAAGAGAAGTTTCTTTTCAGATTGTCAATCTATATAAACCAATATGACAATTAAACTGTTTTGTCATTTTAATTTACATTTATACTTGTATTCATTCATTATTTTAAGAACTGGATTGACAGCCTTTAATGAGTATTCTTAAAAATGGAGACACAGAATGATGAAGGAACGGTCCTGCTAATTAACATAAATACAGAGGTATAGAGAGCTGCTAGGCTGCATCACATCCATCTGCAAATGGCTGCTAGATTTAGTTAATGGCAAATGGCTGCACTAATTTTTTAACTCTATTGACTAAATTAGTTACTCATTTTGGACTAAAATGGACCAATGAATGCTGTGAAATGATCTCTTAATTTTTAATATTAAAACTGCTTGTATCACAATATACCATATCATTGGTTTGTCCGTATCCTCGCACCTCTGACAAGAAAGACATCATAATTAATTCTGTCATTTTTTCAAGTGAAATTCAGCCTCAGAATCCTATTCAACACAATATTCTAGGCAGTCACTAGAAGCCAGAGAGGGAGAACATGAGGGCATTCCTACACTAGATTCTCAAACCAGTCTATAAGCACTGTTCAGGAAATCTATGGTCTGGTCTTCTTGAAAAATAGTTACACAACCATATCCAATCTGTCAGTATGCATTTATTCCTCTAGGTTATAACTAATTTAGTGTTGCTTTAGTATTTCTTCAAAATAATATTTCTTCAAGAATATCTAAGGTGATGTTGGTGGATACTTAATGTAAAACTGAGAAAGGTGGAAGAGGCTGTTTAAGAGAAGCAGGCAAAATAGAAGAAAATAGTCTGCATTCAGTGATATTGTCAACAGACCAAACAGAATTGGAAAACTACTGGACTCTCCAATTCACACTCTAAATAAAGAATAAATCAACTACTAAAAATAAGTATTTTGTGCTACTTTCTTCCTTCAGATATTCAGCTCTGTACACAAAGCTATTTTTAATGCAATGGTTTTTTTGTTTTTGTTTTTGTTTTTTTTAAAAAAGTAGTGTTGCAGTCTTTAAAGCAAGTATACAAAAAAGTTATGACAATTTCTTAAACTATGAAGCTGTCAATTACTGAGATGTAAAAAGCTGGTTACTGTTAGTCACGAATGGAAAAAGATTGCTTCTGGATTTTCTTATTTGTGACCTTTAAGTTATTTAACATGCAAGAAGATTGGAGCACATGAGGTGACCTTTAGAAAAGCTTAGGTCATTTCTAGCTCAAACACAAAGGGGTCATTAGTAAGGATATGCTTGTTGCACAATCCAGAAAGAAAAGGCAATCTGGAGGGTATAATGAGTTCAGCTTGTCTGAAATTAAAATGTATTTTTAAACATAATTCTTTGAGAGCCGAGGTCACTTTTAACAATTAAGAAACCACTTACAAAAGCCCTTGGCCAGACTCAGCTAGTGACTCCCAAGAATGTCTTTTTGTGTACATAAAAAAGGGAAATCTGGAAACAACATTAACAATGTAGATATTGTTCAAGAAATAAGAAATAACAATTAAGAGAGACTGTAATTAGAGGAACAGAGTTATTTGATTAAAATATAGGAACAACTACTTTGTACACAGTTTGAAAACAATAACATTGGGTGTGTCTCTTACCATGCACAACTACAGAGGTAGTTTTGTTATTTGTCCCAGCAACGTTACTGGCCACACAAGTATATTCACCACCATCGTGAAGCTGAACTCTTTCAATATGGAGGCTCCCATCACTGCGCACAGTGATGTAAGGATTTTGGAGCAACTTAAAGGGGAAAAAAAAAAAGGTAATTTTTATTTAAAAAGAAAGGAGTTGTGAGAGTCAAAAAGAATCTGCCTTTTTTTTTTTTTTTTTCCAATCGGGTTACTAAAAGTCTATACACAAAATATTTTAATGTCCTTAAGTGAAAAATGATGAGCATAAACGTTACCAAGAGTGTGATTGTATAATTTAATCCTGATATACCTCCAAATATTATACCTATTAATATTTATCAGAGAGTTAAGCACAAGCTAAAAAAAGAAAGATACAGATATGACTTGTTTAATGTTCCTGTAAATTTTGTCATCACTCAAAACCCAAATTTCACTATAATTTTTACTTTTGGCTTAACTTGTTCTTTTCCAAGAAGGCCTTATTACCACTAGCAAGCCATTTGATATTTTTATTTTGGCACATAAGCCCTTATTTACACCAAGGGAGAAGGACTTAATCTCACCTTCCGCCCTTGTTAGGTAACAGATGCAAATATTAGTGGACAATATGTGATATATGAATTGTGTCAGGGAAGTCTGGTAATATTTTCAGTTAAGAATGATCGCCTGTAAATCTGTATCATCCACCTACACTGCTTTTTATTTGCATAAAAACCTGAGAAAAAATTAGCAAACCTTGCTTAAAAATAAATGCCTTTGTAGAATGATAGTATTTGAGCACACATGATGGGGTTTCACCATGTTGGCCAGGCTGGTCTCAAACTCCTGACCTCAAGTGATCCATCCACCTTGGCCTCTCAAAGTGCTGGGATTACAGGTGTGAACCACCACACCTGGCCCACATTCCTAATTTTCTTGAGTAAGAAGTAAATATAAAAAAATATACTTCTTGTATATTTCTTGAGACTCTAATTACAGTCTCTCTTAATTGTTATTTCTTATTTCTTGAACAATACTTGTGTGAAGATACTTGTGTGCTCAAATACTATCATTCTACAAGGGCATTTGTTTTTAAGTGAGGTTTGCTATTTTTTTCTCAGGTTTTTATGCAAATATGAAATTTTACATCTTCTTAGATGGAGTCAATTCATTTTTTTTTTTGAGACGGAGTCTCGCTCTCTCACCCAGGCTGGAGGGCAGTGGCGCGATCTCGGCTCACTGCAACCTCTACCTCCTGGGTTCAGCATATTCACTTCTAATAAGTACTGCAAGAGAGTGAGTCCCAATATTCTGGAAAATGGAAAGAAAAATGCTCTGAACCAGAAGAAAATTTATTTCCATAGATAGCTTATTTACAGAAAAAATTTCATAGAACTGTAAACATTTTTCACATCCTTTCATAAAAAAATTTACACTGAAAAACAATGACAATATATATCTACATTTTTATATAGTTCATAATGAAAGATATGTTTAAAGGTAATAATAATGAAGACTAATACACAAAATGGAAGAATTTTATGGGAATATTAACGTTTAATAATGTACTAAAAAGAAGAGCACAAAAATATTTAAGTGCTATGAAAATAACAATACTTGCTTCAGTTCTTCTATATTCTAGTGACACTGAATTTAATATAAAATTATGAAAATTACACTACTTCTCCATTTCATTAATGTCAAAATAATATGAATAACAAAAATGTTAATAATAAAGAAAAGCTTTGGTATACTTATAAAAACATATTTTTGTATATTTATTAAATTGATAATTTTGGTGACTGGAATACATTACTTGTTACTCAAGAAAATTAGGAATGTGGGCCAGGTGTGGTGATTCACACCTGTAATCCCAGCAGTTTGAGAGGCCGAGGTGGATGGATCACTTGAGGTCAGGAGTTTGAGACCAGCCTGGCCAACGTGGTGAAACCCCATCTCTGCTAAAAAATACAAAAATTAGCTGGGCATGGTGGTAGGCACCTGTAATCCTGCTACTCTGGGGGATGAGGCATGAGAATCCCTTGAACCTGTGAGGCAGAGGTTGCAGTGAGCCTAGATCCCACTACTGCACTCCAGCCTAGGCGACAGAACAAAACTCCATCTCAAAGGGGGGAAAAAAAGAAAAGAAAATTAGGAATGTGAATGCATGCATTTAAAATGTTCTTACCATAGCTGAATTCTTAATCCACCGACGTTCTGGAATGGGATTTCCAGCTAACAGAGTACAGGGCAATGTAAGCTGCTGTCCTTCAATAACATTGGCCACTGAAGGGCTGATTCCAATAAGTGGAGCAACTAAATTAGAGACAGTACAGGCACTTTCAACTCTATTTCACTCAAAAGAAAGGTAAACCACTTTACAGGCCCCAAAGACTATGAGTTATGCTATAAAAATTTGAGTTTTCAGAAACAAAATATTTACATGAAAATGGGTATGATTTTGAAAGTAAAAATTAAAGTCTCCTTCTAAGTAGGGGGAATGCAAAAGGATAGGTAATACATTAGTGTAGAAGTAAAGAAGGTAAAAAGGAATGCTTATGACATGGAAGGCCTGAAATGTCAAGCCAAGATATTTGCAATATATTCAGTAGACAAATGGAGAGTAACTGAAAACATTTATAAATGGAAAAGTGGAATCATCAGGATCATTTCTGGGGGAAATACTAATCTGAAAAGTAAGTACACTGGAAGAAATGGGATCAATAAGGACGCTGCTGTAATAGCTCAAGCAAATAATACGAGGTTGACTCTCTTAGATGGAATGGTAAAGGAGTATTGTAAATATGCCCTTCTCTAAGAATTAATGAATAAATTTAACATAAAGTAAAATCCCTAAGAGATTTTACTTGGAAAATTTATACATAGACAAATGAAGACATATTTTAAAAACTGTGTAAAAGGTTATTAATGAGAAACGTGTACTGACATATATAAAAACACATTAAATGCTATAATAATTTAAGCAATGTAGTACTATTTCAGAAATAGAATTCTGAGGAATAGACATGGGGACATAAACTTACTATGTGATCAAATGGGTATTTTAGTCAGTGGGAAGATAATATTCAATAATACATATTGCGTCAATTGTCTTACTACTTGGAAATAAATGATATTATACTTTTACCTATCATACACAAAAATAATTCCATGTTGACCAAAATAACAAATGTAAAAAGGGAATCAGAAAAGACTACGACTCTAATATGTGTGGGTGTGTGTGTGTGTGTGTGCGTGCGCGTGTGCATGTGTGTATTCATATTTAGATTTAAAACAATTTATTTATATTGCCCTTCATTTTGGAGCAGATAATCTCTAAGGTTATTTCCAGGACTAACATTCTAAGAAATATGAAATGTGGTAGGGAAGGGAAGGTTGGTCTAGTAATTAGTTATTTATCCTTTTTTTTTTAAGTGGCACAGGCAAGAGATGACATAGTAAAAGAAGTCTGATGATTTTGAAGACCGTGGTATGTAGACATTCAATTGATCTTACCAAGTCCGGTCACTGTTATTGTCGTGTCTGACTGGATCTTCCCAAACTGGTTTTCAGCTTCACAAATATAGGTTCCTTTATCGCTTGCCCATAAGTCTAAAAGGAAGAACTCATTTACTCATCCAATACCATCTATGGAGCATTAACTATGTGCCAGAAACAGTGCTGAGATCTGTGGATGGAAAGTGTGCACTGCCTTCTGGTAGAGGAGGGGACATACACAGAAACCATCAGTCACACCACAGTGAAATAAGTACTAACAAAGAGTTCCAGACAGTGAGTTCTGGAAACAGAGACAGAAGTGACTGCATGAAGGCGATTAGAGAAGGATTCACATTGAGGTAATATCTGAGTGAGTAGAATAGAGGAAGGGCAGTCCAAATCTAATAGATAACAAAAGCAAGAGCATGACTAGAAAAATCATGGCCCGTACAAAGAATGGAAAGCTGCACCATCAATGAACTCTGCACCACCACCGTGTTAGAAGCTTGCAGGGGAGATTTTTTAGTTGATGCAATGACTGGAGAAGTCTGCTGGCATTCAGTGGGTAAAAACTAGAGAGATGATACATGGGGCAGATTCGCAAAGAAACAATTTTCCCAAGTCCAGCACGATTTTGAAGCTCCCACTGAACTGTGTGTATTTCATAACTTTGTTTGTAACTACATGAGTCTACAATCTAATTCTGTATGCACAGAAGGCAGAACTTTAATAATAATTGCACATCATCTTAGAAAATCACTTCACCAGCTTGGAGTTTTTGAGTCATCAATCCTATACTCCTGTGTGAGCCTGCATTTGAGCTATTGAATTCATAATGATGTCACATAAATGTATCTTCATATTGTGTAGACAATGCCAGAGTATTTACATAATGAAATATACATTATTTTAATATAAATTACTTTCCCTCATTTTTCATTTGTATGTGTTAGATATTAACATAATTTTTTATGTAGTTAGATCAAATATATAAAATTTTTCCAGATAATAAAATGATATTACAAAATATTTATAATTAAAGAGGGTATTGGAGCCATGAGGATGGGGACTACTGAGCTATAGGTTGTGTGGGGATAGTCAGGAGACTGAAGTTGAAGAGGTGGGCTGGTACCTTCTCAAGAGCATGGTTTTGTCTTGTGAGCAATCAGGAAGGAAGGAGAGAATTTTAAATAGGGGAATGGGTGTAACCTTGTAAATATATGACCCAAAATAAGCAGTTTAATCTATTGATAAGATTTGAACAGAGAGAAGTGCAGCTTTCCAGTATGAATAGTTCCATATTATCTCAGATAAAGAACCATGACAAAGATTCCACTCCTCTGCTAACCATATGCATCTAATTGTAGAACTGCATCTGGTAAACTAAGTCAGCATCCACTCTAAATAGCAGACATTCATTTGGAAATAAAAATTCAGCAAACCACCCGATTAATAAATCATACATTAGTTCTACCCAGGATATTTTTTGTATTCCGAATTCTTGGGCTAATTTGTGCAGAAAAACAACATACCATGAGAACCAAGTTTCTAATCACTAATTTCCTTTCAGACAATTTAATTTTGACAATTAGGCAACTGTTGCTCAAGATATTGAGCTCTTTTATTCTTCCTTGTCTTTCATCTCCTTTAATTAATTTGTTTTCAGGTCTCACTTTTTATCAACATTTGGGTTGTTTCTCATCATCACTCTTTGAGCTTTTCAATGTTCCCTTTCTCTCATCTCTCTTCCTACCTTGTAGCAGTGTTGTTCTGAAACAGTACTTTCATGTACCTTTTCCTGCCTATCAAACATGGAATGGGGCTCTCTAACTTCTAGCTCATCAAATCCATTTTTTTCACCTGGACATTCAAGTCATGCACAATCTGACCCAATCTGATGTGTGTTTCCCAGTAGCTCCTTTTATGGGCATCCACTCAGAGAACAGACTGCAAACTACCTGGGTGAGGGACCCTATATCTGACTCTGTCCACCATAGAGTTCACCACAGAGCTGAACACTGAAGCACTTGTTAGTAGACAATGTAATTGATACCTAGAAGTTTAAGTGGCCAATGTACATTTAATACTGTGTAAACTTGGGCCAGGCATGGTGGTTCACAACTGTAATCCCAGTACTTTGGGAAGACGAGGTGGGTGGATCATTTGAAGTCAAGAGTTCAAGACCACCCTGGCCAACATGGTAAAACCCATCTCTACCAAAAATACAAAAATTAGCTGGGTGTGGTGGTTCACACCTGTAATCCCAGTTACTCGGGAGGCTGAAGCAGGAGAACTGCTTGAACCTGCGAGGTGGAGTTTGCAGTGAGCCAAGTTCATGCCGCTGCACTCCAGCCTGGGCAACAGAATGAGAACACGTACCCACCCAAAATATAAAAATAAAATAATTAACTTAGCAGTAACTGATTGAAAGCTTTCTATAAAATATCCCAAACATCCCATTATTTTTAAAAATGCAATTAATTATCTAAATGCTTTTCCTCCTCTGGTAACACCATGCAATTATTCTTAGCATTATTTGAAAAAATAGAAGGTGCTTCCAAATATCTGAATACTGAATAGCTTATAAAATATTTAGATGAGAAAGTATTTGGCTTTTGTGGGGGTGGCAGGGATCTTTTGCTTCAGGCAGATACAGCTTTTAATAAAGGAGTTTCCAACGCATCCCTATGTTGTTATGTACTGTTGGACAAAATAAGTAAAGTAAACTAATAGTAATATTTTACCTTTCTATACAACAATTGTTTCAAGAATCAAGGTAATGTGACCACTTATCTATGTAGAGGCTCAGGTGACTCTATTTGCAATAAGAAATGGTAAGGGATGAAGAAGTCATATTGTTTCATAAGCCTTTACGATAAATTAATGACATACATTTGAATAAAATATAACTCATTTATGATAATTCCCAAATATAAAATGCCAGTACTATTTCAAAGTAAAATGCAATGAACATAAAATGTGTTGGCAAGATTAATATATTATTTTAAATAGCAATACCTATGTATAAAACATAAATGTACAATATAAAAGTACATATTCATACAAAATATATTTCCTTCAACCTACTTAAAATAAAGAGAGCTCCTGTTCTTAGTTGGCTGATGGAACTAACTGAAAAAGGTCTTGAGAAAATCGGCATGTTGTCTAATCTTCGCCATTTGATTGTTGGTTCTGGATAACCCTGAACGTAACAAGGTAATGTCACATTTGAGCCAATTTCCATAGACACGTCAGCAGGTTCTTGTATGAAAACTGGAGGTGCTGGAAGATATTACAAACAACAAAAAAGTCATTGGTATATTATCCAGGTATATTAAACATAAACTTAAATATTAAACTGTCAACTGATTTAATTTGAATTATTGTTCATATTACATTGTAAATTTACCCCGTTGATATTCCTCTCTTACGTAAAAACAGTGAGTGTTTCTTTTTTGCTTTATAAATGAAGAGAGACACTTAGAAGCCCAACCATTTCCTTAAAGTGATAGATGATAAAAAAGAGTGGGAGTTCAAATTATAATTACCTTAAATAAAGAGAACGTTTCATTCTAAAAATTTGTTTTCAATTTTAGTTTCTGTCAAATTGCTCAAACTTTAAGACTGTCTTATACATAAGTGGGCCTTATAATAAGATATTTTTGACACTTTCCATAACTTGCTCCTTTGGTTGAATTTTTAAATTAATTTATACCAGAGTTCATTCTTTCATAATCACTATATAACAAGCTAACACTGTTTACTCCTAAATTATATCCTTGTTCAAGATCATATTCTTGCTTCTCATACCTTTCACATTTTTGAATTAGAGAAATTTAAATTTGAGAATAAATAATACAAATTAAAGTAACAGAATGTAGTATTTGATAAAAAGAGAATAGGGAGAGTTTAATGTCTTAGACAGAATTAAGAAATGATTCAGAAACTATAAAAATTATAGATAAGAGGCTACAGATATCCACATAATTCAGGTAACCACAGAGATCAGGGAGGAAGACATAGAAATACATCAGAGGCACATCTTGGCAAACATAGGAATCCTGTTTAGGGAGGATACTGTCAGCAAGTTCAAATAGATGAGGCTCTCAATACATCCTGGAAACTTATGGGTGATGAGACATCAGGTAAGGAGAACTACAGAGGGTACTTCTGGAGGCAATGGATGAAACCTGCTCATACAGGACTCTAAGAGGTGTACCCTAGGGAAGGCTCCTTGATAAAGTCAAGGTTAAATCTTGTTTAGAAATGATAATTATCACTTACAGAGTCAGAGGTTGTGTTAAGTGCTGTCCATCATTTATCTCATTTAATCTTCACAATATCTCTATGGGGTAGATACTGTTATTACTCTGATTTTATAGATGAAGAAACTGAAACACAGATAGCTAATTTGCTAAGTGTCACATGGAGTTGAATTATGGAAGAAGGATTAAAAGCCAAGTCAATTCAACTTTGGAGTCACCATTCTTTGCTATTATATTAACTTCCCCTTTTCTATGGCTTCTCACAACTACTCATAGTCATACTAGTTAGCAGGTTCATAAATATTCTTACAGAGATCACTTTTCTTCCCATGGGAATTCTGGATTTGATGTACAGTTGTCTCTTCAGCAGCATTAGTGGTTTTTAGCATAGGTTAAAGAAACTCCTCCAACTCTGCAGCCTCATCTCCTATTATTTCCCCTTATAAATGTTACTACCTGGGCAATCAGCATCCCTTGTTCTTCTCCAAACAAGGACTGACCTTTCTCTTATCAGTACCTTGTTATTACCACCTCCCATAAGTGTAATGTCTGCTATTGATCTCTAGCTGTTGAAATATTGGCAATCTTTTAATCGGTTTAAAAGGCCCCCTCCTCTATGACGCCATCTCTTACCAGTTGAGATGAGCATGATTTCTTCCCTCTCTAAAGTTTCAGAGAACTCACTCTCTACCATTCTCATAGCAATCACCACATTCAACCTGTTGTTATACTATGTTTGTTTTTTATTTCCTAGAGAGTTTATATTTGTAACCATATTTTTATCTTTTACAGCAGCTAACATAGTACTTTGTGCGTTATTCATGGCCACTGGATATTTGTGAATGAATTTTTGAATCAGTATGACAACACTTCAGTAATAACCCAGTGTGTGTTTGTGTGTGTGTGTGTGTGTGTGTGTGTGTGTGTCTGGTGCATAAGTGTATATAACAACCTTGACCCAGTACATTGAACTTTCACATGGCAATTTCAGAAGCCCTCGTATTTATTTATTGAACCCAAACAAATTAAATTAGGTTAAATACCACAATTGAACAATATGATTTTATAATAAATGGTGTATCAGTGTTTATATTTTTCTTAATCCATCTATATGGGAATTTGACATAAAAATAATAGGCAAAATAAACATATTTTAAACATAATTAATAGAATAGCTCATAGCTTGCTTATTCTAAGTGATATGGTTTGGATCTGTGTCCCTGCCCAAATCTCATGTCGAATTGTAATCCCCAATTTTGGAGGAGGGACCTGGTGGGAGGTGATTGGACCATGGGGGCAGATTGCCCCCTTGCTGTTCCCGGGATAGCGAGTGAATTCTCATGAGATCTGGTGATTTAAAAGTGTGTAGCACCTCCGCCTTTGCTCTATTCCTTCTGCTCTGGCCATGTAAGATGTGCCTGCTTCCCTTTTGCCTTCTGCCGTGATTTTAAGTTTCCTGAGTCCTCCCTAGCCATGCCTTCTGTGGAGCCTGCAGAACGGTGAACCAATTAAACCTCTTTTCTTCATAAATTACCCAGTCTTTGAGATTTCTTTATAGCAGTGTGAGAACAGACTAATACACAAAGTGTCTAAGACCTAGTTACTTTTCTCTGGATAAATGGAAGTCATTTATTCTAAAGCAGGTGGCTGTTCTGAAAAATGGAAGTTAAGTTTAAAAGTTTCCAGATACGTTAGGCTCAGAGTATGGGCAGGTAAATGCAGCGATGGACAGAAAATAAATTCCAGAACAGCACGAAGATATGCAGAAGCCTGGAATCAACCAAGTACTTGGAAGAAAACCCAGTTTACTGACACATTACAACACAGGCATCAGTAAAAATGATGGCAGATTTCAATTTTCAGAACTAAGAAAGCCAAGAACAAACTGGAATAAAAAAGGGTAAGCAAACCTCAACCTGTACCAACAAAACTCAATTAAGACCGGAGAAGTCATCTGTCGTAAAGCAGCTTTGAGAACAGCATCATGCACAAAACAAGCACAAGGTCAAAGAATATATGTACTGGTATCACAAAACAACGCAAATGAGAATACCAGGGACTAGGTAAGCAGCCAAGGCAGCATCAATGGCAAGCAAACTTCAAAAATGAAGCAACTCCTAACACAGCCAAGAAGCTTTTTAAATACTTCCTACTCCTGAATGTAGCCAACATGAACTCCAAGTGAATCACAGTGGGTAGATGGTAAATACATTAATGAAACTAAGGGAAAGGAGAACAGCAGTGAGTGTACTACCATGTATGGTGCTTCTACAGAGGAGGCTGTTTGCTTAGAGAGGTGAAGAGCACACTAAGTGGCTTCAAATGGCAACTCTAAGCTTGAGAAAATGATTTTACCTCCTCCAGTTAAAATATCCCCATCAACAAGAAAGGCATAACATTTCCTACCTTATGTTGTTAAAAGAGATGATCTTTACTAATCATTTAGTATATAATAATCATTCAGATATAAACTTTCATTAAAAATACTGTAAGGCCGGGCGCGGTGGCTCAAGCCTGTAATCCCAGCACTTTGGGAGGCCGAGACGGGTGGATAATGAGGTCAGGAGATCAAGACCATCCTGGCTAATACAGTGAAACCCCGTCTCTACTAAAAAATACAAAAAACTAGCCGGGCGAGGTGGCGGGCGCCTGTAGTCCCAGCTACTCGGGAGGCTGAGGCAGGAGAATGGCGTGAACCCGGGAGGCGGAGCTCGCAGTGAGCCGAGATCTGACCACTGCACTCCAGCCTGGGTGGCATAGCGAGACTCCATCTCAAAAAAAAAAAAAAAAAAATTGTAGAGTTAACTTATTCTCAACTGCAGTTTAATATATCTAGGTTAATTTCTGTGGTTAGTTTAATGTATCAATGGTTAATTTCAATTTTGGCTTCTTCTTCATAGAGTCTGTTAGGATGATGTTTGATCCTCTGAGATCCTAAGTATTTGTTTGCAAGCATCTTGAGATCTGCACGGGGTTAATGCCACAGTATAACTTTTCTGTAACTTACATATAGATATGGTTGTGTACACACATTATTCTGCAAATACAAAAATCAGAAACAGATTGACCATCTTGCTCCAAAAATTATTCCATAAAATTATTCTAGTTCCCTTAGGGACAATTAAATATATGTACTCCATATGGTGACTCTTGCATTATTTTAGTCAGAGATT
This sequence comes from Papio anubis, assembly GCF_008728515.1. Taxonomy (NCBI): domain Eukaryota; kingdom Metazoa; phylum Chordata; class Mammalia; order Primates; family Cercopithecidae; genus Papio; species Papio anubis. The sequence continues at coordinate 176,008,882 of NC_044976.1, forward strand.
TTCTTTCCTAAAATGACTGGACACATTGTTTTGGTTCCACCAAACCACAAAGCATGAAACCACAGTCTAAGACTCAAACCCTGTGTGGTATGGAATGCTACAAATAAAATCACTGCCAAGCCAACTTTTTGTTTGATGTAGCCAGTCCTCTTTCCTTCCAAATGACTTCACAATTCACTATCCCTTTTTACAAAGGATAAAAATCATTGGTAACTTTCCCTGTTGACCTGAAATGTCCATAATTTAAAACCATGATAATAAGTAATAGAAAAAAGGGCATTCACTACAAGAAGCTAGAACTCAAAAATCATATTAAATAGCCTTTTCATTATTTTTTTGATCTAGTATTGTTGATATGAAGTAATATGACCACAAAAACAACCTGAAAGTTCAAATGATATGGATAAAAGCATGTTTTTCTTCCTAAGTCATAAGCTACTTAAATTTATGCCCAATAGTTTTGGAACTCAAATGAACAATTTTATGCACTACTAAGCTTAATACTTAACTTGTCTCAAGCCCTTTCTTTAAAAAGTTAAGCTGAAACAGTGACTTTCACATTAAAATCCCAATGCTTAATCTTAAATACTAAGCTGCTATTATATAGGCATTTCCATATGATTTTTCAAGGTTCAAAGAATCATAATGACCACTTAATGTGTGAAGTTAATATTCATTTACATGATACATGTTTCATTAAACAGCTTTAGGGGAACAGCAATAGCAGCTGATATGCTAGGTGTACGTTATGATGATATCTCGTTTTATCTTTACAACCAACCAATGAGGTAGGTACCACTTAGATCATTATTTTATAGATGAGAAAAGTTAGGCAGAAAACCCATTCTCTGTCAGAGTCCACCATTTACTTAACCACTATATAAGTTCTGGGGAAAGTTTTGATTCCATGTGTGTTTACCTTCAAACCTAATAGTGATAACTATAATTATCACTACAACTGTGATTTGCATGGTTCTTGGCATTTACATATTACATCTGCTAGAATATGTAACCACAGTGTGATGTGAACAGACAAGGTCTATTCAACCTTTGTTATTCAAGAAAACAAGCTGAAGGTCAAAGAATATATGTACTGGTATCACAAAACAAGGCAAATGAGAAGACCAGGCACTAGGTAAGAAGCCAAGGTAGCATCGATGACAAGCAAACCTCAAAAATGAAGCAACTCCTAACATTGTGAGCTACAATGAGAAAGATCTAACAGCGAATATGGTAATAGTTAATGCAAAACAGAAACATGAATGGTACTGACTTTAATACTAAGTTATTTGGCAATTGTGAACAATGGTCAAGGTTACAATAAACAAATAATTTGGCTTATGTTGATGGTTCTGTCAGCACAATTACTGGAATAAAAGTTGAAAAAGCCATTGTTTTAGAAAGGGTCACGGGGAATGAAGATTTCGAGTATAAGTGAAGATAAAACAAAATTCACTTCTGTTCAAGAAATAAAGTATAAATATGAAACATTTGTTAGGATGTTTCCTAATCCAATGCAAGTCACCCCAGTACAGATAGCGTGAACCCTTATATGGTGTATCACTGGACAGAAGAAGGGATCTGGAAATTCCAGAAGCTAAAAGGGATTATCAAGAAGGCAGCAAGTAAGCAAAGAAGCCTGTGCAAAAGATTCTTAGGATTTCTACAAACTTTCAGGGGACTGAGGGTGCAATTACCTTTTTGCTGGGAAAAATTACTGAAACTGTTTCTTCTTCTAGAGCTAGACAAGTCTAACAGAATGGTGAATAAACATAAAATATCTGTGCAGGAAGGAGGTAGAAGGAGAACTAGAAAATGTTGAGAATTAAAATGTACTCAGTATATTTCTTGTAAACAAGAATTATCTATGTAGTGACCCTCTTTATTTGGGCCTTATATTTCTAAAAGCTTTACTGTGTTTTACATCCTGCTGGCTAGTAGATTCAGAGCTACCCTCCACCCAAAGGTTCCAATCTTATTTTCAAGGCATTTCTCTTAATAACCACAGAGTTTAGTCATGGTTCAAACATGTCTTACAGTGTCCTAGACAGATTGTAGAGTGGTCTTTGTGGTCATTTCCAGCTTTGTTGATTCTCCCCCAGGGCATAATCACTAAGAATGCAGAGTGTTCACCAGACAGCTCAGGGGCAAGGGGATCATAAAAGATCCCAGAAAGCAAAAATTTAGCTTACACGAAACAAATATCAAGTTTAGCATGGCATAATTTTCATTGAAAGACTTAAAACAGTAGAACTAAAATGTTTTGTGTTACTGTATTCTAAGAAAACATTTTCTTTACAGTTCTAACTTTGGCTTTACAAAAACAGTCTGGCATGAATAATATCATCATATACAAGTGAAAATATAGGAAAATTGAATGCAATGTCATATTTTATAAGTTCTAAGTGACACAAATGTTAAATTATCTTAAAAATTAAATGCCAGATTACATTCCATACAAAGTGAACTCTGTTATATCTGACCACAATGTGAAGGTATTTATTCTTTAAGAGAGACATTAGGTAGACAAAAAAGAAGGGAGGACCAAACTTCTTGAGTAACCCATATATGGTTGCCTTGCATGCACTGTATCTTCATTTTATGATTGACATGTTTTTGTAGTACTTTATTTTATACACTGAAGAGTAATTACTATTGGATTTTTTTTAAGTAAAAGCACAATCTGATACCTTTGCTGTCATCAACAGCTTCAAACTGTGGTTTAGGGCCAAAGTAGAATTACTGGCCTCCAAATGTTGATACTTAGAAATTTGGTGGCAGAATGGATGACTCTTGGTAGGGAAATGGCAACTTGAGTTCAAATATCCAGGTTCTGCCCCTCCCTAACTCTGTAACCCTGATCAAGTTGCTTAGCCTTTATAAGCCTCAGTTTCCTTATCTATAAAAAGGAGATAATTTTAGGATCTCTCCATATAAAAGTTTTTGACATAGCAAATGGTACATAGAAAGTGGCCCGGTGCGGTGGCTCACGCTTGTAATCTCAGCACTTTGGGAGGCTGAGGCGGGTGGATCACGAGGTCAGGAGTTCAAGACCAGCCTGGCCAACATGGTGAAACCCTGCCTCTACTAAAAATACAAAAAAAAAAAAAAAAAAAGCTGGGCATGGTGGCAGGCGCCTGCAATATCAACTACTCAGGAGGCTGAGGCAGGAGAATTGCTTGAACATGGGGTGCAGAGGTTACAGTGAGCCGAGATAGCACCACTGCACTCCAGCCTGGGTGACAGAGTAAGACTCCGTATCAAAAAAAAAAAAAAGAAGGAAAGAAAGCACCTTGTAAATGCCAACTACTGTTATGATATTAATCTGAAATGCACCCTCTAATTTTGCCATTCTGATGAATAATTCTACCAAATCATTTCAAGGTTATTAAACATGAAAAATAACAGATCAATTTCAAAACAAATTGGCCTGTAAGATCTGGAGGCTTACAGCCAACATCCAGAGTTATCTTGCCAGTTGCTCTTCCAGCCTCATTGATGGCTACACAGGTATAATCACCAGCATCCAGATCTTGTGTTTCTTGAATCTTCAAAAGTCCCAAGAGAGGGTCAATAATGAGGAATGTTGAGGGCCTCAACTCAAGATCTCCTAGGTCAAAACAAAGGGGAGAATATTAAATACTAAAGTATTAAAATTGTTTATGCAGTTATTGCTTTAATTTCAAAACTTCTGAATAAAGTTGATTGCAAAGTTTTTAAACACAAGTGTTTGGCACAACAAAGACACTTTCTACAGTCTAAAATCCAGATCTGTAATAAACTGTGTATGAATATTTTCTATTTATATCTGTATGTGCAACTAAATAAAAAATAAGGAGCTCTTTGAAGCTAGAACTGGGAAAGCCTGGGAGTCACAACCAAGGCTTAGGTAAGAAGGGAGTGCGGAAATGAAGGTTGAAAGGAGGTTTCTACCATCTTTGTGGCAGGATGCATTTGGTTACTCAGTAGATGTTTGAGAGACCAGAGGAATTTTATTTCAGCTAATGACCAGTGCCTTGAATTTCCCGAGAATGACTTTTATTTGAAGGCAGAAGATGCCTCAACAAAGCTATGATTTATGTTAGGCTTTTCCTTATGCTTCCCCTCCTCCTCTTCCAGGGCATCTCCTTTCCAAAGAATGGAATTAATCAGGATGACCACCATCATAAAAAAATACATAGTACTGTACATAATACTGGATGTTTAGTGCCAGCTCAGCGTCCACATCTCTTTTGTTTGTTTTTGTAAAGGGTGACATCAAACATGTCAGGATCTTAAAAACTTCCAGGAGCTTTGAGAGCCATTGTTCTTAGAGTTTCATAGTATTCCCAGATGTCAAGCCTGAAAAGGTATTCTCCAAAATGTCATACACCAGCCATCTGACCTTGGCCTGAGGACCATGGAAGTAACTGTCTTAGCTTCTAAGAAGCAAACGCAACTCAGGAGCTAGTACTAAAATTCTCTAGGACACTGCAAACAGCAATAGTCAACAGACTTGGGGCAACAAATGGACAATTCCCTTTCCATTTATATAATTTTCAAAGGCAAGGAGGTCACGAGAGGTCTAAATTTGAAAAAAAAAAATTACATCAGCAACCAACTGTCAGTGCCTAAAACAAAGTATTTTTCAGCATTCCAATATTTAAAACCTCAATCATCCCTTTAAGCTGCTACTACATACCACGTGAAAATGAGAGCAGTAACTAAAGCTGTGTTGATGTGTCTCTGAGAAATTTTTATAAATAAAAGCAGATGATGTTGACATAAACTTTCCTCACACCATGGGAGGATGCAATGTAACCCCACTGTTCACCAAGTATTAAAATGTTTGGACTAAAATGCATTCAGATTTTTGAAATTTACTTTTCCCTTATATATCTTCTGTAAGTGTCAGAGGACATTAACAGGATAAAGACCTTTTTTTCTAGTAGCTTTCTATCAGAATAAAAATGTTTAAAGAATAGCAGTCAAGAAACAAAATATAAATTGGAAAACATTAGTTCAATTAAGTTTCTATTTTAATCACATTTTGATAGATTCTCCTTTCCTGATTTCTACTGAAAAGTTACTCATCAAATTATTGAGGAGCTATAAATACAGAACCTTTCAGATGGAAGTAAAATAGTGATTAGTTACTTTTTTTTTCCTTTTTTTTTTTTTTTTGAGATGGAGTCTTGCTCTGTCCATGAGGTTGGAGTCCAGTGGCACGATCTCAGCTCACTGCAAGCTCCGCCTCCTGGGTTCATGCCATTTTCCTGCCCCAGCCTCCTGAGTAACAGGGACTACAGGTGCCCGCCACCACGTCCGGCTAATTTTTTTGTATTTTTTAGCAGAGACGGGGTTTCACTGTGTTAGCCAGGATGGTCTTGATCTCCCGACCTCATGATCCGCCCACGTCAGCCTCCCAAAATGCTGGGATTACAGGCGTGAGCCACCACGCCCGGCCTATTTACTTTTAATATTAGGTAAGACCAGAAGAATGTTATACGTAATAAAATATATAAACTTTACTGACAATATATTCTAGGATTTACAGTCATTACCATTGAGGAGAGTTCTCTTTTTGCTGTAGTTTAAATTGAATCCTGGCTTCTGTGGATGTAAAGACTAAAGGAGAGATCATTATCTCTGGTATAAGATCCTTTCAAATAATTGATAAGTAAGTAGTTATCAAAAATGTTTGTTTAAAAACTTCTTAAGTGTACTCTTAAAAATTAATGGGTACCCTGGTGAATTTTTATGTAGATTATATTTATCTATACTATATATATACACACACATATATATCATTTTACAAATAAAACTGAGATATTTAAAAATATGCACTTATTTTTAATAAACGCCTGACATTTTAGTATAATGAACATATTATATTTTTAAAATTGTATTTTCAAAACATGAGAAATTTAGTGAGAAGAGTGGCAGTGTTTCCCATTTTTGCAAATCTCTATAATCTCTCATGTAGCATAATACAAGACAGCTGAAGCTCACATTTGCTTCTCCACTGACTCTATTGGATATCACATAGCCTCCAGAAACTCCATTATTCACTTTTGAGACAATAAGAATGAAAAAGGCAACATCTTAGTATTATTATGAAAATAGTTTTGATCTCATGAATCCCCTAAAACAATTGTGGGAAGTCTCCAAAACACATTTTAAGAACAACAGATCTAAATGAATAAATCTAATTTCTTTAATATTTTACCATACATGTTCTTTTTATAAGATTTCAATAGTGTTTTGATTTTCCTTTGAATCCACTTTATGTTGCTCATTTCTAAAAATAAAAGATCTAAAATTTCAGAGAGCATTTGTGCTTATGGAATTCCTTTTCTCTGATGGTCTGACTGGAATACAGTTTGTTCATTTTTTTCTTTCAAACACATACTTTATTCAATCAGAATCACCTCAAGGAAGGTATGAGGAAAAACAGATTCTTATGGTGAAGGCAGGAACTCTTCCTCCTCACCCCTATGGTTTCCATAAGGTAGCATTTTCCCAACCTTCCTGGTGTCTTGTTCTCAGCAGAGATGGGACTGGAAAGCCCACCTGCTCCTAACACCCTCCATTTTGAGGCCAGTTTGCATTCACAGGAGTTTGTCCCCTAGATTTGTTCTTGGTCTTCCTAACTCTGCTCTGTTTATGCATAAATTGTCTGCCTCTGACTTGGGAGGGTATGTTAGTTGACCTGATCCTGGAGGTCAGGGCAGCTCTGCCTATTATTGATAAACCCAGGGAACACGTCTTACAATGTATCAAATGCCCATATTCTATCTCTGTTGGTTCATAACTTGGACAGCAAAATGATATATTATTGAACTCACTGAGTGGTAATATCTATAGTTGACAGAAGGAACACAGAGTAAATTCTAGAATCTCTCATGTGGTGGGTACATAGTTCTCTATCTCCTCTTTAGTTTCCAAGCTATTTGTGGGTTTAAGACAGGCATGAAGACCAATTGATTCAGGAGCACAGTCCCAGTTTGGGAGAATAAAAGACTTTTTGTGAGATTCTGCTATATACACGTATATAGAAGTTGGCATTTCCATTACTTTTTTGAATTTTTATTTTCATGATAAACTATTGAATGACATTTAAAATAAAGAAATACTATCTCTATAACATATTTTCCTGATATATTTAATTGTAATGTAAATTTGAAATCGGTACTTATTTATTTGGCAATTCAAAAATTTAAGTATTTTAAGAAAGTAAAATTAGTTTATGTTAACCAACATAAACCTGATTAAGGAGCAAATTCAGAAATGCCTTCTTATCAGAGAAAACATGAAAACTACAAATCCTTTCAGTATGGACAACCAGGAAAATGGCATTACTTCCTAGCTTCCACCTTGCTTTTGATTTATATTATTTAAAACTATTTATTTTCTACATAAAGCCTTTCTTTTTCACCTCATGTTCCCTAAGAGTTTGAACTTGAGGTGAATTCCTAATTTTGTGATTATGACATCAACCTGTTGCTATGGAAATGTTTGTGATTTAACAAACAGAATCATAACAATAGTGCTTTGTACTATTTAACACTTTTCATCTGAAGATTAAAAAGTATTTTGCAAACAGTATCTCAATAATCCTAGCAACCTCCCTGTTAGGGTGTTTGCAGGATTTTTTTCCTTTTTCCCGTAATTGGAAGAACTGAAACAGAAGCAGAAGCAGGGCTTTTTACACAGATATCTACTGTCAGCATCTGAGCCTGAACCAGGATCCAAGTGTATTCTCATCAAGGTCAAGTGGCATATAACTATTATTTTATTATGGAATCACAGAGGTGCAATCTTTATGATACAACTATAGAAAGATAATTTCTATAATTGAGACAAGCATTTACCATGTATGATGTAGCTGACCTATCAATAAATACATTTGTCTTTCAACTATCTGTAAGCTTCAATGTGTATCTTTATTTGAACACTTTATAGAAAGTGTCCTTGTGAATCTAGAAAACTTTTTAATAGTGAGAGCCATCATCTCTAAGAAAAGTAAACTAAAATCAGTGGAGTTATTTTAAATGTGAACTGAGTATTCTTGGATAATTTTCTTCAGGAAACAATCCTAAACTAATAAAGAGAATGTTCAGCTGGATTACCAAAGGCGAACTTTTCCTGCTTTGATTTTCACAGTCCTGTAATCCATACCAGATGTCAAATCCTGAAATTCAGAGTTGAGCATTTTGAACTATTATCTCCAGTGAGATCATAAACACGTTTTATGGGGCTGCTAAGTCACACACCAACACAAAGTTTTAACAAATCATTTTTTAAAAAAGAAAACAAAACTAAGTGAACCAGACACAAACATACTGAAGAAATGTACCTTTGAACCATTTAACTTGAGGTGGAGGAATACCAGAGGTTTTGCATTCCATAACAGTTATATCCCCAAGGGCAACCAGGAGCTCGCTCTGAACTACTATCAACTTAGGGGCTTCTGAAAAAAACAAACACGCAAATAGTCAACATTTAGCACAAGACCAGATGGGTTTTGTTTATGTTTACTAAATGAACCAATTTAAAAATCTATCAGAATTTATGTGCTTGTGGCCATTTCAATATTTAGAAATCAAAAGAAACTCTTGTAATGCACATGCACATATGTATATGTGATAAAAAGATCACTTATCAAGGTCACAGAAATTATATCAGGAAAAAAATAATGACTAAAACAAAAAATAATTATGATAAAACAAACTCCAAAAAAATTACAAAACTAATTGAAAGTTCTTTAAGAAAAAGTTATTTAAGGAAAGAAACATCTTAGAAATCAGAATACATCTTAGAGAAACAATACTACAAGAACAGAGAGAGGAATAATTCTAAGAAAAATATAGTCAAAAGAGGGATAATGGTAAGACTGACAGCTAAATTAAGACTTGAGGATGATATAACTGTAGATGAATTTGTTAACATTTTCTGCATCATTTTAAGGATATTCATGTCTAACTACAGGAAGATATTTGCAGTCCAAGCCTAAAATTTGCATTTACAAAAAAGAGTCTCCTAGTTTTGACCCTTCTTTTTCCTGTGATGCTAAATACAGACATTCTCTAAATTTCTGTTCTTCACTCTGTTTGCTTCACTTGCTTGCCTAATGGTTCAGTTTACTCACACATTTTGTCTTAACGAGATATTTTAGGACTTCCTAGCTTCAGCTGAGGTATTTTTAAACAAAGCTAAGTTAACTTCTCACAGATCATGTAATTTTTCTGCTAGAATACCTTCAGTGATTCCCACTGCTTTCAAAATTCCATAGCATCTCTTTCAAAAATCATAAATGGGTGCATAGCTTTTTTTTTTAACCTTACCCTCTGTTACACTTCCTCACTTATCACAAGGTACAGAGCTTCACTGATAGTCCAAAACACAACAGAATTTTACTTTTCTATCTTCTTTGCCTTTCCCAAAGCTATTTCCTCTTTGTAAAATGCCCTTTGCCACAATCCTTCAAATCCCACTCATTCCTCCAGACTGAGCCTAAATCCTGTCTCCTTTGAGAAATCTTTGCTAATTCCTCAGTCTGAATTAATCTTCCCCTCTGCCAACCTCCCACTGTAGTATTTGTCTGTCTGCCTTGTTATATTCCTGTATATATCCACCCCCATTGTGTAAATTATTGAAAAGTAAAGGCTACATGACATACATTTTTAAAATTTTACACTCCACAGTCTCCAGCACAGCAGTTTGCATGCTGCATCTCTAGAGGTGCTTAATAAGTTAAAATAAATGTTTAACATTAAGGCCTCTATGTGAATGAACCAAAATTTGTTTTCACAATGGAAGTAGAATTCGGTTTCAGTCACTTGTTCCACATTCCCAACTGTTTTTCCCTCTACACTGGGGTATTCTGTGAACATTTTTAATTCACTTATCTCCAAATCTGAGCTCACTTTCCATCTAAACGTATTCACCATGTGCCTTCTTTATTTCTATAAATGAGACCACTTCTTTCCAGACTCTCAATTCAATACTTGTGACATTTTTGTTCTCTCCCTCACCTATACCTTCAAGTACAATTCTCTATTTTTATTATCTCTTTTGAATCCTTTCTTCTCTACTGACAGTTTCATTATCTTACTATGAATGAGACTGAATAAGAATGAATGAAAGGGTGGATTGCTAGCAATTGATTATTCACAATTTATAACCTGGATCTGAGTATAGGACACCTTTATCCTTTATTTGACTAAGAAAGACAAAATTAAATAGAAATATTCTATAGGATAATTTTCATAGAGTACGCTTCCAATAAATGTTTAAGTTTGGAGGGGGAAATTGAAGATAAAAAGTAAAAATTATATTATATACAGTTTTGAATATAAGTAGAAATTATAAAATGGAAGTTAAGCTAGAAAGGATATAGAATTTATTAATTTAAAAGTAAAATATTGCAGAGAACAGATGAACAGTGGAAAGACAGAACTTTGTGGACAATATGAAATTATTCCATTAACCTGGAAGCTTCCTTGATTTCTGTTGACTAATGAAGCTTTTCACTCTATGAAATTTTAACTTAAATTATTTACAATGTTTGCTCCAATCAGTGTGTGAAATGAATAAAGTATAATACTATGTATACAATACTAATATTAATTTTTCAAAACAGTACTTTTGCATTGCTTGATGTGATATTCATCCTATTTTAATTGCCTTTTAAAGTGATTATACTTGCCAACGTATCTGAGAGTAGAACTCTGTTTATCTGTTCCAGCTGAATTACTCGCTAGGCAACCGTAGATCCCTGCATCTTTGGGAGCTGCATTTTTGATAAATAAGGTACCATCTGAGGTCATCCTATACCTATGAATAAAAAACAAAAAGAATATAAAATTGAAAATACCATAATAGTAATATCAAGATAATACAGTGCTTTCCTTTAAAATATTTTCAAATGTTTTAGAGTTATATTTTTGGTGTTCATTGCAGAAATGGTTAACATCATTATTTTATAAGCGGAAATGCAATAATAAGAATAATAATATCATGTACCCACTGTTGGATACATGCCAGTCACTGCTCTAGAAACTTTACTTTTATTTACATCTAAAATTTTCCTAATACCCTAATGAGTTAAATACTATGAATATCTCTGTTTTACAGGTGAGCAAAGAGGTTACAGAACTCACCCAAAGCCAGAGTTAGTAAATGGAAGAACTGGAATTTGCACCCAGGCAATCTTGCTCCATGTGGTGAATTGCTATACTAGATGGTTCTTCAAAATGAAAACTCCAGAGATGTAATGTCTCATGTCACACAGTGAGTCTGTGAGGAGTCTAGGAATAGACTCTGACTCAACTTGCTCGATAATACCTATGACTTCTTCACTGCCAAACCCAGAGTAATGGAAGCCCCATGGCTGGATACTTTGTTGTTTATATTCCACGTGTTTATTATACTCTAGGAGCATGAATGGATTCAATGCCTTTAAAAAGCACCCAGTGGAATTAAATACTTCCCACAATAGTTTGGCAAAAATGGAAGTAATTACAAAGAATGTCTGTACACATTTTAATTAGAGCTACTGGTCTGTTCTTGATCTCTCTCTTCTGTTAAATCCAGGACAATGTCTTTAATGGATTTGTTAAAACTATATGTTATTTTACCTCACAAAAAGTTTATTATCCTCATTTCAATTACTCAAGTTAAACTAACTGTTTTGGTGCTATGTTTGCAACTCAAAGTATTGGGAAGCACTTGGTCCCAGCTATCGAATTCAAGACTTAATAACCTCAAACTTTATAAAGTCATCATTTATATTATTTTTGACATTCACAGCCTGTTTAGAAAATGTAAAGCTACGTATGTTGGTCAAACCTCCCTTAATATTAGGGATTTGGTCATATTAGTTTGGTCTAGAAGTCTCATCAGTTTTCCTCACTCAATAAAAACAAAGAACATGATACAAACCCAGTACCTGTGTGAACCCACGATAAACATATCATTAGCGGTCCAGGCGATCTTTGGTTTGGGATAACCTGTTGCAGAACACATGATGGAGACCTCAGACCCTCCTGTGAAAGACTGATTCTTGGGCATCACAGTGACTTTGGGTGGTTCTGCAAATAAAAGTATATGTATGTAGAAAAATTGCCAATTTATCTTGATGTTAGAAGCTTCCTATGTTAGCAGATTTGTAGGTTTTTCACCACCACACCTTTATTGCCTTCCTCTATGGATGACCCACATCATAGATATGTCAGGAAAGAAACCAGTGGTAATGAAAACAAGGGAAGTAAACTCTCTTTGAAAGTTAAATGAATTTGATCCCGATGTTATATTGTTGTGTTTCCACTGGTTACCATGAAGCCCCTTGCTGGCTTGCTTCCCCTAGCCAACCTAGAGTTTGTGCCACTAATCTGATACTTCTCTATGAACCTGTTCCAAGGCAAAGTCTCTAGATAGAACTTTTGGCTCTTTCTAGACAACGAATGTAGGATTGGAGCCACAGCTTGTCCTGACTATGCTGTCTGCTTTGTTCAACTTGATCTTTCTATTTTTATTTATTTGATCATAACTTTGTTAAGGTCAGAAACCATGTACTCACATTATTCCATATTCTATTACATTCTATAGCATTTAACATCCCTTGTATATCATGCAGTGGCTTGTATATAAAAGACACTTAAAACTTTTGATGGAATGCAGTTTCCTCAACTGTAACCTGGCTCTGAATTGTAATCTCTGCCAGTCCCTCCCAAGATCCTGCTACACTGGTCATTTGACTCATGTCCGTGCATCCACAGGACCTCAACTTAACAAAAAATATCAGTTATTCAAACTTTCTGTTTCATTACACTTCTATGACAGGAAAAAGACTTTTGAAAATGAAACACTAAATCAGGAATTTATCATCAAAAAGAAAACAATTCTCTGAGATAATTCTGGGATGTTGATATATTTGTCTTAATAGATTACATGTTTTACATCTATGTTGCTACACAATAAGAATTAATCTTCAAAGAAGGTACCATCAAAGAGATATTAAGTAACTCCTAATGTAAATATCCACCACTCAATAAGGTAAACAAAAGTAAATTAATTTCCAGTGTTTGAAACAGTCAGATTTCATGAGTATTAACAGAAATAAATAAATTCATTCAATGACATCTGTTTTTTGCACAATTATTATGTGCCAGGCACTGTGCTAACTTGCAGGGACACACAGATGACTCTAACAGGCATGCTGTCTGCTTTCCATTTAATTTGGTTTTTACTATAAATAAAATTGAGGAATTCAGTTAGTCAGTTAGATGTGAATATATTTATGATATATCCTTCCTGTAAGTTGGTCTGCAAATTGTGGCTTAGTTTCACTAAGGAACCATTAGCTTGGGGAATCTCTATACATGTGAAAGAGATACAAATGGTACTGCTGGGTGGCAGCAGCTACACAACTGAAGGAAGTTAATTAGTGCCTAATTGCTAGCAGCTTACAATTGTCCCCCTCCTCTTTTTTTCCTGTTTACATTGTGTTTTTCAAATTATGATCTAGTCTTTGAAGTTAATGTTTGCAGGATTTTTTCCAGTCCATGAATTTGGTTGATAGCCCCATTATTCCACGGATTCTTGTTGGTGAGCATAGGGCTAGAGAAATGTGTGAGGTCAAGGGCAGACTGACTATGGCCAGTAAGTTCAAATTGTGATTCCATCTGGAGTCCATCAATTCTGAAATTCTGAAGGACTGCACATGCTGTAGGGATGTTGCAGATAATCTTCAGGGGATAAGGGGGAAAAAATGAACAGTTCTTTCTCTTTGGAATTTATTGAAATGCACATTTATTCATTCCCATCTTCCTAAAATGTTTCTCGTGTCTAGCTATTGACATGGAATTGCTGCAAAGATTCAAGCAACTCCAGAATTTTTGTCCAAACTTGGTGTCTTCCAACATAGTCTGCCAGAAAAGGCCTGGCATCTCTCCCAGCAAGAATCCCACTGGTAGGCTCTGTAGTTCAGATATCAAAGTAAAAATAAGCCAGTTACCCAAACCAGGATGCAGAGAGCTAAGAGGTCATTGAGCAAATACAGCCTGGATATAGGGTGCTACTCAGGGTCATGAAATAAGTCTGTGTGCAACACACAGATGGGATGACATCATACCACAGGAGGTGAGAAATTTACCATTCCCTTAGAACATTCCTGCTGATTGCTGGGCATGGTGGCTCACGCCTATAATCCCAATGCTTTGGGAGGCAGAGGCCGGTGGATCACCTGAGTTTGAGAGTTTGAGACCAGCCTGACCAACACGGAGAAACTCCATCTCTACTAAAAATACAAAACTTAGCCAGGCGTGGTGGCATATGCCTGTAATCCCAGCTACTCAGGAGGCTGAGGCAGGAGAATCGCTTGAACCTGGGAGGTGGAGGTTGCAGTGAGCCAAGATCATGCCACTGCACTCCAGCCTGGGCAACAAGAGTGAAACTCCTCACACACAAAAAATAAATAAATAAAATAAAATTAAAAAAAAAAAGAATAATCCTGCTGATAAGATACTTAGAAAGAACATGAACAAATTCAGAGGAGCAAAATTAGATTTCCACCAAATAACAGTTGAATAAAAATGGTCAAAATGAATTAGCCTTTACTTAATCAGGTTAAATAATGATATAATAGATCTCACTATAGTTACTTCAACTGCTAATTTTTTAATTCCTAGAAAAACCTCCTTACTTTAATGAAATAGTTTCAATGGAGCAAGAACATGGAAGTGAAGAACCACAGTTCAACTCCGTCAACGGAGTAACATCATTTGCCAACTAACAAACTGAATCTGCATCTCTTTATTTGCAATGTAAAACCCCATTCGGATAGGAAAAATACATAGTACTAATGTTGGATTTATAAGTCCGGAGTTCAATTTTAGGTTTTGGAGAGAAGTAATCCATTTTTACTTGAGATTTCCAATCTCATATCACCACCATCATCATTATCACCATTATCATCACCACCACCACCATGAGCAACCAACACCATCATCATCAAGAACAACTTGCTTTTGATAGCCAAAGCATTGGGAACACAGCACTCTAGTAAGTGGCAAGGTATTAATTTGCTTTTTATTTTTTAATTATAACAAAAGCAAAATATATGTTTTTGTAATTTCCTATCAATAATTTAGAAGAAATAAATATAAAATAAAAACCAACACTACTTTAAGAATTGGGTATCTTAATACACTATTAATGGTAAGATTAGCAAAAATGAAGTGTAAGAGGCCATGAAAACAGCTATCTCACTGCCTACAAAGACTAGGGAAGAAAAAATCTCACCTAATTCTCTTGGAAACTGCCAACACTATCTTCAAGCTCGGGAGACATATTTCCTGTCAGCTGGGTCTGATTTGTTGCTCTTAAGCCTCCGGTAGGAAATTTCTGAGAGAAAATATCTAAGGACTTTTTCTTCAAGGTTATTTAATTACCACCAACAAATTAATTAGATAATGCAAATGATTTAATTACCTAAGTCACAATTAGCAATATTTGTCACCACTAGTATATTTAGAATACTTGGGCAAATTTCTATGTGTTTTCATTTTTTCAGCCAACAAACATTACTGAGTACTGACTATGTTTCAGACACTTTATGTCTTCAAAGATCTCACAGACACTATAAAGTATATTATGCAAAATTAGGAACTAAATCTCTTTCTAGTAGTCAGTTCATTGAAATAGGAAAGTAGTGCTTTCCTTCCGTCAGTGCCTATTACATGCCAGGTATCTAACTCTAGATCAATCATTTATTTTCCACACTAACACTATGTAGTAAGTGTTACTGCCATTTTACAAACAAACTATGACTCAAAATGGCTAAATAATTTGCCCAGTCACTCAAAGGTGGAGCTGGAATTCAAATGCAGACATTGCTTGCTCCATGGTTTCTGTCCGTAACTTAATGGGAAATAATAGTACCTACCTCATGGCATTATTATGGATTAGCTAGGTTAATATACATAAAACACTTAGAACAATGCCTGGCATGTAGTAGGCATGATGTAACTTTTGCTATTATTAGTAGTATTCCTCTATATAGCAAAGTGTGACAAAGAATGACCAAATAAAGTACTATTGCATTTAAAATACATCTGTGCATATGTACTATCTAGACATTTACAAATGAAAGTTGATCAACACAATCCTCACACTTACATACTCCATTTAGATTATATACCCTATTTCAGCCTGTGCACGGTGGCTCACGCCTGTAATCCCAGCATTTTGGGAGGCCAAGGTGAGAGGATCACTTGAACCCAGGAGTTCAAGACCAGCCTGAGCAACAGGGTAAAAACCTCTCTCTACTAAAAATACAAAAATTAGCCTGGCGTAGTGGTGCACACCTGTAGTCCCAGCTACTACTTGGCAGACTGAGGTAGGAGGATCACCTCGGCCCAGGAGGCAGAGGTTGCAGTGAGCTGAAGGTTGCAGTGAGCCAAAAGTTGCAGTGAGCCAAGATCGCACCACTGAACTCCAGCTTAGATGTGAATGAGACCCTGTCTCAAAAAAAAAGATTATATATCCTATTTAAAAACAATATTTGTTATATCTTATTTAATTCTTCTGAAATCTGAACTATTTCTAGATACTTAAAATTTACTACAAATTTCAATAAAATAGATAAAATTAGATTTTTTCCTCTGTTTTACTGATGGAAAAAGCGTGCTACTTACCATGTCACGTGGCACATGTAAAAAGAGTATGATAATATAACGAGCATGTGGTTATAACATTATTTTCATACTTAGTGAAGTAATTCTCATCATTAAATACTGACTTCATCAACCATCTTGAGAAATATTTCCTTTTTTGTTGCAATGTTCTCTCTGGTGACATGGCCTAATTAATGACAGACATCTACCCTTTCCTGATACCACAGAAGACAAATTAATACTTCTAATGTTCATACAGAAATAACATCAAGGAGAAAATGAGGCTTTGTCTGGCACTTTGATTTCTATGTCACAACATGTGATTACGGAGGAGACGTCAGCTACACGCTAAATATACTCAAATTGAACAAGGACTCCTGGGTTGGTCCCCAGCCTTAAAAATCCTCCTCATAAGGGAACAACCAGTGGAATCAACAGAAAACTATTTATTTTGTCAGATAAATAGGAAAACAATCTTAAAACCTTAAACTCCTACTATATATGTAAAAACTTCCCCTTCTCTCCCACACTTATGTAAGCTTTACTCAGAAGCAGTATAAGCATTTGAAAATTAAGCAGCCACTGTATCAACTTAACAGTGACAAATTGCTTTAGCCTATTTTGTAAAATTTTGCAAAAGTCACTCACATGATTTTGTTTCTAAATTGGGGTGAATTAATGATATAAACAATATTTTAAAAATAACAACTATAAATTTTTCGTGAGATAATTACCAGATTTTGTTCTAAAATATGGTTTTAAATGCAAGCAGTAATATGCTGGCTTGTGTTGCAACTGGAAAAGAAAGTACTCACATAATGACATTTCAAACTGCTGATGCAATTCAAATAACCCATTGAAGTTAACATGGAAACATGACAGATAAGGGTAATGACCAAGACTTCCCTATAGTGTTATTGTTACATTGAGGTTCATTCAGCAATTAAGAAATTATACATCTATTGTGTGCAATTATGCATTTTCCCTCTGTGCAAGGCACTATGGGTTTAAAAAATGACAATGTGATATTGTGAAATATACATTTTGCTTTGTCCCATTTCCTGACATATAGCTCCTAACATCCTTTGAATCTTGGTAGTGATAAAAGTTTATTTTGCATGCTAATTGGTGACTGGTGGTACCCAGATGGCTTCAGGATGGGGCTAATCACCAGAAAGACCAAGGCAGGATGGAACTTTCAATCCCACCCTCAAAATCCAGGGAAGGGAGAGGAGATGAAGGCAGAGATGATCACTGATGGCCTGTGATGTCATCAATCATGTCTACAGAAGGACATCTCCTTAAAAACCAAAAACAAAAAAGCCAGAGTTTGGAGAGCTTCTAAAATAGCGAAACATGCAGAGAATAGCTGAACACATAGAGGTTCCTGGAGGATGGTGTGAAGCTGTGTGCCTGCTTGATCAGAAGCATAGGAAGCCCAGGGCTTGTGATTGGCATTTAAAGTAGGTGCAGTTTGGTGGGATTAAGCCCTTAACCTGTGGGGTCTCATGCTAAATGAGTTGATTTCTGAATTGAATTAAATTCATGGGCACCCAGTTGGGGCCTAGAGAGTTGAAGATTTGGTTGTTGGTGTGGAAAAAAAACTTACACATTTAGAAGTGCTGTAAATTGAAATTGACCATAGTAAATAATAGCAGTCTGTGAGGATTAGATGAAGTAAAGTATGCTATCAACTCCCAAAATTTTAAAAAAAATGTTAGTTGGTAGCTTTCTTTAAATAATTTAGTGGGTTGATATGCTTGCTAATTGCTCATTTGGTCTCTCTTCCCAGGAGTCAAAACACTGAGAAAGGAGTATTGTTTTCCCTGCTACTGCATTCTATCATTTAGCCTCTCCAACACTTAGACATCTTTTCCACCAGCTCACTTAAAGCCACCAGGTTTGGCTTAATACACATTTTCACATAGTCTATTTTTGCTGAAAATTAAAATGCCCACAGTGTATCACTTCTTCATAACAATTCTCTTATACACTTGAATTACTTATTAAGTCATCCTTTTTTACTTTTGTTTGGTTTTTGTTTTTGTTTGAGATGGAGTCTTGCTCTGTCGCCAAGGCTGGAGTGCAGTGGCACAATCTCAGCTCACCACAACCTCCGCCTCCTGGGTTCAAGCGATTCTCCTGCCTCATCCTCCTGAGTAGCTGGGATTACAGGCATGTGCCACCAGGCCTGGCTGATTTCTGCATTTTCAGTAGAGATGGAGTTTCGCCATGTTGGTCAAGCTGGTCTTGAACTCCTGACCTCATGTGATCTGCCTGTTTTGCCTCCCAAAGTGCAGAGATTATAGGCATGAGCCACTGCACCCGGCCTTTTTTTTTTCCTTTTATAATCTAAATAAGTCTAATTCTTTAGTCTTTCCTTCTAAGTTCTATTTAGAGACCCTTTAATATTTCTCTCTTTTAAGTTTTAGAGAGCATTCTCTTCATCTAAAATTAAAGTACTCTAACATCTTTATAGTACACAGATTCCTTGGATGAAAGGCAAAAGTAACTGAAACATGATATTCATTCATACATGTTATTGCATGAAATTGGAATGTTTTATAACAGAAACTTGCCCCTAACTATGGAGATGGTAGATTACATTTGGCAGATAAATTAAGTGAATACCCAATTTTTCCTATAGAAAAACCTAATTTAGTTATCAGTTGAAATTCCACATTTATTCATTTTCATAGACCCCATTTTGGTTCAGAAAGAATTTAAAGGACTTACTCTGTAACACAGTCCTACAAAATTCCAGATCCTTAAGCTTTCAAATATGAATGTTTGTAGAATCAGATGATCTAACTTGACATTTTAAGTCTGACTGCTTTATGATACTTTTTAATTTAGAAATAATTCCATGTGGTGGATGCTTGTTAAGTACCAAATAGGTTTTTAAAATATGCAGAATAACTTCTGAAATGTTATAGATATGAGATAAACTTCCCAACAAGTGGAACAGTTATAAGTAATCCATTCTGAAGACCAAGTGAGGTCATCATCTCAACACCAAAGGTCTTCAGGTAAATTCTATGTACTTACCATTTTTAAATACATCTCATACTCTTTAAAAAGTATTCAGAGGGCTAGGTGCAGTGGCTCACACCTGTAATCCTAGCACTTTGGGAGGCCGAGGTGGGCAGATCATGAGGTCAGGAGTTCGAGATGAGCCTGGCCAGCATGGTGAAACCCCATCTCTACAGCGATTTTCAGGGAGCAAGGGAAGATAACCATAAGGTCTGACTGCCTGAGGGGTCGGGCAAAATAGAGCCATATTTTTCTTCTTACAGACAGCCTATAAATGAATGTGCAAGTAGGAGAGATATCACTAAATTCTTCTCCTAGCAAGGAATATTAAATATTAAGAACCTAGGAAAAGAATACCCGCCCTGGTGAATTTGAGGTCAGACCAGTTCTCTGATCTTGAATCCTGTTTTCTGTTGTTTCAGATGTTTATCAAGATGATACGTGCACAGCTGAACATAGACCCTCATCAGTAATTCTAATTTTGCCCTTGCCTTGTGGTCTTGCTTTGCCCTTTGAAGCATGTGATCTTTGTGACCTAATCCCTATTCATACAGCCCCTCCTCTTTTGAAATCCATAATAAAAACTTGCTGGTTTTGCAGCTCAGGGGTCATCACGGTCCTACCAATATGTGATGTCACCCCCAGAAGCCCAGCTGTAAAATTCTTCTCTTCGTACCCTGTCTCTTTATTTCTCAGACCAGCCGACACTTAGGGAAAATAGAAAGAACCTATGTTGAAATATTGGGGGCTGGTTTTTCTGATAAACATATTTAAATAAGCTTTAAGTCATTTTAAAAGGCAACAATTTTGTGGCATAAGCTGATACCATTCCTCAGTTATTTCTACTAAAAAGCACTTTTACCATTCTACTGAAAAGAACTTACACCACTCTACTGAAAAGAACTTATACCACTCAACATGCAGTGATGGAACTGCTGTCGTATCCTTATACCTAACAGAACTAGGAGCTGCCTACAAATAAACCTTGGAAAGAATTATTTTCTCCAAAATAAACTTTTTAGAACTCAACTTTTTAATATTTAAGGGAATATATCACTAGATCCTTACTTTATAATCTATACTTCCATTTATATAAAGCAGATAGGAGATGTTTCTTCTTAGAAATTGACCTAAAATCTATTTTTATCTTAAATACTGTTGCTTTTCTTTTTGAGAGGCATTATTTGTTAATTCATGTTCTTAGTTATTTCTTATTTTTAAACATTTATTTTTTCAATTATATTAAATATGAAAGTGATAAAGCACATTCTCAATATCTAGAAAACAAAGAGAACAAATTACTCATACATAATTCAATCCTCTAATAAAATTAATGTGAGCATTTAAGAAAATTTAAATTCTATTTACACAAAGTTTAAAAATAATCCATTTCTTTTAAGTATTTTTTCAAGTACAGAAAAGCATGAAATGATTTATGAAAAATGCAAGTTAACTGCCTGAAGTAGATCTTAAAAAGGAAAAACAAAAAAACTACAAGTCAAAAAGTCACTTATAGTTCTGCTACCCCCAAACAATCATGTACACATTTGGTATATATCAATCTAGTTATCTTTTTTCTCCTAGCATAGCAGTGTTGGCTTCCATTTGTTTGTTTGCATAGCTGGACTTCTGAGTCTTATGGTAAACGCTGCTTCAGGGTATTCCTTTCCTGGGGAATTTCCTGTGTCTAAGGATACCATTATCCTCGTGGTAAGGAATTCTCATAATGAAGTAAGCATATCAACTCATTCACATTCTCACATGCTCATCAGTGTGGCTGATTCAAACAGTCATAGTTTCTGAGGTTAGCTTTGCCTCCCAAGGCTTTTTTGATGAGTTGGTAATGAGCTTGATAATAGTCACTGAGGGAAGTTCACCAGTTCTTCATACCATAGCTTCTCCAATTTGGATTTTTTTGCTTTTCCGTTTTAAGATCTACTTCAAGCCGTTAAGTTGCATTTTTAATAAATCATTTTAAGAAAGCTATATATTTGGCATTTTTCTTGAACTGTTGGACATTTGAGAATGTCTTTTTGATGGCTTTTTATAGGAAAGACAACTTAACTGGATTAAATTCTTGGATTCCATTTTTTTTTTTTTAACTACTTGCATCTTTCTTATTATTGTGTCAGTTGGAATTCTCAATTGCAAACAACAGAAACCAGGTTGGCTGACTTAAGTAGAAAAGGAATTCATTGGGAAAATTTTTTCTGAGGTACAGAATCAAAAGGAAACTGGATATCAGATAGAAATGGTGTGGCTAGACCGCTGAGAACACAGCCAACATGTCTGTTAAAGTGATGGTGAAGGGCCACTGGGACATTTGCTTCTGCTGTTGGACTCTAAATTCCATGATGCTGCCAAAATTAGAATTTTTTCAGTGTTCATGGTCTTGGCAAGAGTGAAAGTCCCACTGGGAGCATATTAGTGGCTGGCTGTGGGTCATGTGATCTAGGGAATAAGGAAAATGAATTATCTGACCTCACTTGTTTTCTGCTTCCCACCAAGATAATAAATAATTCCTCCCCAAATTAGGGAAAGTATTCAGACCCTAAGAGCAAAATTATGACAAATATCCACTGCAATTATCTTCTAGCTTTTAGCATAAGAAGTCAGACACAAATCTGATTTTATCTTTCTGTTTACGATGGGTTTAGTCATATGCTTATGGGGAATGAGTAGATTGTTCCTACTAGTAATTTCAAATTCAGCCAGGATGTGTCTAGATGAAGTTCTCCCTTCATTTACCTTGGTTAATCTACTCACTCAAGACAACTTTTTCTCCCTAGAACAGTTTTCTTCAATTATATCTCGGACTATTTCTTTAGTTTCAATTGTCTTTGTTTCCTAAACTTCTATAAATTTTGGATTAAACTTATTTTTTTATTTCCACTTAAAAATCATATTATTCAACTGTTAGTTCTTTTCCTCAATGTTCTGAAAGACTTCTCAAATTTATGCACCACATCCATGATTTTTTATATAGTATAAATTCTGCTCTTCAGTGCCTCTATTACATATTTGCACTAAAATATTGCATTTTAAAAATCAAATCTTTTCTGACGTCTTCCATTCCACTTATTATTATTACTATTATTATCATTATTATGGAGATGGAGTCTCGCTCTGTTGCCCAGGCTGGAGTGCAGTGGTGTGATCTCAGCTCACAGCAACCTCCGCCTCCCAGGTTCAAGAGAGTCTCCTGCCTCAGCTTCCCAAGTAGCTGGGACTACAGATGTGTGCCATCATACCTGGTTAATTTTTGGTATTTTTAGTAGAGACAGGGTTTCACCATGTTAGCCAGGATAGTCTCAATATCCTGACCTCATGATCTGCCTGCCTCAGCCTCCCAAAGTGCTGGGATTACAGGCATGAGTCACTGTGTTCAGCCCATTCCACTTATTATTGTCCTTTTGTTTTAGCCGGTTCTTGCCTTATGTTATGGTTTGAATGTGTCTCCCTGAATTTGTGTGCTGAAAACTTAATCTCCAATGTAACAGCATTGGGAGATGAGGCCTCATGGGAGATGTTTAGGTTTCTGCCCACATGAAAACATTAATACCCTTAATTAAAAAGCTCACAGGAGTAGATGTGCTCTTTTGCTTTCTTTGTCTTTCTGCCCTCTACCATGTGATGACGCAGGAAGAAGGGCTTCACTAGATGCCCCAGTCTTGATCTTGGACCTCCTAGCCTTCAGCACTGTGAGCCAATAAATTTCTGTTCATTATAAATTACCCAGTCTCAGGGATTCTGTTATAGCAGCAAAAAAACAGACTAAGATACCGTATGAATATACACTGTCATCTAAAAGAAGTGAAGTCTTTTTGAAAGATAATGGGCAGACCAAATACTTTTTCCCCTTGTCTCTAGAATAAGCTGCTTTCAAAGCGTCCATTTCTTGTAAGTATTCCCTGCCTGCCTTGTTTTGTTCCTCGGCATTTCTACTTAAGTCCTATGCTTCATTTCCCCCCCACTGTTTTATTTATTTCGATAGTTTTCTGTTTATTCATCTTCAAATGAAGTGACATTCATCCAAAACTAGTGTCTTTTAACAAAGTGTTTGGATGGACTTGACTTCATTCTCACTCTGCTTCTGTTCTGGAGGAGCTGAACCCCCTTTTCAGCTCTGCAGCTGAGTGAGAGTCTGACGTACATGGCTCCTTGCCCAGTCCTCATCTATGGAGCTCTTTTGGCTGAGATGTGATGCTCCCCTCTGCAACCATCTGTTTCTAAAATTCCTAACTGACACTCGTATCAATGTTTCTCTTGCTTTCAAATACTTTCATTGGTGGGAAACATACATCCCAGGTTACATATATCCAAGGTTACAATTTTCTACCTGGGACCAGGTTGCCTGCTCATTTACTATCCTGCTAGTTTCCTAACTGAATAGTTAGAGGTAGCATGAGAAAATGGCATTCTGGCTTCTTCAAAGAGTAACATTTTCTTTTTGGAGCAAACTATAAAACAAGGACAAAGATACTTCCTATTTTCATGTGAACAGAAAAAGGATGGAGCACTGTTAAGATTTTCATTCCAGTGATCTTAAAATATAGATAAATATTCTATATACATATTTATATAAGAAAAAAATCTTTATATGTAATACATATAAAATTCCTCCTAGGATTTTTGCTGCTGTTAATTGCTGCTAGTTTTTAGTATTCTTTAGCTTTGTCTTTTTGAAGACTTTATATATAATTTATTGTCAGGTAAAGAAAGGCTGCAATACTAGACATATACTATCTTAAAGAAGAAAATTCTTGCTAATTATATTTTGTAAAATTACTACAAAAAACTTGTAAAATCTAGATTTGTAACTCTTAAAAGTATTCCAGATAGAAATAGTTCCCAAACATACCAGTGGAAGCATAACAACATAAATGAGGCTGTGAATTAAGCTACTGATTCCCCTTTAAACAAGAAAACTATTCCTAAAGTTAAGTATTCAATCCAAGTATTATTTTGTCTTTTAAGTTTTCTAAAACTATTTGTTATTTCTGCTTTTAAAAAGATTTAACTGCATTAAAGTGAAATTAATTTGTAATGTAAGATGTAATGCCAATAGTTTATCAGCTCTCATATTATCATAAACTTTACCTTTAGGTATGGCAGTTTACTTCATCAAATCCCCATAGCTTTCCAATAGTGCATTCAACCATAAAATAATACACTTAGGTAACTACAATTAGCAAAAGTCTCTTATTTTTACTGAGCAGTACTATCATTTCTAGAGTATATTTTTGTTAGATTTTTGAAACATCCTTTATCATCAAAATTGGCCCCTCAAACTCAAGGCCAACTAGACAGGCCATAAAATAACACCTCTAGACAGATTTACACCACTAATCCAGATTACCCAGTAATGATGTACTGTCATACAGTTTTTATATTTATGTTTTGTGTATTATATAACATCTTACCTCAGCACTTTGTAAATTGTTGGATAATAATGGCTTTATTTTACCAGAAAGAAGAGAGTCAAGGGCTTCCCTTAAAGATACACATTTCTAGATCATATGGTTCATTCTGTAGAATGGATATATATGCTGTTTTCAGAAAATGTCCATGGAATTACTTGAGAAGGCTATTAAAATGCAGATTCCCAGGCCACACACCAGACCTATAGAAAAAACATCGCTTGATGTGGGGTTAGAAATATGCATTTTTTAAAAAGTCCTTGGGTAATTCCTTACTCATGGAAGTTTGAGAATCACCGCTCTAATGAACTAAACAGAAAAATTATGGACTATAATGTTAACTTGGAGAAACAAGGAAGGCTCTGATTTGTTTACAATCTCATTCTAAGGGACTTCAAATAAAGAACCAAGATCAAATTTCAGAAGTCCATTAGCATTTATTTTATCCGAAACAATCAGTTCGGTAAAATAGTTCCAGAGTTCTAGTAACCCAAGTTGCTAGAACTTGGATCAACTCATATTATCTAGGCAGTTTCATGTGGAAATGTGGTGAACCATTTACAAAAGCAACATTTCCCTAGAGGATTCCCCAGATCAACTAACAAAAGACACACATTCTGATTGCAGCATATATTTCAACTACCAGGGAGAAAACTATAATCAGATGTCAACCATTTTGTTAATTCTCATGGTAGTTTCGCTTTTCTGTCATTAATAACATTCTAAGAGTTAGCCTTGAAGCTCAATGGTCATTTTCTTAGGTAACCTTGCTAAAAAGTTACCTGAGACTGTTACTTCAGGCATGTTATAAAATTGTTTCTAATACCACAATCAAATAGACCCAATTCTGGTGCAATCAGTCTCCCACATCAAGGAACTGAAATAAAATATTCTGCTGAGGCAGTAACTGAACCTTTCAGCTTAACAGTGAAAAACCGCCAACAGTAATTTTTTCATTACATTAAGACTCCCAGCTGGTCTATAGACATTTAGAAGCCAAATATGTTTCCACTGAAAGAGAAACTTTGGAGTGGTTTCTCCTCGTCATTTGATGGTCCTGAACAATATGTATTTAGTAGCCATTAACCACATTGCTCATAAATTCATTTTGAACTATTGGAACATGTAATCTATGAATACATAATTCAAAATTGGCTCACAATTAGTTTATTTTCAATAGGCACTTGTGTGTGTACATGTGTGTGTAAGACAAATAATGTTAAAAACAACTCTGCTTATGTTTCAATAAAATTTCACCAAGATGAGACGCATCTTAAACCTTTATTTTAAAGGTATTAGTGAGAATTATCACACAATTTCACAACGAAAGGTAAATTAGTTATGTATGCAATAACACAGTACTTAAATTGGGAAGAAATTGTTTTTTGACCAATTATTAATTAGTATGCTTTGTAAAAAATCCACAAGATGGATTAAAGAATTTAAAACTATTAAATTATCCAGAGACAATTTTTATATTGTCTTAAAATAAACATCTTCAACCACTATGATTAGTTATGATTGTATTAAAGTTTCCTATTTGTTAGTGATGTTTTAGTTTCCAGTTTTCTTGGCCATAGACCACTGAATACGCTCACTCTCAAATAGCCAACTTGGGAGGACAAAAATTTTTAAAAAAGAAGACAGAAAGATGTCATAATTCAGAAGTTACCAAAAGCACTGTACCTTGCACTGTGAGGAAAACTGAAGCGGCCGATGATCCACCTTCACTAGACACCATACAAAGATACTCTCCAGCATCGTTGAATTTCACACTCTTTAGCTCCAATGACAGATTAGTCAAGGTCCTAATTCTTGCTGGCTCTGCCAGTCTGACATCTCTGTCATTCCTCTGCCAGGTTAGATTGTAATCCACTGCGCTGATGATGAGACATGTTAACACTGCTGTCTCTCCAGGAGTGACTGTAACATTGCTAGGCACTTGGATGACTGGAGGCGGTTCTGTGTGAAATCAAAAAATTCAAATCAAGAGATCTAAAAGCCATTTTGCTCACTTACAGATGTGGTTTAAAAACTGAATAAGTATGTATTGAATATCCAGTAGGAAAGATGCAGTGCAACAGAACTTACTCCATTAATGCGTATGACTATGAGCCCCCCCAAAATTATCACTGAAAGGATGCTTTAGAAAGTAGTACACAATTACATACCAAAGGATACTCAAGCCAAATTATAGACATGAGAGTCAAAGAGGCATGGCAAAAGAGTATAACTTGACTGATTTAGGATTGCAAAATGAGGCCAAGTTTTTATTGATGAAAGTAGCATTTGCGAACTTTTAAATTTTAAAAATATATATTTAGCGTTGTAAAGAAAATAGCACGCAAAGGATAGTAGACATGAAAATGACAGTATCATCTTTCAGGGGAGTTACAGGCTCATTAAGAAGACATAGGAAAATAGAAGAGTAAGATAAATGTTCAAGCAAAAATGGGGAACAGTTTGATTTATGAAGTTCAGGTGAACAGTAGGAACAGACCATTAATAAAATTGTACACAGAGCCATATACACAAAAGGCATTGAGTAATGCATGTGTTTCAGATATGGTCAAAGGCCAATTACTAATTAAATATTTAACCAACATTTTTGCAGAAAATCACATTTCTCTAGTTCGTTGGTTCTTTTTATTATTTTACTTTAAGTTCCGGGGTACATGTGCAGAACATGCAGGTTTGTCACATAGGTGTACGTGTGCCATGGTGGTTTGCTGCACCTATTGACCTGTCCTCTAAGTTCCCTCCCCTTGCCCCCCACCCCCCAACAGGCCCTGGTGTGTGTTGTTCCCCTCCCTGTGCATGTGTTCCCATTGTTCAACTCCTACTTATGAGTGAGAACATGTGGTGTTTGGTTTCCTTTTCCTGAGTTAGCTCTAGTTAGTTTTGAGAGTGAATCTAAATTCTCTCTCCAAAGCTGTCTCTGCTCAAATGCTTTAAAATGATCCCCTGTAGGCCGGGCGCGGTGGCTCAAGCCTGTAATCCCAGCACTTTGAGAGGCCGAGATGGGCGGATCACGAAGTCAGGAGATCGAGACCATCCTGGCTAACACGGTGAAACCCCGTCTCTACTAAAATACAAAAAAAATTAGCCGGGCGAGGTGACGGGCGCCTGTACTCCCAGCTACTCGGGAGGCTGAGGCAGGAGAATGGTGTGAACCCAGGAGGCGGGGCTTGCAGTGAGCTGAGATCTGGCCACTGCACTCCAGCCAGGGCAACAGAGCCAGACTCCATCTCAAAAAAAAAAAATGATCTCCTGTAGCAATACATTATAAATAATGCCGCAATAAAAACTGCAGTGATCTATGCTAGCTAGAAATTCATGTGTCTGTTTTAGTTTAATATGAAAGTGTGTCAAATATTCAAGATCAAACTTTATCCCCGTGCTATTTAAAACTATGTATGAGTGCAGATTAATATAATAAGCCTAGAATGGAGACTGAAAACAAGTATACTAAAACCACAGTGGTTATCTCTGAGTGATATAATATGTGTGTTTTCCATATTTTGTTATATTTATCATTGTTTTCCAAACTGTTTCTAAGTAGTATATGCTATTTTAAGTTAAAAAAATGTTTTATTATTTTGTTATTTTTTAAATCTCTTATGAAAATAGCTAGTGAATACATTGGAAAGAATACAGGACAAAGGAAGCTTTGATTGGAGTCTGGCTAGGGTTCACAGATAAAATGCAGGACACTTTGTTAAATCTGAATTTCAGATACAAATACAATAATATTTCAGTACAAGTATGCCTCATGTAATATTTGGGTCACACATATGTGATATTCAAATTTAACTGGGCATCCTGTGTTTTTAATTTGCTAAATTTGGTAATAATAGGCCACCTAGTTCTACCCCTAATTAGTTGTGTGACTTTAGATAAGTCAATTTAGTGATATTAATAGTTTAGTTTTTCTATCTGAAAAATAAGATGATTAATTTATCGTAAAGACTCCTTCTAGCTCTCAGATCCCTATGAAACAAACATGCTAAAGGTTAGACACCCCTTTCCAGTGCTGCTCACATCCAATTACTTCTTAATGAAGGAAGAAAGACCCAGCTCTCCTCGCTCAATTCAGGGCCCTCCCAGCTCCAGAGCTGCCTGTAGGCCCTTGCTGCAACTGTAGCTCAGTTCCTCTTCTTCCACTTCCCTCATTCCCTTACAGGTGCTTTTCCCTAGAGAACTCTCCAAAAACCCTCTTGCATACAAACTCCACCCCAGATACTAGTTTCTCTTCGAATATAAATTCAAATAAGTACCTGCCAACTTTCTAATAACATACATAAGCAGATGAGATTTGAAATAATGACATACGACACCACCACTGCATAAACACTTCAAGACAATAAATATTATACACATGAAAATATTTAGACATATGTGAATAAATTTGGTAGGAATAGGGGAGTGATGAGGGAGAATTACAGCAGTTTGTGAAGGAGGCCAAGATTATGGATTATCAGAAATAACCTGTTCTAGGAGTACAAAGGGCAGCCATTCCTGAGTGAAAGCAGGCTGGGATTAGGGTAGCAGAAAGGAAACCTCAATAATCAGGGAGGAACAGTGATAAGCGTAGGCTTGGGACATTAGGACCATGAGACTGAGAATCAGGAGGCCAGGAATCTACATCTTACGACCTATCTACCCATTTGATCATAAACAGGTCACTTGCTTTCTCTGGGTTCTGTTTCATTAGCTATAAAATGATAAGGTGGTGTAAGATTATTTCCAAATCTTAGCCTTTCTAAAAGAATATTCTGTAATTATAATTCAAGGTTTCCTGTCACTGACATGCCCTTGACAAGTTTTCTCTCTTCAGATTTTTACCTAAACTCAGAATTTTAGTACTCTGTGTGTGTGTGTGTGTGTGTGTGTGTGTGTGTGTGTGTGTTGGGTGAAGGTCATTGTGTTAGTAAAACAATTCAGTACAGATAATTAATATAACTTAGTATCAAACTAAACTACCAAATGTAATGTGAAAAGAATAAGTTTTTCATGCTTCTGCAGTTTCACTCATTTGATTCTGTGTGTTTATATTCAATAAAAGAGAAGAACAATGCTTTCTACACCTATTGTGCATTTAAAACAATCAATAACCCAATAACCAACATTTCAAATGAACCAAAAGTCCTCAAACATGTCAACTAGTAAAAAAGTGCAGGCAAAAACTGAGGCAACATATTGGTAGAACTTGGGCATTTCTTTAAACTGCTCTTGGGTGTTCCTTGACTTTATAAAATAAAATAATATCCATAATAGCATGAGAATATTAGTGTTCAATAATGCTTTGTTTCCTAATACCCCTTTTAAAAATATAAGATCTAATTATCCTGTGAATTTGCACCTGATTCCAGTATGCTGATAATTAGTTACAGTGCGGTGGCTGAGCTGGGACCTCAGCCTAGGCTAGGGGAAATTCAGAAGTGGGTGGAGCTTAAAGACTGGCATATTAGGCAACAGCTAACCCAGAAAACAAAAAGTCCACTCTTTCAAGTTCAAAGGGGCACTCACTTGTGACTTCTGCTGTTATAGTCATTGCCCTTGCCATCATTTTTAAATTGACTGAGTGGAAAACAATTCCTGAAAGTCAGCTCGGGCACAGTACAATTTCCTAGTTATTCCATTGCCTGGCTGGCACAGATCACAGACGGCTACTAGAAGGACATGTGTAGAATACACATATGGAAGTTCCTGACACTGTCAAGCCCAATTCATGACAGTCAGTTCACAAGTTCTTCCTGGCACTTCCCAGTTATTTATGCAAGATGTCTGAATCAACTCACTCAAACCTCTTTCCTTGTTGTCCTTCTCTTAAAAAGTATTGCTGGGAAAAATACTCAAGTGTTCAAGTATTTGTTTTCCCAGAAGCTGAGGAATGTTGACATAACTCCAATGCTTTTTGTAATTATTGAACATGAAAAAATGAATAGTTTGTGATGTATGTCAACTTGCTAAATTGTTTCAGAAGACAAACGTTTTCTAGCAGTAACAGAATACAAATAGTTTAACTGCAAGAAGAACATGCTTGTCTGACTTGCATGCTTCTGCTTTAAGGTTTTGAAATTACTGATAGCAAACAACAAATCCTAGACTTCTAAATATATGATATACCTATAATTATAAGCTTCTTTTGTCTTAACTTGTCTGAAGAAAATGCACCCCAGTACTAAAAGCAAATATAGACGTTGTAACAAATTCAACAGCAGCAATATATAGGTCAGAATAGGTTACAATTAAACACATAGCGACACTAGTCCACAAGGCAGGTAGAAAATCATTCAGCCTAAACAAAGTTTTCAATTATAGATAAACACCAAGCAAATGACATAATCCTGATCATTGATTATAAATGGTAGTCTTTTATCCCCTAAAAATTAGGTGAGATGAGAGGAAAAATTATTTTTTTCACTTTAATGTATTTTACCTTATAAAATAGTATGAACTATATCTCCCATCTATTCATAGGAAACATACTATCTGAATGCAAAATAATTAGCACTACTTCTACCCTTCTTAGTGCGAATATTGTAGCCACTGAGGTCCTGTGTTCTTAGAATATAATCGTTTTCATTATTATCTTTAATTTAAATATCAGAATCTACTCATAAAAATGCTCTGCTCATTATGAATATGGGAGAGGAAGAGTGAACATTTAACCTTGTTTTGATCAGAATAGATCCTTCACTTAAATTTTATTTTCTCTCAGGAAAATGCTATATGATCATTTCAAAAACTATTCCTTAGTCCCCGACAATAATGATAACAACAATAATAATAATCACTAATGTCTATGAAGTGTTTCTATGTGGCAGGCTCTCTTCTAAGTGCCTTGCATATATTACATATCATTTAATACTCACTGTTTCCCATGAAATATAGACTGTTCTTGTTGTTATGCTTTTTTTATAGTTAGGGAAACCAAGGCATAATTATTATCCTTAAATAATTAGCCCAAGGAGGGTCATGTATCTGATACATGGTGAAGCCAGGATTTGAGTTCTCCATTCAGTGGAGAGATAGACAATAATAAAATAATCATAAAGACAATTGTATAAACACAAACTGGTTAACAAACATCCCATTTCCACAGCTGCATTAATACTTGGGCAACCGCAAAGAAATTAGTGGTAATTACCTGATACATCAAAAAATGTCTGTGCCCGTCCAGTACCTGCACTGCTGACAGCGATGCACTCATAGAAACCTTCGTCAGACAAAGTGACCTTTTCAATATCTAAGTTCACACTGGCAGATTCTCTGGAGGGAAGATAATGGAAAACTTTTAGTTACTACAAAATAAGACCAAGTTGAAAGCAATGATTCACTATTTTTTTTGAAGTTTCATTCAAAAGAACAATGTAAATAAAATAAATTGATAAAACTGCAGGGTTCTTTTTAACTTAAAATGACACACCGTTTATATTTTACTAGAACATGAGGCTTTTCTACTCTGAGCAAAAGATACAACATAAACAATAATTATAGAAGTTGAAAATTTATTTAGGGAAATATTTTGTAGCTATGTCAAAATATAAGATAACACAGCTGGCAAAGAAATACTCATTAATCCTCTCTCCTTTTAATTTTTCCAGTTTTTGGTCATGTCAGTAGGAATCTTAGACAAAGCAATTTAATTAGGCAATATACAAATTTGAGGTAGGAAATCTACTTTTTGATTCTAAGAAGATACATTCTCCTTAACTTTCTTTTAGATAAGCTCCACATGGGGCGATAGGCCATATATCGTTCAACCTACATGCACAGTGAGAAATGAAAACAAATGATCAGTTTTATAGTTAAACTCTAAAAAAAAATCCCTCTACTATATTATGTACTCATTCATTTAATATTTATTCTTTGTCCTCTAACACTGTTCAAATTATTTCTCATTTTCCGGAAGTGTCTTAATAATAGATATTTAATCTTTGTTTCAAAGAGCTCAATGATCTACAAAAATAGGCACTGTCCTGTTTTAAAGTGTGGCTGAAATGTCAAAAATGTTTTCATAATTTTTCTCCTGTATCATCTGTAGCTACTTATAACCTTAAAAAAATCAAGATACAGATAAGGTAAAAAGCCCACTGCAGACAAGAGATTTTCCACTGAATTCTGAAAGTGGTATAAAATATGATACCTTATGGTGATAGCTCCAGATCTCTCCCCATCCAAACACACCATACTTATCATCAGAAACCAAGAAGAACTTACTGAGCTCTTAACTCCTATTTGGTACAACTGGGGTTTGTAAGAAAAAGTTAAAACAGGTTTCTGTGCCTTAGGAAAGTGAGAAACAAAGCAAGGTCATTGTTCCATGTGTTTTAGTAGCTGAGAAAATTCACTTTAGTTAAACATTGTTTCCTTTCAATTCTGTAGGCACTAACTACATGCCAGTGGTTCTTCTTGTCACTTTCAGAATGAAAGCACAATACCACTTGACTCCATACCATACTGATCATGTAAGCTGTATCTTCGAGGCTTAACAGGAGTATACTAAGTACAAATTTGTAAATGTCATCATCTAGGAGGTACTGGTAAGTTTCAGGAAGGTAGGGGTTTGGAATACGTACATCTTTGGTGTTTTCTTCAGTGCCTACTTAAAAGCTGAGCATATATTAGGATTAATAAAGAACAGATTGATGGAAATTTTAGAACAGAAACCGAAGATTCTTTGAGTCCTAAATCCCTTTTTAAAAATGAAAGTTGAGATAGAGAAAGGACAAGTAATTTGTCCAAAGACATATAACCAGTTTACTAAATGCTTGAAGAATGTTCTTTACAGTTATACTTGTTCCTTTCTTGATTATGGAATGTTACATGAAAATAATTCTCTTTTTCATGGAGCCTTCTCAGTTGACATTAAGCACTATGTGGACATAATAAAAAAAGTTTTGAAGGGTAGATTTTGGAATAGGGAAAAGAACACGTCAAATAAAAATGCACCCTGCTGCTAATGCAAATGGATTCTCCCTCACATTCCCTGGTGACCAAAGTGACTGACATAAACAAACATTAAGTCACATGTTTCATGTTATTAGGAAATCTAGGGTAGAGACATGAGAGTGAATCAGAATTAGAGTATCAGTCTATCATCACTCATGCCTAATTTTGTCTCTAACTTCTCACATCCAAAGAGTTTAATACATGTCAGCAAAACATGTCATATCTCTGGGCCACAGAGCTGGAAAAATGAGAAAAAGAATTCTCGTGGCTTACCTCCCAGGAATTGTGTGGAATTAATGAATTAATGTTTCTAAAGAATTTCAAGTGTCTTTGAAAAATGTTACTGTTTAAACATAAAACAGAATTATTTGATTTCACCAGCTAGTTATGTAGCTTCATCATTTTATATCCTGGTCAATTATGTTGCTGGTTATTAAATACACAGCTAAATAAATCATTAAGATATACTATGTAAGGGGCAGGAAATAATACAGTTTAATCTTTAAAGAGTAGAAAATGTCCTAGTCATGATGAACATTCCTGCCATAAATTTTTGATTAAAATAAGTCGCCATAAAGTGATTGTATAAGCTGAGACTGTCAAACATTTAACATCTTATGGAAGTTATGTTGATATTGAATTAATAGTATAAAAGTCTGATAAAACAATAATTCCTAGAGATTTTCCCAAAACGTTGTTTCACAGTAAGTTAAAAGGCAACACTTTGCAGAAATCGTTTTTCTCCAGTTTTCAAGGTTTACTTAGTTTTTATCATTAAATTACTTGCATTTGTCTAAAAAAGTTACCCAACTTCACAAGGAAAAGCTGGTGCCCTCTAGCCCGCTCCTGCTGATTGTTATATGCAGGCGCCACACCTGCTGTGAGCCACCTGTCACCCCACCTGCAGCACAGACCATGCCTCTCTGACCTTCTCTGCTCCCCTTCTCCTCCTGGCTCAATGGGCTTCAGCCATACTGGCCTCCTTCTGTCTGTCCTTCCCACATGCCCAGTCCACTCCAGCCTTCATGCATTTGCACTTGCTCTTCCTGGTGTTTGAATACTCTTCTCTGGATACCTTGTTGATCATCTTTCTTGGCATCTTTATGTCTTTGCTCCAATGCCCCTTACTCTGAATTTTAGGCTTTCAAATTGGCCAATGCTACATCCACTCCACCTACCAGCATTATTCAACCCAACTAACCTGCTGTATGCTTACCAGATTCACTTATCATAACACTTTAAATCAGATTCAGAAACACTTTTACCATGAAGCCAATAAAGCTAAAGCTTCAGGACCTCTCATTTGCAAGGTCTCCTTTCAAGATTTTGTACTTAATGTCATTTTCATAATTCTGTATTTGTCTTAACAACGGACCATCAAATTACGAAACATTCAGATTCTATAACACAGGAGTCAACATTTGAATATGTTCCAGTATTTATTATATTATTATATTTATCTTCTGTTTACTGTCTCCCTCTATGACAATATAAGCTCCACAATGGCACAGATTTGTCTCCATTTTGTTCCCTGCTATATTCCAGACTATGTAGCAAGTGAGAATTTCCAGTGAAAAAGTACATTGCAATAATAGGCTATTTATATTTACATGTTTACTACTGAATCTTATTACTGACAGAAACATGTACCTACTTCAAATACTGGTCTACTCCAAGTGTGACTCCATTTCTGACAAAGCTCAAGGTAAAGGGCAAAAGACTGTCAACAGAGCAGGGAATTTGGCCAGGCTGCAGATAGTATCCTGGGGTTTTCTCAGGCATTGTAACTTTGGGAGCATCTGGGAAAAAAACAAAAACAAAAAACATAAGCAAAAAGGTCACAATGATGTTAAGTACTGCCTCTTAATCCATTCAAAATCTTTATACTTAAATTATTCCAGTAAATCCTCTGCATTCCAATTAACCCAGATCACTAAAAATTACTTTTTCTATCTTTATTTGTTCAAAGCTGGTTGATTTCTGGATATCTTTATGAGCCCCTTACTACAGTATTCATTGAATCTAAGACTCCACAGTTTTTAAGACACAGTATTGTTTTGTACCACCAAGATAGAAAAAATGCTACCAAATAAGTAATAATACATCAATTCTAGAATATGTTTTTATTTCAAAAACATAAGAACCCACATATCTCAGAATCAAATTGTTTTTCCAAAATAAATGTAAAAAATGACTTTTAGGAATCCATCAGATTTTGTAGCATTCAAATTAGGAGCTAAGCCAACTTTGAATATTGTATATGAGGAAATATTGAGGTTGGTTCTATTCTCACCACTCTACAACTATTAAACAAAAGCTATAGAATTGTTCCTGAATTTCCCAAATCACTGTCTTATGTATAAATGATAAATTTTTGTCTCTCCACCTAATAGTACAATTTTATAAGCCATCTTATATCTCTGTCAGTCTATGGTTCAAGCTACAGTCCTAAAGATTGGGTCAGAGTTCTGGCCGGGCGCGATGACTCATGCCTGTTATCCCAGCACTTTGGGAGGCCAAGGCGGGCAGATCACAAGGTCAAGAGATCGAGACCATCCTGGCTAATACGGTGAAACCCGTCTCTACTAAAAATACAAAGAATTAGCCAGGAGAGGTGGCAGGCACCTGTAGTCCCAGCTACTCAGGAGGCTGAGGCAGGAGAATGGCATGAACCCGGGAGGTAGAGCTTGCAATGAGCCAAAATCACGCCACTGCACCTTGGCCTGGGCGACAGAGCAAGACTCTGTCTCAAAGAAAAAAAAAGATTGGGTCAGAGTTCAGTCATGAGCCTTGAAAAATAGCTCAAGTACAGCTAAGCTGAAATGCTAGCTGATGCTTCCATATAATATCTAATCTGTAATCTCCTCTCTATGTAGTAGCAAATGTACAATTAACTAGCTAACTAACCAACTAGACAAATAAAGGCAGTGATCACCTGTTGTTTACTATGAACCACCATCTATGGAGCAGAAAGTTTCTGACAATTGTATGTAAACATTTAGCCAATTTAGATAGTTTAAGCAAATATATGCCCCAGGCTTTTTTAGAGGGAAAGAGAGTACGAGAATTTTCCAGTTCCAGCTCTTACACTGACTAATCAAAATTCTCAGATCTGCAATCAGTGAGACTTAACATGAAACTTTGGATGTGCTACTTAACAGCTAAGAAAAACTGTATTGCCCTACATGTAAATGTTCATCAATTTGGTGATGCAGTAATAATATGAAGATAATACTTTTTATTTTATAGTCCGTTATTTACCTATGGGACAACATCACCCCCTTAAACTGTCAGTATTCCAATGTTGAATAAAATGATGTCTTACCTGGGACAATACTAGAAAAGGAAACACTTGATACTCTCTGGAAGAGGTAATCATCCTCATCATAGCCTGTTACTTTGAGAAAGAAAGCTTCATTTGGTGGTACAAAGTCAGAAATATTCCATATGCCATAAGGTTTTCGATCTGGGTAATATTTAACAGGAATAGTCTTAAGAGAACTTCCTGAGATACTCAAAAGTTCAAGAAGATCTATTCTAGCTGGAGCGGAAATTCCAGAAGTATTGAGCAGCACATAGGTAGGTATTCCTACAAGAGAAAGATTTTATCATTTATAAGAAACATGCAATTGAAGTTATATATCAAATAAGTATTTGCATGATAATAATATATGAGTACCATAAGGATGCCTACAAATTCTGGATCAGTTGCATAATTGTTTCTACATAAAAGACCGTTTATGCATGACCAGAGAAACTTAGGAAATCCTAAGAAATTACTTTTATAGTATTTTAACTATGTTTACATGTTAAAAAAATTAGAATTGTGAGAACTTTATATAATGTTTGATCACATGAATACTTTCAAAGATAAATTATTTTGTATCTTTCCAGGAAATGCAGCAATAAAAATAAATGAACAATAACCTCCCCCAAATTTTAACTGTTACATTATAGTTAAGCTTCTTTTCACCTAGAAAACTATAAATCTTAATGTATGAATAAAATAAGAGGAGGACAAGGTTTAAAAATCAATAATTTTATCTTTGAAATACAATGATATGTAATGTGTTTAATTTTTCAGCTATATATATACATTTTACCTTGACAATAGGTAATTTATAGGTTTTGGTAAGAAAAAAAATCTCAAGATCCGCGTTAGTAATTCTCAAAATTTAGTAAGTGTAAGAATCAACTGAGGTGCTCACTGAAGTCCATATTCCTGGGCCCTACCTTCCATGACAGGAGATCTGGAGTGAGGTCCAGGAATCTTAATTTTTAACAAGCACCCTCAGCGATTTTGATATCAGTGGTCTTGGGATTACGTTTTGAGAAAGTGACTAGGCCAAGAGAAGAGTCACATTTAAAGCTATGCTTCTCAATTTTATTGAATACTACAAAATTATAAAATTATAGACAGTCTGAGAAATATTTTTCATTTGGATATCTATTATGTCAATTTAAATAATATGCACATACAAACCTTGCACTGGTCTGCTGACTGTTTTTTTGAAGTCCAGGGTAGGCTTTCGAGAAAAGCCAGCTCGGAAGTCAATAGTACTAAGGCCAGTAATGCGAACAGAGTGCCTTCCACTGCTTGAGGTCTGAAAATGTTTAATGACAAACGTGGTCAGCAGTTGATCCAGTATGCTGGTCGTATGCAACCCTTGCCAGTATGGGAAACTGCACAATATTTAATTAGGATTGATGTCCAAAAACTGAGGCTC
Organism: Papio anubis; assembly: GCF_008728515.1. NCBI lineage: Eukaryota > Metazoa > Chordata > Mammalia > Primates > Cercopithecidae > Papio > Papio anubis. Next base: position 176,047,678 of record NC_044976.1, read on the forward strand.
TGATCCGGATGTTCTCAACATAAATATGATTCTATATTTTAAATGCAAGTTTTGTAATACATACCCCATGGGGACAGCTTTAAAAAACCATTCAGTCATATATTTCATGCCTAATGATAAAAGATACAAGTGTTTAGTCACTAATGAATGGGCTGGAAATAAATCTATAAAAGCTCCATGAGGGAATGGATCTTTGTTTTGGTCACTATTGATAACATAGTAGATGTTTAGCAAATATGGAAATCTTCCACAAATACATCCAGGTTCAATTCTAGGACATTACAGCGAGTGCAAACAATAGAGCTGACCATTTTCCAGATGTGGGCAACCTGGCACCCTCAGCTCAGCAGTGTTCCAGCAAAGGTCCTCAGCATTTATTAAAAATACAAAGTCCTTAGTTCCAGTCCAGATTTACTGAATCAGAATATTAGGTCAGGGCAGTCTAGGAATTTGCATATCAAAAACCACCTAAGACTTATGAACAAGAGTTATTTTATTACATAGGTTACCAAGATTCTGTCTCAAAATAAAATGACCACATAATTCCAGCATTTAAGTAGAAGTAGGAGATGGGAGTGAAAGAAAAAATTCACATAACACTAATGTACCAATTATCAATCTCAAACTCAACACTGAGAAGGCACATATTGAGGTATTATAGCAATGACAGAATGCACTGAAGGGTGTATATATATAAATTTTAATCTGGTAGACAGCCAGATTTGCATATATACATTTTAACCTGGTGGACAGCCAGATGAATTCACACCATGGTTACCAGTGGGCCACCTCCAGAGCTGTGCAAACTATGCCATATTCCCTGAATCACTACAACTCCTTGTTATTTAGCAATGTGGAGAAGAAGGAAGAGAAGATCTGTCCCTGTTGCTACCATGTTCCTTCCTTATTGAGCAGAATCTCAAGAACTCAAAGGGTAGTAAAAATGAAGGGGAGAAAGAAGAAAAAAACACATCATCATGAAAGCTGTTGCTATATTCTTAGCATAAATGATGCAGCTAGTTACTGTGGCTCATTTGCATAAAGGTTACAAAAGATTATATGTGTAAGTGTAGGGATCTTAGTACCACCCTTATTCCATTATTTCTCAATGAATATGTTATGAATTCCACATAATATATTTAAAAAGGAAACTATGGATCATGACTCAATTTTAAATCAGGGATTTCCCATAGGGTTATATAAAACTTTGGTAATTCTAATATCAATTTCTTTAGATAATGTAGAGCTTTATCGAAGACAGTATCACCTACTAATTTCATGTAAGTCAATCAGAATGTTTGATATTACAATGAGTTAATTTTTATTTTTTCACTAACGTCATATATCACTGTTAGTTGCCTTGCTCCTCAGAAAGTCCCTTATGATGAAACAGTTGTTGAGGTTACTAAGGACAAATTTAACACGTAATTTTCCAAATGCCTGTTATCAAGTGCTAATCATCTGCCAAGTGTTCTATGCATAAATCAACTAACAAAGGTGGTTTTTTAAAATGTGGTGCTTAATAGCCGAGTGAAAAAAAAAAAACAGAAATTATACAGATGTTTGAAAATATGCTAACCTCTACTACTAAATAACACGTTAAAGCAGATTTGATGAACAGGGAGCCCCTTATAAATTATATAAAATTAATGTAATATAAATTAACTTTGATCCTTCAAAGACCACACCAAGTAATAAAGTATGCAAAAGTAAGAATATAGGTTTACTATTCTCTGAACAAATATGAAGAGTATATTGCTCTGCTAAAATATGAAGAGTAATAAATAACAAAATATCTTAGTTTCATGTGTCTATACTATACTGTAGAGAGTGAGAATGTCTTTGATGAATTTAAAAGTGTTTGTAAATAAAAGATATCTTCAAGTGGGTCCATTTTTATATGCAATTAATCCAACTCTGGGCTAACCAGGGTAATGGAAACAAAGGACATCCCAAATAAACTAACACTGTGGTTTAAATATACAATTAAAAGAAAAAAAATGAGCTAATTTAAAGTTTTTAAAATAGTTTAGTATTAAAATAGCCTGATGTTAATTCATGCATTTATCATTATTTAATTATTCTCTTAAAAGAATTCTAATACTTGAACAGTATTTTAGGCACACTAAACACCACATAAATTTCTTCATGAGAAAGCGCCAATAGTTTGATATCTATTAAAGTAAGCTATTGTTTTCATCTCTTTCTTATCTAAGCTCCCTTTAAAAAACATTAGTGTGAAAGAAACAAACAGGTTTTATGTATAATGAGGGTATGACCCATCAATAAATGGAAAAGGGAGGAGAAAAAAGCACTAACATGCACAAAATGCACACACTATATATAAAGCTTCATTTTTTATACAAATTCTCACTTTTAATCCTCACAAAAGTCCCCGTGAGAGAGTATTATTATCACCTTCACTTCATGGATCAGAGAGGTTAAGTGACTTGCTCAAAGTAACAGATACAGCAGGTGGCAAAGCTGGAGTCTGAACTCGGTGAAGCTCCAGAAACCGAACTCTACAGCTACCCCATGCGTTTCTCATGATGATCTCAATGAATTTAATTATGCTGGTTTGAGGGTAAATGTTGAAATATGCTGAACTGCTTTACACAATAGGAGGAGAGTTATATGGAACTTCTGGGACTATCCAGAAGAAAGAAGCAGAGAAATGTAATGGGGAGGCGAGGGGGTGGTGGCCAAGGAAAGAGCAGGAAAAGCATAAGGTGCTTTATGACATAGACCCCAAATCTACGAGCAAATCTACCAAATTCACAAAATGCTTGCTATTGATAGATTTCTTTTGATATTTTGAAGGGGCTGAGTTTTGCCCTACATCAAAGTACAAAAGGTTATAATCAACACAAATAATCAGAAGACAATGAGACCATAAGCAAGAAAGCTTTTAGGAAACTGCAGGAGTGTTGGGAGAAGACTTTGGAGTCTCGTGAGTTACGAACCTATTGAGGTTAGAGGAGAACTAAATGACATGAAGGTCTTGGAGGGGCAAAGAAAACTAAGCTAATTCTGTAACTGAGTCAAGCAAAGAGGAGGTTCAGCCGTATTTTTTCCCTTCCCTTCTCTTCCAAATTATTTTAGCCATTTTAATACATTTTTAATAAATGTAATAAAATTATATAAATATATGTCATAAAATTAGTGAGGTCAAAATTACTGTCTTAATGTCTTTCTATTTGGTCTTTTATATCATCTAGATTCAACCTGTGGGTTATATTAAAATTAGAATATGGCTCCAAAAAGCACCTTTCCACTACATAATGTCTTGAACTTTTACTCCTGCAGAGTTACCCTAACCTCATGGCTTCTGTAGATAAGAGGGTAATCTAGCAGCAGCATTCAGGCTCAGAGCATAACAGAAAACTTTCTAGATATCAGATGTTGAACAGGATTTATCTGAGCTAGGAAGAGTTGTGTTTCAAAGTCAATTTATTCATAAAATTTCTAAACGTACATAATGAGCCACATTACTCCTCTGAATGAGTAGCATCACGTTCATTAAGTTGTGAAGGGGTCTGAGTCAGGAATACACAGGCTGCTGCAGTGTGAGCGGATGTGAGGTAAGGTCATGGTTTGGCAAAGACGAGGTTACACTAGATGTGATAGTTAAAATTAGGTATCAACTTGATTGGATTGAAGGATACCTAGAGAGCTGGTAAAGTATTCTTTCTGGGTGCATCTGTGAGGGTGTTGCCAAAGGAGACTGACATTTGAGTCAATGTACTGGGGGAGGAAGACCCCCCTCAATGTGGGTGGGCACTATCTAGTTGGCTGCCAGCACGACTGGAACAAAGCAAGTGGAAGAAGGTGGGATAAGCTGGCTTGCTGAGTCTTCTGGCTTTTGTCTTTCTCCCATATGGATGCTTTCTTCCATTCCTCCTGCCCTTGGACAACAGACTCCAGGTTCTTCGGCCTTTGGACTCTTGGACTTACACCACTGAGTCCAAGGGGCTCTCGGGCCTTTGGTCACAGACTCAAGGCATCACTGTTGGCTTCCCTGCTTTTGAGGGTTTTGGACTTGGACGGAGTCACTACTGGCTTCTTTCTTCCCCAGCTTGCAGATGGCCTATTGTGGGACTTTGACTTGAGATTGTGTGAGCCAGTTCTTCCTAATAAGCTCCCTTTCATATATGTATGTATCCTATTATTTCTGTCCCTCTGGAGAACCCTCATACAGAGATACATATTGGTATCCTAAAGTTATAAATAGGTAGCCTTGACCTACAATGCAGTAAGGGAAAAGAAGGAGCAGAGTGAACCAGAGTCTAGGTTTCTGAATTGGAGTGAGACTACCAAGAATGAAGGAGCAGGACAGGCTGAAGGACAATGGAACAAGCACCATGGAGAGCTCCAGCGGAAAATTACTTGCTCCTCTGAGATCTCAGCTCAGATCTTCCTGGTCAGCTCTACTGCAGATGGATTTACTTCTTAGTTTAAAGGCAAAGGCCTGTTAAATGCCTGCCTACATTGAAAGTCCCTTCAAGGCAGTAACTATTTCATATTCATCACCACAGAATGTCACTCAGGAGGCATGTGATAAATGTAGGTTTTGTGGGTTTAATAAATGACATGAAAACCATCCATGCACCTAGTGTTGATGTTTTTTCTTAGATTTTCCTCAGACCAGCTAATGCCATACTCATCAAGAATTCACTAAATGTTTCTAGATGCATTATGCTAAGTATGTTCACATATTATCTCTTAAAACCCTATTATATCCAAAGATAATTTTATGGCACTACAAAGAAACAGAGGCTCAAAAGAATGATATTTACCTAGGTATAGATAGCAACTTAAATGGCAATTATTCCAAGTTCAATGTCTTTCTCAGGTACCTAAGTCTGTGCATGGTATTTTGGAATAACATAATTTCTGGGTAGATTTACACCCTATGGCATATAAAACAATAACATTCTCCAACTATTTCTTTGCCATTCTACATTTCTGAGTACCCTTTCAGTTAGGAAAAGTCAGGTCAGTGGGGTACTAATAAATTCCTCTCTAACAAAAAAAAAACCCTAATTTTTGTCATTTTTCAATTTCTGTGGTGTAAATGTTCCCATCATAGCTGATTGCTAGCTCCCAACATGATGTTGCTGAACACAGAGCTAGGAAGAGAAACGTATCATTGACTCTCCATGAGTCGTTATGAGCCAGCTCTAGTATACCATTAGGCCACAATAACAGCTTGCCTACTGGGTAATACGGGAGTGAAATGTGTCGCTTCTGGGATGAGACAAAAGTAACAAATTTCTTTTTATTTATTCACTACCACATCCTCCAGGTTTTTCCCTCATTAAGTGACTGAAGATGCTGCATGTTCTAAATTATGGTAGAGCCACCATCAGCTTGGGTTCCTGAGTGACTGTGAAGCAGAATACTCTACCAGACCCCATGGAACACAGAACATTAGTGAGGAATTAACCTTCCTGTACTAAGCCAGTGAGAATTCCTCCTAGCACTAAATATGAAACCTTACCTTTTATAAATTGAATTAAAATTTGATTGATAGAGATGGTTTTTCCCTCTCCAACAGAGTTTCAATGTTTTATAAAATGGTAAATGTGCCCAAAGTAAGACAAACACAAAAACTAAAGAAAAATTCAAGTATATGTGCATTAAAAGAAAGTAAAGATACAATGTATGATTTACATATATTCAAGAGAATAACTAATTAACCTGTCAGAATTCATGTGCCAACATTATTAGCAACAACTAATTCATGTATCAGAAACTGCTGAAGCACTTTATCAATATCTCATTTAACCATGACAATATTGAGTAGCCATTATTTTACCCCACTTTCCTCAGACTTAGAGAGGTTAAGCAATTTCTCCACGAACAAAAAGACATTAAGTAATGAATCTTGAATTCAAATAGATGTCCACCTCTTTTCAAAATTTGCTCTTAAGTTTTAAATTCTTTCCAAATTAAAGAATAGATGGTTCCAATAAAATATTTATTAAGAACCTACTGTGAGTTAGGCATTGTGTCAGACAAAGACACAATCATGGAAGCTAGATTTAAATACCATTATTTTGTTGGGCATTATGCGTTTGGAGAAATGTGTGATAAGGAAATGTATTCAAAACATAAATTCTGCTTAAATACACACACACACACATATGCACACACATATGCATATAAATTTACATATACCCAAGTGCATGTGTACCTAAGTATACACATATCTTTTTTATAAAGGAAGCATTCTATTTGGTTGACAGTCTGATATTGGCAGGCCAAAAAACTGGAAATTATCTAGGAAAAATCTATTATCAAACATTCCCCTGACCCAAAACACTAATGCTACACCTAATCTATTTACTTAACACATCTTGTATAGACTACAGGCTTATTCATAAGAGTCACCAGGAAAGACTAATAGGAGGCCAGCATAATAATCTTCATGTGTGGTCCTTTCAGACTTGAGGTTGATTTAATTATGATTCCTAAACAAGCTTATGCCACTTGAGTAGGATTTTTAAAATATCCTTACCCTGTAGAAAATGCATTAGTAGGCTCTGGCTACCAACGTAACTATCCAAAACCAAAATATTTCTACTAGTCTCAGGATCTCAGTATAATTATGTGGTTGGGTACCCGCCTTTCTGTACTTGGGAGATTATCTAAAGACAGTTTATCCAAATATACTTAATAGAAACATACCCCAGGGGATATGTTAAATTAAATCATCACACTGATGATCCTAGACTAATATAAACATTTGTACCACCTAAACCCATTGGGTGCTGACAATTATCTAATGTTTTTGCAGGGAGTTTTCTTTAAAAAGCAGGGGACAAAATTTGGCTCAAGAGTTTCTGTGGTTACATTCTAATACTCTATATTAGTTGCTGAATGGAAAAAACATATTGCTTCTCAGAAATAAGATCCATGATCTGTAGTTTTCCTACAAATGGAAATTTAGGAGCATAAAACAATCTTCTCTTCTGTTTTTAATAAAACTTTATGTTTTTCCAGTTACTTCTTTTTAACATGCTTTACCTGCATCAGAGGAAACCTAAAACATTTGAGTGTTTATGTGAATTATACAAATGAGTTGACTCATTATCTCTGCTTAGTGAAAGTGCCCTAAGATGAAACAGTAAAGTACTTACCAGAAAAATCACAAAAGAAAAGAAACTGCCACTCTCTTATCATTTTAAATCATTAAACATATTAGTGTTCCATGCTAGCACCTCCACTATAGGCTAACTAAACCAGTTCTTCTGCCTGCTTCCCTGGATATCCTCAGAATAAATGTATTAATTTTCATTCATAAATATTTATGTAGTTCTTTCTCAGGCACTGTGGCATATACTAGTGGCAAAATCTGATCTATAGAAGAAGAGAGACAGAAAATATGTATAGAAATAAAAATGACAAGGGAGAAATTAATCCAAAAGGGAAGTGCAGAAAAATTTAATAGAAAGCCAGAGAGAAAAGAGCATTTTAAGGAAAAAAAAAAATCTGACAAAGTTTGATGAAAGTTTTGTCATTTGAGCTGAACTCTGTGGGATAGTTATGTCAGCATGGAAGAAAAGACATTATAAAGGGAAGGAAAAGCTTGGAAGAAAGTATGGAGTAAGAGAATGTGGTGGGGGGAGAGAGACAGTACAAAATTATATATGACAAGAATGTAAAAACAAGTGATAGAAGATAACTAGAAAGACTGGCTTAAGGCTCAATTGGGTGGTCCTTGAATACCATGGTAACATTGAGTAATAGATCGTTCTCCATATTTGGGATAAAAACTGTATGTGAAACATTCAAAAAGCCACTATTAATTTTAGTGATAGAGCAGATCTTTTCCAGATAGTCAAGCGCATGGGAGATAGCACCAGGGATACACTATCTAATCTCAGACATTTCTCATCTTGAGAAAGTGCACATGTAAAACATTTATCATTCATCAGACATCCAAAAGGGAAATCCAAAGTCAACAGATTTTATGTCATCAGATTCAGTTCAATTTCCTTTGCATCAACCTGATACATTCTTTTGGTATTTCATATAGAAGCAAAATAAGTTTATTATTTTTAAGTTTCATTATAATGCTTACTCTTTGTTTTCTTATTGTAAGCACTAATCCTACACTAGAAATGCTGTAAATCAGAGCTGGAGGCTTTTTTGGTGAGGGCTAGATAAAAATTTAAGATAAAATGATAATAGATACTGTGTCTTTTTATTGTTCCCTTAATTATAGGAGACTGAGCTTAGAGACTTGTCTAAACAGAGTTCTCGTCACCTCCTCACCTGATCAAAGCCTCTGCTCACTCATAGAACTAATCCTCATTACTTCTCTGTTCTAATTATCAATTAAAATGTGCTTCATGTCCATTAAGTAAGTAGCACAGAACATGGCCAAGAGCATCAGTAAATGTTTATTGAATGGATGACTGAATGAATACTTGTGTGAGGCACAAGGTAAAATAACAGACATGCAATATCCCTCCTCTAGGCAAGAGTTTTACTAGAGGAAATACCACTGGTAGCAATCCAAATCACCTGGAAATAGGTACAAGTACTGCACAATAAATTGCTACTAACATGGAAGAATGGCATCACGTGCACGTATTTCACAATCAATAATGGATTACTTAAGGTCAATATTCAGAAAGCAAGAAAAAATTATTCCAGTGGACTTGCTAGCTCAAGATACTGCTGGCTAAGTCATGCTTAAATTAAAGTATTTGAGGGATGAAGAGACTCGACACTTGTAATTCCTTCCTACTGTGGTCACAAAAAGTCAGACTCAATGCTAGTGATATTTTTGGCAAGTTAGTCAAAATAACCATTACATAAAATTTGGCCACATTTATTTAAAACATTGTAGCAGCAAAACAATTTGTCAATCTAATACACTCAATAAATACTAGGCACTATGTGCAAGGAACTGGGTGGAAAAAAAAAACAGGCAGGTAGGGTCGTTTCTGGCCCATTCATTAAGAAATTACCAGATTTTCTTTCACATGCCTTTTCACCTATACCCTTATATTATCCACCTTGAAATAATCTATACAAGAGTTTCTATTTTTCCTGCAGGGCTTAGAGTTCTAAGAATAAAAAACTAGTATCTTACAATTTGAATCGATTTACAAGGTAAACATTCATTCTTTAAACTGGGGACATTAATAGAGATATTCTTTTAAAAAAAAAACTGGCATGAAAAATGGCTCCTTGAATTTCTACAGTATATCAGCTACACATACTTTCACAGCAGCTCTATAATTTGAATTATGATACCATTAATTTCATTTTTTTTATGTAAAAAAAGACAATGAAAGAGTAAACAATGTACAGGATATCTTCAGAAAGATTCTACAGCAAGTTGTTTGACAGCTGGAAAGAATGCTAATAGCAAGAGGGGAGATAATGCAGGAATGGGAAGAGGCCCTCAAAGGGTGTGTTTTAAGCCTTTTCCCACAGTGGACACCTGGAGTGTGTTCCCTTCAGGTGCTAATAGCTGCTCCTGAGGGGTGTTAATTCCTCAGCAGAACAACCTTTTCCTGTTCTAGGAAAAAAACCTCTTAAGACACAGAAATGCAGATACTAGATTGGGAAGTACACTGAAAAGCCTGAGAAATACGGGCAAGTCACTCAGGGCATCTGCCACAGTGTGAAAAGCCTGAGAAATATGGGCAAGTCACTCAGGGCATCTGCCACAGTGGGACACACACAGAATCTGCGGCAGAACTAGATCTCTGATTTATGGTATCTTGAATTTTGAGTGTATACTTTTTCCTCCATACTGCCAAAATACAATGCTTTCTTAAAGGAAATATATACCACTTAAGATAAGTTTAGGATACAAATACCACATTGTGCTAAAGAAAAAAAATGAATAGAAATCCACCAAATAAAAAAAGCCAACACAGCACTTGAATGCTTGCTTTGAAACAGAAACGATACTATTTCAGCTGTATCATATTAATTTAATCCTCAGACCAATTCTGTAAAGTAAAGGACTGTGACTACCATCCCCACATGACAGAGAAGGAAAGCCATGCACAGAGAAGTTCTGTTCCCCAGGCAGTGCAGCTGCGAAGGCGTGGTGTTAAGATTCAAACCCAGGCAGTTTCACAACACAGCCTATGGCTCTAACCGTTATTCTCTGTTGGCTCCATCTCTGATTATTTTGTAAGCATGAAGTAGATAGTAAAATAAATCTACAGATTTGATGATAGGAAAACTATCTGAGAATTGTAAGTGTATCGTGTGGCAATGATGATGTTCATGGTCCTCAAACTGAAAACTACCAAATTCATGTGATCAAGACACCTCCTACAAACACCTATGTACATTGCTTTTTATTACAAGCACTCTCCACGATAGCAAGAGTTTATGTTTTAAAAAACCACTGTGTATACTTCACGAAACATGCCAACTTCAAAATAAAATAATAAACAAACTTTGTGAAATAACAGTACCTTCACTGTCCACATTCCAGCCTCTGGCTCTTTCACATTCACTACTTTGGCAGAGTTATGGATATTTAATAGCTCATTCAGGCCAAATCCCTTTTTGATCAGCTTCCCTGAAAGACAGAACATAAAGGTAACAAGCACAATCCTTCTCTCAGCTATGTATATTAGCTAATTTAACACTACACAAAACTAAGAGCATGATCAAATTTCAAATAACACTGGCACATGTTTTACTAAAGTGTGCTGCAAACTAACCCAAAGAGCCTTTATTTTCTATACTGTGGCTAAAACACATTCAATTTCCAGTATCTATGACCTGATTGACACTTATACCCGTAACTCAAAACATTATTTTATTTATTTCTAAAATATACTTAATTTTAGGGTGTCCAGGCATTAGAAACTGAAATAACAGATTACTATTTGTTATGCTGATTTGATCATCCAATGAGAATAACAATTAGCAGACTGTAATCATATTTCCGAAGCCAGCCTAAATAGTAACTAGTACGGTTACCAAAAAAGTTACACAGAGTCACTAGAGATATTTAGATTAAATAGATGGCAAACACAGCAAACCAGAATAAATGTCATTCTGGAGAGCAATCAAAGTATTACTAACATGAGAGACCTGGGCATCTTTACACAAAGTGTAAAACCTTAACCGGTTTCCCATGAAGCACAGGAGAAGGCTTTTATCTGTCATAGGAATAATTAAAGGAGGCAGTGTAATGAAGTAGCATGATACCATCGCCTACTGACCTGACATTTATCTAAAGTGTCCAATAGTTGGAACTTAGAAGAGAGGAAAAGCAAATTTGGAATTAAGCCACAGTTCAGTTTTTCACCTCATTCTTGACTTTCCCATGGACTACTTCTCTAGTTATATAAAGAAATAAGTTAGGCCAGGTGTGGTGGCTCATGCCTGTAATCCCAACACTCTGGGAGGCTGAGGTGGGCAGATCACAAGGTAAGGAGTTCGAAAACAGCCTGACCAACATGGTGAAACTCCGTCTCTACTAAAAATACAAAAATTAGCCAGGTGTGGTGGTGTGCACCTGTAATCCCAGCTACTCAGGAGGCTGAGGCAGGAGAATCACTTGAACCCAGGAGGTGGAGGTTGCAATGAGCTGAGGTCATGCTACTGCACTCCAGCCTGGGCAACAGAGCAAGACGCCATGTCAAAAAAGAAAAAAGAAAGAAAAAGAAGAAAAAGAAGAAAGAAAGAAAGAAAGAAAGAAAAAAAAAAGAAAAGAAAAGAAAAAAAAAGAAAAGAAAAGAAAGAAGGGAGGGAGGGAGGGAGGGAGGGAGGAAAGAAGGAAAGAAAGAAGTTATAAGCATCCTATGTTTGAATCAAAAGTTTTACAATCATTGTATGCCCAACGACTTTTTAAAGTAGTAGAAAAATAATGCAATGGGTACAGGTACTCTGAGTCTCCAGGTAGTAGAAAACACAACTCTTTCCTCGGTAACATGGATGTTATTGGAGTAGAATGCTACTTCAACAGGAAAATCCATTTATAAGGTGAAACTTGTAGAAGTCTTGAGAAAGATATTGTATTTGTCTTGTAAATTTTAATGTGTTTGTGGCCTCTGAGAACAATTTCATAGGTTGTTTTCTTTTGGAAATTAGTTATTTTCTTCTAAGACAAAGTAAGAAAACCAGTTATCCTCTTCCCTATTTATAAATACAGAGAAAAAATACACAACTAAAGCCATGGTGGAAAAATAACTATTTTGCAAATATTAGGTAAAAAATATTTCTAAATGAAAATGTTAAGAAAAGATTAAAGATTTCTGTCTTTACTAGATTGCTATTCGATGTAAATCTTATTGTAGTTATCAACTAGTAATTGTACCAAACAAATCATATGGTTATAAAATATACTTAAGTAAAGAGGCAAAGTGAATTAAAAGTTCCCTTTACCAAGAATATAAATTTGGTTTTTAACAAATATCTTCTGTAAAATTAAAATTTATCAAGAAAATAATAGAGTGGAAAATTAGTTATTTTAAGAGTTATTCGGTGTGAGTCATTTAAAAATAATGCAAAATACTGAATTTGACAGAATAAGTTACTGTAAAATATCTCCTCATATAAACTTTCAGGTTTTATTTAAATATTTTTATTTTGTATCATTTAAATATAATTAATTTACTAAATGTGATCTGCTTAAATATGAGAAGTTTTACCTTTTTGGATCTCATGTTAATTCAACAATAGCTAGCACTTTCAAAATGTTACATTTTTTAAACACCTTCCTTAGCCACTTCTGAATTTATTGAATTTATTCATGAAGTTGGCATTAACTTGACAAAAACAAGTGTGTGAAAAGTATTTTACCCTCTATGTATTTTGTATTTTATTATGTGATGGTTGATATATCTCACCTAAAGGATTGCGAACTTCAATCACTGGAGAAGGTCCACTCAAAGACACAGTGACCTCTTTTAGGCTGGGATCAAAAGGAATTCTCCAAGTATTTACAGCCTGTTCCAAATGATCTGTGGATAAGAGGTGAACTTTGGAGGCCTGTACTGCTTCTTCTACCCATTTTAATACCTATAAGAGAAAAAGAGAAGTGTAAGTGTTATCAGAAAACATTCGCAGTTTTATATCATTGCTGTTTCAGGTACTTTGGGTAATCAAATGACTCCGGCACATCCTGGACTAGTGTGAAATTTATTTCAGTCATTACTGAAGATAGGACTCTTTCTAATTCTGGTTAGTGTAGATTCAAAACAAAATGCTGGTTTAACCCATGTTCAAATTTCAAGTTTTCTATCTTGAATAATACATTCGAAATGAGACTACAGTGTACAAAATCAGTGAGGGGAGACATGCAGAGATATTACTGACAGTTTGCTATGTCTCAAGAGATAAGAACCTATTTAAAAACACAGTAGTGCTAACATGTGCAATCCCTTCTTCTATTCTTTCTTTCCAGATTTTATTTCTTCCAGATGCAATTTGTAAAAGAAACCCACTTAGCAAATTATCAAATCCAATTTAAGTAAATTGGGCATATTAATTATTGTATTATACTGTAATTATATATAGTGTATTATAATATATTACAGCATACTAATTATAGAAAAATAATTGCAATGTCACTAAAATAGTCATTTTTATAATAAAGTGAATAAGTAACAATATAATGGGAAAAGCACTGCATTAAAGAGAATAGAAAAATATTTCAGGTTAGGATTTCATACCAAGTAGTGTATTCTTGAAAAATAGTCTTTAAAAATCATTAAGAAATTGGGTTATAAAAAGGTGTTAATGCCTCATTGTGAACAAGAAACACTTTGAATCCATAGAAAGTTTCTGTACTAACAAAGACAATTTCCCTTTAGACAAATACTGCATGTCTGTACAGGTACTCCTTGGATGATCTTACAATTTTAAGTCACAATAACCTTTGATCACCTCATCTTTCTCTGGTTTACGTATCCCTTAAGACTGCATATCACTATGAAAATTTTCTTTTGTAATGAGGCATAAGACACTGAACAGAGCTGGATAGTAAGCTAAAGTCAAGCTATTAATGATTAAACAAAAACATTTTTTGAAATTTCAGTGTAGGTGGTCACATATCAAGTAACCAAGCAATAAATACTGTGCAACATTTTTATTTTCTGTGAAAAGTATTCTTTTATTGTTTTTCCTTTTCTTTCCCTCTAAGGATAAGGGAAGCATCTAAGACTTATTATCACATAACTATATGAAGCAATCACATTCATCATAAAATAAATGTTTATTGTTCAAGATACTTTTCCAGGTACTAAGTATTGATGACCACATTTTTAGTCATTAGGACTCAGATTTCCCGAATGTTTTGCATTTCTTATATTTTTCATAAAAATTCCTGTCCTTGCTCCAGTATCAAAAACCGTGTCTCCTATTTCTTTGTGTATCCAAAACAAAGTATTGTGCTGTATATATGATAAAGGTGTGTATATACTAATGTCAGTGAAATTGGTCATAATGGTAATAATACTTATGTTCTTATTAAATAAAAGAAATTCATAATACAAGAAATGCTATTGAAAAAATGTACGTAAAATGCCCTCACAGTACTTCCACACAGTAATGCCACATCACAGTGTTTTCACAGTCCACATACTTATATAATCTTAGCTTTCTCCTTCCCCAGCTAAATTCCCTTCCCTTCCCCTAGTTGTTTTGGCCATTGCTGAAGTGTTTCAGCAATGACTTCACAGGCAAAGTAAAGTAATCTGACTATGAAAGACAGAAAAGTTTTCTGTAAATAACGAAAGAGGCAAATTCAAACCAGACAGAAGAGAGAATCTGAGCAAGAACACTGAGACAGAGACAGAAGTACTCCAAATATGTTGGGAACATGAGTGACTACATCTGGCTGCAGTGAAGTGCTCAGATAAAAAAGAAGATGAGGCTGGAAGTCTGTGTCAGGACCAGACAATGGATGGTCATTTTAAGTCAGGCTATAACATTTGGATTTCATCCTAGAGATCCCATGAAAATGACTAAAGGGCTTCAAGCAGAGGAGTGACACACTGAAATGATATTTTAAAGAGAAAAATCTGTAGTGTCATCACGGATGAATTGAGCAAAACAACAAAATTTAATACAACTAATTACCCCATAAATCATATGACGTATTTCCCCAAAATTTAACCTTACAAAGAACATGGAATTTTACATATGAAATAAAACATATTTGTTTAACGAAGCAGATGCCATTTTTGAAAAATGGGTTCTTAATGATCTATCATGCTTGAAGAGAAGGGTATGGATCACTCTGCTTATCAAATCCATCCATATGACTAGAGACCAGACTGACTGTAACTAACATTGACCATACATAGAACACATATTTTAGTAATCAGAGTGTTGACATTTTTATGTCAACATGAAACAAGGCTGTAAGGGTCTGCCTAACTAAAAAAAAAAAAAAGAAAGAAAAGAAAAGAAAAAAAGAAAGGATTGTTGTTGGTCCTCAGAAAGCATTTGATAAATTTAACTGATAATAATTTTGAGGATAATGTCTGATATAGAGACTGAAGAGGGCAAAGAAGAGAAATTAAACAAATGGACAGAATATCTGTTTTAAGGACAAGACACATAATCTGGTCATAAATGATTCTCAATAGAAAAGAAAAAAAAAATAGAAAACAAGTACCACTAGGAATTGTGAGATGTTTCAAGTTTAATAATGAAATGAAATGGCATTAATAAAGATGGAAGTCATTTTTTACATACATCCTTCATTAAATTTATAGTCTATGCCTGGGTGGCTCCACAAATATATCTTTCCTTCAAACCCAATGCAGAGAGGTTATGATATATTGCTGGAAAGCTATCTTGTTGCCTGTTTGTTAGTTACACATGAAGGTCCCCAAGTCTTGAGTATTCACAGGAAAATGGAAGCCTTCCTAATTTGGCTGCATGTTTGTGAAGCAAGTGTGTTCAAATGGTACAGAATATAAGCAGGCTTTGGTTTACTCTTAATAATGCTTCCAATTCATCAGCATTTATGTGGCTTTCACAAAGGGATTACCATGTATCATAATATTACTTGTTGGGAAAGACAGTGCAGACTTCTGTCAAGAGTCTCAAATCACTTTTTTTAATCCACTTATAAGAAAAATCAAATTGAAAACAGATGCAACTTGTTTTATTAGAAAATATAGATACTACCAATATGTGAATAAAAGTAGATCACTGCAAGCTACAGAATGTACCATAAGTGAGGTTTCTGGCTTCTTAGAGTGCCAGACACAAGAAAATTAAAAATCTCTAATTGTCTAACTATGAGAAATGTTCTCATGAGATTAGAAATCATCCTCTATTATAAAGAAAAAAGAATAAAACTAGAATAATGTGAGACCCTAAAAATTATGCATTTTTATCAACACAAAAGCTTTTTTAAATCCCTAGATAACTGTTTATACAGTACATTAAAAGTTTTAATGTAAAAATGGTTCTCTGACAATTTGTAACAGTTTATATCTACAAAGGACCTCCGAGACCATCTAATCCACCTCCTTAATTTGATAGATGAAAAAACTGATATTTCAGAGTTCTTGTTCCTTTAAAACATCTAACAAATTGGATTCTGGCTCAACAGTTGTATTTTTACGTAAGTCCCTTGTGTACTCTCATAGTTTAAAGATTTTGCGGTCCATGCTACAACCAATACTTAAAAATAGTCCATATATCTACTCAACTCTAAAATAAGATACAATTACAGTTTTAAAGCACAAAACCAGCATACATTATTATGAATGTTAAGACAGTAGGAATAGAAGTGAAGTCAATTTTTGTATACATATTCATGAACCGAACTTGAAGAATAGCTTTGTTTGGAAGAGCATTTCTTATGTTATGCATTACATCGGAATGAATTTCCCCAGGACATCCTTTGTCTTCCTGGCAAGAAAGGGGAAGTATGGTGAGGTGTTCAATACAGTTCTCAATTATGCCTTTATTTGTATTTTGTGGTTGCTGTTGTTACTTTTTATCCATCTTTCCTTCTAAATTGTAAGTTCTATGAGGGCAGAGACCATAGCTGATTTGTTTGCTACTATAGTTCCTGAACCTAATATAGTACATGAAATATAGCAGATTCCTTATTAAATATGTGTGGGAGGGAGAGATAAAAGAAGAAAGAAAAGGAAAAGAGAGAGAGAAAATGGAAGGGAGGGAAGAATTTTAAATCAGGTCTTTACCTGGAGTTAAATGTGTGCTAAAAGACAGTATTTTGGCCCTGTGTGCATTTGTGACAGTCCTTTCTCAGCACTGAATTTTCTGCATTGAAGCCGAATAGAGTTAAAACCTGTACGCATGGTTTTAAATGTGAACATCACATTGTATTGAATTTTTATTTTATTTAGTTGTTTAGCTTAGGATTTTTAAATGCTGAAAATGTCACATAATTAAGCCAGTTTTTAAGAAATGCAAAAATTCAGGCCGGGCGCGGTGGCTCAAGCCTGTAATCCCAGCACTTTGGGAGGCCGAGATGGGCGGATCACAAGGTCAGGAGATCGATACCATCCTGGCTAACACGGTGAAACCCCGTCTCTACTAAAAATACAAAAAACTAGCCGGGCGAGGTGGCAGGCGCCTGTAGTCCCAGCTACTCGGGAGGCTGAGGCAGGAGAATGGCGTGAACCCGGGAGGCGGAGCTTGCAGTGAGCTGAGATCCGGCCACTGTACTCCAGCCTGGGCGGCAGAGCAAGACTCCGTCTCAAAAAAAAAAAAAAGAAAAAAAAAAAAGAAATGCAAAAATTCATGCATTTTTCTCAGTCACACTTGATAGAGATTTTTCCAGCTCAGTGATGGTAGAAAGTTGATTAGGTGTAAATGCATCCACCTGACAAGTGAAGCCTGATCTAGAAAAAAAATTGTGTAAAATTAACACTAACACCAGTAAGCACACAGCAGTGCTTATTAGATGTTGGATACTTCTAAAAGTCTTACAATGATCTTCACAACCGCCATTTGCAGAGGTACATAGCTACAATTATTTCCATTTTACAGATGAATAAAAACGAGTGAAACATGCCAAAGTTCATACGACACACAACTAATAAGAAGGCAGCACTTGCCTGTTGGTCCCATAATCTTGTCTTTCACTTTCTATTTTCTGAGTTAGCATTAGGAAAAAAAATTGACAGTTTTCAAGAGTGAATCTGAAATAATAGCTAGTGAAAAACAAAAATTCAATGCAGGTGTTTTTAAAATGAAATAGCATGCCACACATAATGAATAGATTAGCTGTATATTTTTATCACCATTTTGGCAGCAAATTGTTAAGAGTTACACTATATAAAAATATTAAAGCCTTTAAATCTATATTGTATTTGATATGAAAAAGATTTGCTACATTTCCAAGACAATCGTTTTGTAGTAAACCCTACATTATAGCAATGGCAGGCTTTACAAACCTCTGACCTGGCTAAGAGAGATGCCCATCTGGATAACCAGGAGAGTCCATCTCTCTGGGTTCAAATTCATTCCTATCCTGCAGTATAGCATGGAACCCATGCTTCCAATTTTGCTTAGAAATCACTAAGCATTTATTGAGCATCCAGGTGGGAATATGAAGGAGGAACTCAGAGATTTGAATCTGACGTTCATTTGAAAGATTCAGGTCACTGATCTAATGGAATTTAAAGCCATGAATCCCCTTGCAGCCCCTGTCCACCAGAACGTAGACAAAAGAAGATATACATCATCCTGTGAAAATAAACTTAAACATCCACATATAATGGCTCAGAAAAGAGCCTGGGAGCATGTTTCCCCTTGTTCTGATGCTGGCAAATTTCAGATGATGATTTACTCTTTGTACATGTGCCTATAGACGGCAAATGTATCACTTGTGCCAACATAAGTGTTCTAGGCCTCCAAGCAATTAGATTTCTCATGGTAGATGAATGAGCTGGCATTCAGATTTTTATACAGCACTCCTCTAAGTTTAGTTAGTTCAAGTCTATTCCTGAGGATGGATCCACTCAGAGGCTGACAAATCCAGTGTCATGGTTGGTAGATTTAGCAAATCCACCAAGAAATATCACCACTTGAGACTTTTTGAGAGGGTCTTCCCCTGATAATATCCATTTATATTACTCTTTGGGTGTTGTGTGCCTATTTAATTTGGAAAAGTCTATAGTGAGTTTTAACAATAGTAAGTGCTCATAAATAAGTGTGGCTGGTGATGTGTTGTATAGCCATAAATGCTTATGCAAAATAAGAAATAATTTACAGGCAGGAGAATGGCGCAAACCCGGGAGGCGGAGCTTGCAGTGAGCTGAGATCCGGCCACTGCACTCCAGCCTGGGCGACAGAGTAAGACTCCGTCTCAAAAAAAAAAAAAAAAAAAAAGAAATAATTTACAGGATTTTTTAAAAAAGACTTTCTGCTGGAACTAAAATTTTACTCAGTTTATACAGAGAATATGGGTTGGAGGAGCTTAGAAATTGGAATGGCATTAGAAAACCTGGGCTCAGTGGGGACTCTAGAGGGGATTAGTGAAAAGAGTAACTCTCAATTTCAACTCAGTGAGCACCCAAAACTTGTGTAAAACGTCCACACCTTCTACATGATGAAAGTTTTATAATACACAACAGCTGAAAAAATAAAAGCACACTTTAGACATTTCTGAACAGTGAAATCATTCCTGTTAGTTTTATTTTAAAGTGTCAAGGTATATTTCATTAATTTATCTTCATAAAATTATTGTGTCAGAATTTCAATGTGTTACAAATGAGAGAGGAAATTCAGCTTGCCAGAAAAATGTTTTATTTAAAATAATACAAATATAGAAAATTAACTTTTATCATTCATGTCTCTCACTGAATCTTTTTTTGTTTGCTTGGGTTTTTTGCTTGCTTGTTTCACATGTTTTTTTTCTTTAATCAACTAAATACCTGTCTATTTTAGAATGGCCAAATCTCAGTGAGTTCAGTTGTTCCATTGAAACTTGCTAGTTTTAAAAGGAAAAAAAAGCTATAAAAACACACATATATACATTCATATGCATACATACATACACGTAGATATATATATATGTACATACATATATGCCAGTTATGGTCTTATCGCTGGCTACCCGGAAAGCAGGAAAAACTTCAAACTATACTTAGGCTATGAGTAACAAAAACAACTCCTAGTTAGGGAGGCACATAAGCATTATTGATATTACAGGCTCCTAGCTCTGACTTTTTCTCCTCATTCATACCCTTTATTTATTTACCTATCCATATATGCATACACACTCACTCATTTAATAAGGTATGCAGGTATAGTAGTTACATAAAACACTATTGCACATATGTTTGAAATGACTAATCTGGATTCCATGAATGGCTTCAGGGTCATCTATGAAATCCCCAAAATCGTTTGCAAAATTATATAGAGATATATATATGGACATAGTACATGGGAGGAAGGGTCATAGTTTGGCCAGATTTTCAAAGGGAGATGGGAGGGACAGTTTAGAAAACAACTTTACAGAGGTATCTCCTCTTCCATAGAAGTCTTTTACATTACTAAAACAAAAACAAATTTATAAAAAAAGTATCTGAATATCTTTTTTAAAATAGATAAGTTAGAGCATGAAATAATTCACACTGCAAAGGATTCCTCAATTCATAAGTGGATATAGGCTCCTTCCAAGTGTTTTTATAGTTATTAAATAAAAAATTAAAAGAAGAAACTATGAACTAAAGTATTACAGAGTACTAAATAATTTTTAATGTTTAGTTACTAAGGAAAGTAGATCCTTGTATGTTCTAATCTGCTCTTCCCACCACCAACATATACTGGAAGGACATAAAAATACAAAATTGTCTGGTTTATACTTGACATGTAGAAATTCTATTAGTTCCTTCTAGCATATATAAAGGTTAGAAAAATCCTTCCCAAAAGACCTCAAAATATAGACCTCATTTCAAAGAACAATTTAGTAGGGTCTAGGATCTGGTTTTTAGGTTTAGGCACTTAATTTCAACTGGGATTAGGTCTATTTTGAGGAGAACTTATTCTTTCATACAGATACATATGTATTGAACCCAAAGGCTTTTAATGTCAGTAAAGAAGAATCACTGACTACCCCATTGGCATCTGGAGACAAAGTGATGCTGGAAACTAAAGCATAACTGGATGGTTGCTTTGATGGCTACCATTTAAACAGCACTTATATGCTAAGCTCCATGCTAAGAATGTTACAAATTTTACCTCATTCATTTTTTTCTATATTCTATAAATACTAATATTTACTTTTTCAGTAAATTACAGATTTTTAGTAAGTATAAAACTCAAAAAAGGCACAGGACTCTAAATCCTATTCTCTTAACCATTGTTACATTATAACATGGGGTGAATTTCTTTGTACCTCCATTACCCTTCATTTCTACCTTTGAAAGAAACTTCGACTCCAAATGGCCCAGAAAAAGAAAGAAAAAAGAAGGAAATAAGGAAGGGAAGAAGAAAGAGAGAGAGAGTTGGAGAGAGAAGGAAAGAAATACATTATAGATTTTGTGCTGCTAAAGGCCTAGGTCATAATCATTTAAAGGTGATTCAACATATTTTGAGTATAATTTTGACTACACAATTAACAAATTATGTCCTGGCCTAAGATGCAACCCCCATTTAGAATATAAATCCATTATCCTGTCATGTGCTTATTGGGTTTAGAAATAATACAGATGAAGTGATTTAGATGCATTAAACATTTAATAGAATTTTCTTGATTAAATCAATTTCCCAATAGAAGTGCTGGTTGAGGCTCCCTCACTTTCAGACAGAAGTTGGACGGGAACTACCAACATTTATCTTCATGACTTAATTGTTCTTAAGCTTTCCTGTTGGTTTGCACTCATTTGGATTGACATACTCTTTAGATACTTTAAGGTATTCAATCAAGTTTTAGGCAAGTTTCATCAGTTTCTGGGCCTTTCGGCCAATAAAAGGAACCTTTTGTATATCTCTACTCTGATTATGTCTTGATCCTAAAGTGAAGTTCTCAAGATCTCATCATATTCTCCGTATTTCCAAATAGTCTCCTAATACACTAATAATCTCTTCAAAAACAAGGCGCTTTAGGAAGTATACATTCAAATGTCATATAATAGAGCATATAATAGTGCATTGGATATGCAGATAAATTGGAGGATTTCAAAGGTCCAATCATTTCAGACGTTCCATGAGGCATAAATGCTAGTGGCAATATTTCCTTCAGGCAGTCAAAAAGATGAGCCATCTATGTGGACTAAAATTATTGGGAAATACTTTATAGAGATGGTAAAAATGCAACATTATATGGTTTTTAAAATCTGGCACCACGCACAAAAATCTCACTAACACTAACTCTTTCCAGATCCCCTGTAATCTTTATAAAGGACTTTTCGATTTATATAACAACCTGGATTTTACTGGTAACGTTAGCAATAATATAGGTGAATATTCAGCAGTTGCCAGACATCTTTAATAAATTACGGCAAAACTTTATTAGCTCTCACAACTAAATCATCACTCCAGAGATGGTAGTTGGAAACAACTGTACAAATCTTAGAAATCCTATAGGAAAAGAAAAAAGTAAAGCAAGAATCCAAATTTTGGAAATAAATGAAAGCAATGGATTAAATCAGAGAAAGTCAGACTCATCAGCATACCAAATGGTAATCTAGATGCCTGAGAAAGGGAGAGTTTGAAAGTAAAGAAGAAACAGAGGCAGGAGGACATTTTCAGCACGTTGAGGAAGAGAGGAGGGAAAAAAGGAAAAGAAAAAAGCATCCAACCCATAGGCTTGTTAGGATCTTTGAAATAAATATTGTTTCTATTTATTTTAAATCTAATCATCACAATACATATACTAACAACTCAAGAATGAGACAGATGTATGGCCTGTAAAAGGGTTTCATATTAAGTCAATGAACATTTAAGTATGGTTTCACCAAATAGTGGGTTCTGTACTAGATACACAAAGGTGACAAAGTATGTTGCCTGCCTATAGTAACTTACAGTGCCAAATTAGAACACTCATTCATTTGGCATTTGCCAACAGAAACTAGGATAACATCTCCTCTCTGTTTTACCACTGCTAAACGGTGTTTCTGAACAGAACTGTTCTGTATCTCCAACTGGAGGGCAACAGAGAGAAGTCTCAGCAAAAGTTAATAGAACATAAATGTTCTCCAAAATGCCTTTTCTTCAGTGGCATATCTGGGTTGTGTGGGCCTCAAGCTTACACAACTGGGAAGTCCTTAGAAAATATGAAATTATGAAGAGTTTCCTCAAGTGAGAAAATAGTTCACATAAATTTCAAATTGTTAAAAGCCAACAAATACTGCAAATCTCACAAAATCTAGAAATTAGGAACAATTTTGTTAACATCTGACAAGAGTCTGTGGCATTTTTTTCGCTGGATTTTTGGCTATATAATCTTTGAATGTCTACTACTATGACAAAAAAAGTTGTAATATTTATATTCCCTACAGAAATAACAGAAAGATAATTTTTATTCTTTTCCAGGAAGCTTCAAAACTTTCAACTTCACATATAGCTATACTTGTGTTTGTAGTATTGATAGAAATTTGGGTCCAAAACAATAGCGAAGATCTCCCCAGTGTCACTGGACACTAAGGAACATGTACCAGAGGAGAAGTTGAAGTCGAAGAACATACTGGTCTTATCATAGCTTAAATATCTTACTTCTGCCAAATTCCCTCAATTTGTAACTCTGTGAACACATTTTTATTACCCTTTTTAGAGCCTTGGAAGGGGTCCACACAAAAGAAGGGCCCTGAAGCTTAAGTTTTGTTGCCTTCACTCAATCTGCATTCACTTCCATTCTTTGGATGACACATTGATTGCAACCCATTTACCACACCAATCAAATGGCGACCATCAATGTCTGATGTTTTTTTAGCTGTCTGAAGACCAGTCAACAGTGAGTTTCAATATCTTCTTCACTTTTCAGTAGCTGTAGATACAATAACATTCTTAGACTTAACTGTTGAGTAAATGAACAAGGGCCATTTAAAGTAACTGGCATTAGGTTCTACAAAATCTCTAAAATGAACTAAACTAGATATGTATACCTCTCCAGAGCAGGCTCTGTGGACCTTCTTGTCATCCGAATACTTGCTTCTGAGTTCCTTCCTGAGCTGAAATCTAGGATTTGTTGCTTGGATTCAGGATCTGCAAAAGCATTCTGTGGAATTAAGACTAGGGTTCATTGAAACCCTGATCATCACTAAGACTGCTATAAGCTAGGACCCATCTCCCTTGATGTATGTGGTACTTCTATTAAAATAGGTATCTTTCTGGTTAAAAAAACGTCTCCTTATAGTTTAATTGGTATTGTTACTTTTGCTGTTAGCAAATTTCCAAGCCTTCATTCTTTTTCAGACAATAGACAGGGTTCTGATCTCCTCACTCTGGAAGTAATGGAGTGAACAGTTCAACCTTAGTGAATTTATTGCCCCAGATTAACTGGGAGAAGAGTCACTCCCCACAGTGATTTTGTCTCTGTCTCTCATTAGGCCTAATTAACTTTTAGAATCCCAGCCCCATCCATGTTCTGTTCTCTGTATTACGCCCACAAGTGAAAGTGCCCTCTACAGGGGGAGGTCCACCACTTTCCAGCTTCAGTGCCTATGTCTGAGTGTTGTTGGGTAAATATGAAATAAGGTGTGAAACAGAAGATCCTTTCTATTTTGCAATTCAGTTTTGCCATTAATACTATTATAATCCCTATTGAAAAAATCTGCTTATTTCCTCCATTTTATAGGATCAACTGGAGGCGTGGGTGGGGTGGATAGGTAATTAGTTTCCTGTAATCTTTAACATGCATAACAAGGAAAAGTAAATGCAAACAGTCAGTCTAGAGGGGAGCAGATGAGTTAAGTATCAAGAGGGGGGACCTTATCTTTTAAAAGCTAGCTAATAATAGTAGAGAGAACATCTTTCAGGGATCAAGAGTAGCTAAACTATTTTAGGGGTTTATAGTCTAGTGGGGAAGACATGTAAATAAATAATAGAAAATGTATGTCAGGTATAAAGGCAGAGAAAATGGTCAAATCTGGTTTGTTTTTATCTGGAAAGGTGACCAGGCACACTTGAGATTGAAAGTTGAAGGATGAGCAGGATGCAAATGGATGAGGAGAGGGAGAACATGTGGGACAGAAGAAATAACATGTTCAAAGCCAATATAATTAGCCATATCACAAAAGATACTAAAGTGTGTCATGGCTGGTGTGTGTGTGTACAGTGGTAAGTGATGAGGGTAGGAAGAATTTGGAAGTATGTGGCAGTCCTCACATGCTGTGCTGGATGGCACATCTTACCCTGAAGATCTATGGAAGCCATTGAAGGAGTTCAGAAACAGGATGTTACATCAAGTTTGTATTTAAGAAGGATCCTATGGGACGAATGTGGTGGAGGGATTTGGAGGGAAAGGCTGTAAGCAGAATGATCAGTAATGTGGCAGCTAGAACAGGCAAAAAATAAATAAACGATTAATAATGTGGCAGTTAGAATAGGCAGTTAGAATAGAATAGAAAAAATAAAGAAAAGTAGTGGAAATGAAGAAGAGAAAATAGATTCCAAAGGTATCTTAGATTCAATGTTCCCTAGGTGACAATTTAAACCGAGATATGAAAAAGAAGAAAAAGTCTAGAATGACTCAGCTTCCTAGCTTGAGAAGCAAAAGGAATGATGATGCCATTTAACTATGGCCAGAATTACAAAAGGAAAGTTGGTTCATGAGGCATCACCTTAAAGAATCAATACTTTGCCAATTCAAAGGAAAATAGAAAATTAAAACACCATCAAGGTATATTTGAAATTTACTTCAAACAAAATGTTATAACTGGTTATGGATGATCATATTTTTAAAAAAACTATTGAGAAGAAAACTCTTAAGTTATAGTATACCCACAAATCAAATAGTAGGTACACTCATTCATTTTGGATTCCTTCACAATAGAGGTTTGCAAAACTATTCTGTTCATGACTGTTAGACCCATCCATATATTAGAACAATTAGGAGAATGCCAGTTCCTCTACTGATTGTTTAACACTGAGATTCAGCTTGACCAAAGTTTTGAGGCATCAATTCCAACGAACTTTGTTTCTCTGCTTAGCACAAATGAAACACATTATTTTATATTACCTTTTCTGTTTCAAATTTTGCTTTTAAATGTTTTATCATAATAGTAATAAATGCTATGTAAAAATGTAAAATAAAGAATCATAGAAAAAATAACACATTATTGTACTACCTGCAAATAATTGTCTTCTATATTTTGGTCTTTCTTTCCATATGTATATGGGTGTACATGTATGAGTTTTTGTGTGTTCTTACACACAGGCTTATTATACTATACATATAATGTTTACCCTTATTTCAATACATATTATTAATACTAGGTACTCACCCATCTAGTAGACATTTGGAAATGCAAAAGACATTAAAAAGAGTTCATGTCCTGAAGCATATTTTAGAATTATTAAATGAGACTAGCCAGGCGCGGTGGCTCACGGCTGTAACCCCAGCACTTGGGGAGGCTGAGGTGGGCAGATCATGAGGTCAGGAGCTCGAGACCATCCTGGCTAACATGGTTAAACCCTGTCTCTACTAAAAATACAAAAACAAATTAGCCAGGTGTGGTGGCGGGCACCTGTAGTCCCAGCTACTTGGGAGGCTGAGGCAGGAGAATGGCATGAATCCGGGAGGGGGAGCTTGCAGTGAACTGAGATTGCTCCACTGCACTCCAGCCTGGGTGACACAGCGAGACTCTGTCGCCAAAAAAAAAAATTGATTAAATGAGACTACAACAATATACTTGAGGTTGGAGTTAGGGAACATACCAAATGCAGCAATTTATAAGTTATGAACTAATCAGTGTCTTGCTTACCAAGGAAAAAGGCAAATCCTAACACTATATATTCTTTACCCAATGACAATGTAAGAAAGGTCTTACACATGCTCATTCAGTATGAGACTCTTAACATGCACCCCATCACTGCCTGGTTGTACTCAGCACTTGGAGTTTCCAGACCGCAAAAGAAATACTTGGAAATTCATCATGGTTCCATAAAACTATTGCACTGATCCCTTGGTGATTTTCTAAGGCCTTGTTTTGTAAATGAAACATTGTGACAGACAGAAGGGAATAGATCTTTCTTATTTCTGAGTCATAATTAATTATTATTGTAATTAGCCACACACTCTGTACAAACTTCTGGAATTAAATATACTGAAGTCAGCACCTTTAATTTTAGAATAATTAAGAAATACAGCTTTATGATTCAGTAAGAGACCAAATGTCTTGGCCTGAACATTCCTGAATAGGAAAGAATATTGCCAAGAAAAAATGACCACAGTATTGCTCTCAGCAATCACAGGATAAAGAAATGGAAGTATAGGATAATTATCTAATACTCAAAACCCACAAAATATCTTGGAACATACAAAAAATCAATAAGAACTATTAATTCATTAGGGATTTAATGCAAAGATTTTAAACCATGGCTTTTACTTGCAAGATATAGTTACAATAGATAGTTGCAGCATCAGTGAGGCTCAAATGCTTTCTAACTTTATTTCCCAGTAAACAATGCTAGTAGTAATTGTAAATATGTGTAAACAAAAAATAAATAATATTAATCTAAGAAAGTAACCAACAAATTGTTAAATCACCCCCAACTTCCAGGAATTAGCATAATTCTGTGACTCGGAAGTTAGGAGATTCAAATGGATAACTCTGGAGACTAAATAAAACGGTCAGTAGATTTCCACAAAGCCAAAAGTAATTGTAGTTAAATATCAACAGAAAGATATTGCCAGAAACTACCCAAACTACACAGTCAGGAAAAAAAAAAAAATGAGTAATGGTAATAGCTTCAGTAATTATTTTCATGTGAATCCTATAGCTCAATCGAAAGCACTTGTCTTCTATAACTGTGACCATACTTCTCAACGAAAATCCAAAAACCTTGTTGGAAGCTCTTCTAAACCTATACAAAATATTAAATAAAATAATCATACAATACACATCTACTAGAATGGCTAAAATGAAAAAGACAGAAAACACCAAATGTTGGTGCAGCAGTAGAACAGTCAGGATTCTTACAGACAAGTGAGGGGAATATAAATGGAAACAACTTTGGAAAAAGGTTACATGGCATCTGCTAAAGATGAACAATCATGCGCAGTGATCCATCTTTCCCACTTCTAGATACATATCCAAGAAAAATTAGTACATTTGTATAACAAATCAAATGTCCTAGAATGTTTGGAACAATGCTATTTGCATTAGATCAAAACTGGAAATTACCCATGTATATGTCAACAGTGGAAAGGAGAAATAGACTGTGGTATATTCACAAAATAGAATACTATACATCAATGAGAATGAACAATCTACAACCACATGCAATGATGTGCCTGAATCTCACAAACAGAATGTTGAACAAAAGAAGCAACTGAAGTGTACTGTATGATTTCATTTATACGAAGGACACAACTTGCCAAACTAATCTATTTATTTTATTTATTTTATTTTATTTTATTTATTTATTTTGAGATGGAGTCTCACTCTGCTGCCCAGGCTGGAGTGCAGTGGTGCGATCTTGGCTCACGGCAAGCTCTGCCTCACGGGTTCACGCCATTCTCCTGCTTTAGCCTCCAGAGTAGCTGGGACTACAGGCACCCGCCACCACGTCCGGCTGATTTTTTGTAATCTATGTTTTTTGATGCCAGTATAATGATAAACCATGTGACCAGAAAACAGTATGAAGGACAATTTTGTGGAGTCCTGGTAATGTACTGTTTCTCAGTCTGAGTGCTAGCTACCCAGGATACATTGAGTTTGTGAAAATGTATTAAGCTGTATGCTTACGTGTACTTTTCTGTATGTATATAATACTTCAATGAAAATTTTAAAATAAAAGAAAATAACAATAATTCATAAAAGCACTTTTCTAAACAAGCATGTTTCTTATATTTGTCAAGTTTAATTTAATTAAAAGTTTCACTAATTGAATCAAAGAAGCTCAAGTACATATCTGATGCTGTAGTGTATTCTAAGGGAGTAAGATGGAAAAAAAAGGTTTTCATGGTAGCAAAATTTACAATGATGCTGGGCAATATATCAGACACTCAGAAAACCATTAGGAAACAATAAATAATTGTTAATATTAATTGCTAATATAAATATGTTAATACAGTACACACTGATTTTCCAACTCTTAACATGTCATAAATTCTAAAATGCACCATTATTTTCTGTGCCAGTTAGAAAGGAAAAACACTTCCAATCAACCTATATAATATGCCACTGATTGTAAAATAAATTTCATTTAGGAGCCATTGAATTGTTTCACTGTTTAAAAAATGTTGCTTAGTATGGATGAGAAAATGTGTCATAACACATTTTCTGCAGAAATAGTTAAGTACTGCAGACTTACTAGGAAGTCAGACTAGGAAAGTATACACATGGCAGGTAGATGCTTGTAGGACTTATATATTAAGAGGGACAAAAGATGGCCCTTGAAAGATGGAAAGGAAAGAAGTTAAAAGCTAAAAAGTGAGGTTATTTCAGGTTAAAGAAGCAGAAGTGCCGAGGTAGCAAAGTACCCAACACTGTGTAGGGGCGGACAAAAGATAGCCTAATTAGAGTGGGGAATGGAGTATTAGGAAATACCTGGAGATACATTTGGATGGCAAGGCCAGGCCAGATTATAGAAGGGCTGGAATTCCAACAAAAACTATTTGGACACCATTCAACTGGCAGTAGAGTGGTTTTTAAAACAGGGGCAGGGCGTGATGAAAGTGATATTTGAGGAAGCTTATCTTACTGGATTGGGTAGGGAAAAGTAGCAGTCAAGAAAGAATAAATTATTGCAGTAACCCAGGTGTGAAGTGATGAAGACTTGGGCAAGAGAGCTGACATTAGAGTGCATTAAATAAAATTTTCCATAATATATCTTTATGATACATTCATATATAAAACTAAATTTGATGTGGTGAACACAATTGTCTAAAAAATAAAAAACTACATGCTTTTTCTTTTTTGTTAAACATTTAAGATGAGAAAATTTGAATATATATTTTTATCTCTGAATACATTTTGTGCAAGTAAAAGATGAATTAAAAAGACTTATAATGAGAAACAAGCATCCCCAACCTTTTCAAAGGAGATGCATTGTAGCTTTATCTTCAAGTTTCTTAAAACCTAAGTTTCTTAAACACCTAATCAAGGAATCTCTTAGGTATTCAACTACTTAACTACATATGTTGGATGTTTACTTCATTTAAATTAGACATGACTATTAGTCATTCCAGCATACACACAATTGGGCTTTTCTTTTCTGCTGTTCCTCTGTTTCTCTGTTTCCACCCACTGCCCCCATCTCTTTTTCTTTTTCTTCCAGTAGAACATGCAGTATAAAGGCTGTAAGTGTTTGAAGCTCTGAGCCCTGCATGTTCTATTGGAAGAAAACTGTAACCAGAGCAGAAAAAAAGAGAGACAGATGGTACAAAATCTATGTACTCTTCTTCATCACTGAGTTATGTAAATGATCCTTATCTGTCTTTAGACAGACTCTCAGGGAAACAATAAGCATTTAGACACTTTTTCTAATTTAAAAAAGCAGATTACCAGTTGGTGAATCCTTATAGAATGACTACAAAATTGTAAAGAGACTACTTTTAAATCATATTTGGTATCATATGCATACCATAGAATCATTCCTTTGAGCCATAATACTATGAAAAGCATAGTATTACTGGCATAGCAAAAAAGACAACTGGAATCAATTTTTCCTTGGAAGTTTTATGGATTGCTGGTAGATGACTGGCCGCTATGCCTCCTTTATTCAGGATAGATAACTAAATGAGATAATGTGTCTGGCACTGGGAAATCAAATTATCTACTTCTCCAAAATCTTCTGATTCACCTAGTTGTAGACATACAGTGATGTTTATAAATCTCAGTAACAGAGCAATAAGCAGTAAGCCTATACCTTAAGAAATCTAATTTAGAGGACTGAATACAGAAATATACTCCCTTACTATAGTGACATGTAGTGCAATCATACTAGTGGTTTAGAGAAAAGGAAAAAAAAAACTTCAGGAAATTTGTCACTAAAGTAATTTTTAACACAGGTAATAAGGAAATACTTAATATTTACATATGTAACATGATAATTTCAGAAAATAATGGGATCATATTATTCAGTTCTCTGCTTCAACTATAATTCTCAATGGATATAAATGTTGCCTAATGATTTTTCTTTTTTGCTTGTTAATTAGTATTATCTTTTTTTATTATTAGTACACTTTAAGTTCTAGGGTACATGTGCACAATGTGCAGGTTTGTTATATATGTATACATGTGCCATGTTGGTGTGCTGTACCCATTAACTCATCATTTCCATTAGGTATATCTCCTAATGCTATCCCTCCCCGCTCCCCCCTCCCCACAATAGGCCCCGGTGTGTGATGTTCCCCTTCCTGTGTCCAAGTGACCTCATTGTTCAATTCCCACCTATTAGTGAGAACATGCAGTGTTTGGTTTTCCGTTCTTGCGATAGTTTGTTGAGAATGATGGTTTTCAGCTGCATCCATGTCCCTACAAAGGACACAAATTCATCCTTTTTTATGGCTGCATAGTATTCCATGGTGTATATGTGCCACATTTTCTTAATCCAGTCTGTCA
Organism: Papio anubis; assembly: GCF_008728515.1. Classification (NCBI taxonomy): domain Eukaryota; kingdom Metazoa; phylum Chordata; class Mammalia; order Primates; family Cercopithecidae; genus Papio; species Papio anubis. The sequence continues at coordinate 176,079,342 of NC_044976.1, forward strand.
CTGATGGACATTTGGGTTGATTCCAAGTCTTTGCTATTGTGAATACCGCTGCAATAAACATACATGTGCATGTGTCTTTATAGCAGCATGATTTATAATCCTTTGGGTATATCCCCAGTAATGGGATGACTGAGTAAAATGGTATTTCTACTTCTAGATCTTTGAGGAATCGCCACACTGTTTTCCACAATGGTTGAACTAGTTTACAGTCCCACCAATAGTGTAAAAGTGTTCCTATTTCTCCACATCCTCTCTGGCACCTGTTGTTTGCTAATTTTTTTAATGATTGCCATTCTAACTGGTGTGACATGGTATCTCATTGTGGTTTTGATTTGCATTTCTCTGATGGCCATTGATGATGAGCATTTCTTCATGTGTCTGTTGGCTGTATGAATGTCTTCTTTTGAGAAGTGTCTGTTCACATCCTTTGCCCACTTTTTGATGGGGTTGTTTGTTTTTTTCTTGTAAATTTGTTTGAGTTTTATAGGTTCTGGATAGTAGCCCTTTGTCACATGAGTAGATTGCAAAAATTTTCTCCCATTCTGTAGGTTGCCTGTTCACTCTGATGGTAGTTTGTTTTGCTGCGCAGAAGCTCTTTAGTTTAATTAGATCCCACTTGTCAATTTTGGCTTTTGTTGCCATTGCTTTTCGTGTTTTAGAAATGAAGTCCTTGCCCATGCCTGTATCCTGAATGGTGTTACCTAGGTTTTCTTCTAGGGTTTTTATGGTTTGAGGTCTAACATTTAAGTCTCTAATCCATCTTGAATTAATTTTCATATAAGGAGTAAGGAAAGGATGCAGTTTCAGCTTTCTACTTATGGCTAGCCAATTTTCCCAGCACCATTTATTAAATAGGGAATCCTTTTCCATTTCCTGTTTTTGTCAGGTTTGTCAAAGATCAGATGGTGGTAGATGTGTGGTATTATTTCTGAGGACTCTGTTCTGTTCCATTGGTCTATATCTCTGTTTTGGTGCCAGTACCATGCTGTTTTGGTTACTGTAGCCTTGTAGTATAGTTTGAAGTCAGGTAGCATGATGTCTCCAGCTTTGTTCTTTTGGCTTAGGATTGTCTTGGCAATGCGGGGTCTTTTTTGGTTCCATATGAACTTTAAAGCAGTTTCTTCCAATTCTGTGAAGAAAGTCATTGGTAGCTTAATGGGGATGGCATTGAATCTATAAATTACCTTGGGCAGTATGGCCATTTTCACAATATTGATTCTTCCTATCCATGAGCATGGTATGTTCTTCCATTTGTTTGTGTCCTCTTTTATTTCACTGAGCAATGCTTTGTAGTTCTCCTTGAAGAGGTCCTTTACATCCCTTGTAAGTGGGATTCCTAGGTATTTTATTCTCTTTGAAGCTATTGTGAATGGGAGTTCATTCATGATTTGGCTCTTTGTTTGTCTGTTACTGGTGTATACGAATGCTTTTGATTTTTGCACATTAATTTTGTATCCTGAGACTTTGCTAAAGTTGCTTATCAGCTTAAGGAGATTTTGGGCTGAGACGATGGGGTTTTCTAAATACACAATCATGTCATCTGCAAAGAGGGACAATTTGACTTCTTCTTTTCCTAACTGAATACCCCTTATTTCTTTCTCTTGCCTGATTGCCCTAGCCAGAACTTCCAACACTATGTTGAATAGGAGTGGTGAGAGAGGGCATCCCTGTCTTGTGCCAGTTTTCAAAGGGAACGCTTCCAGTTTTTGCCCATTCAGTATGATATTGGCTGTGGGTTTGTCATAAAAAGCTCTTATTATTTTGAGATACATTCCATCAATACCGAATTTATTGAGAGTTTTTAGCATGAAGGGCTGTTGAATTTTGTCAAAGGCCATTTCTGCATCTATTGAGATAATCATGTGGTTTTTGTCTTTGGTTCTGTTTATATGCTGGATTACATTTATTGATTTGCGTATGTTGAACCAGCCTTGCATCCCAGAGATGAAGCCCACTTGATCATGGTGGATAAGCTTTTTGATGTGCTGCTGGATCTGGTTTGCCAGTATTTTATTGAGGATTTTTGCATCAATGTTCATCAGGGATATTGGTCTAAAATTCTCTTTTTTTGTTGTGTCTCTGCCAGGCTTTGGTATCAGGATGCTGTTGGCCTCATAAAATGAGTTAGGGAGGATTCCCTCTTTTTCTATTGATTAGAATAGTTTCAGAAGGAATGGTACCAGCTCCTCCTTGTACCTCTGGTAGAATTCAACTGTGAATCCGTCTGGTCCTGGACTTTTTTTGGTTGGTAGGCTATTAATTATTGCCTCAATTTCAGAGCCTGCTATTGGTCTATTCGGGGGTTCAACTTCTTCCTGATTTAGTAAGTGTCCAGAAAACTATCCATTTCTTCTAGGTTTTCTAGTTTATTTGTGTAGAGGTGTTTATAGTATTCTCTGATGGCAGTCTGTATTTCTTTGGGGTCGGTGGTGATATCCCTTTTATCATTTTTTATTGCATCTATTTGATTCTTCTCTCTTTTCTTCTTTATTAGTCTTGCTAGCAGTCTACCAATTTTGTTGATCTTTTCAAAAAACCAGCTCCTGGATTCATTGATCTTTTGGAGGGTTTTTGTGTCTCTATCTCCTTCAGTTCTGCTCTGATCTTAGTTATTTCTTGCCTTCTGCTAGCCTTTGAATGTGTTTGCTCTTGCTTCTCTAGTTCTTTTAATTGTGATGTTAGGGTGTCAATTATAGATCTTTCCTGCTTTCTCTTGTGGGCATTTAGTACTTTAAATTTCCCTCTACACACTGCTTTAAATGTGTCCCAGAGATTCTGGTATGTTGTGTCTTTGTTCTCATTGGTTTCAAAGAACATCTTTATTTCTGCCTTCGTTTCGTGATGTACCCAGTAGTCATTCAGGAGCAGGTTGTTCAGTTTCCATGTAGTTGAGCGGTTTTGATTGAATTTCTTAGTCCTGAGTTCTAGTTTGATTGCACTCTGGTCTGATAGACAGTTTGTTATAATTTCTGTTCTTTTATATTTGCTAAGGAGTGCTTTACTTCCAACTATGTAGTCAATTTTGGAATAAGTGTGACATGGTGCTGAGAAGAATGTATATTCTGTTGATTTGAGGTGGAGAGTTCTGTAGATGTCTATTACGTCCACTTGGTGCAGAGTTGAGTTCAATTCCTGGATATCCTTGTTAACTTTCTGTCTCGTTGATCTGTCTAATGTTAACAGTGGGATGTTAAAGTCTCCCATTATTATTGTATGGTAGTCTAAGTCTCTTTGTAAGTCTCTAAGGACTTGCTTTATGAACCTGGGCGCTCCTGTATTGGGTGCACATATATTTAGGATAGTTAGCTCTTCCTGATGAATTGATCCCTTTACCATTATGTAATGGCCTTGTCTCTTTTGATTTTTGATGGTTTAAAGTCTGTTTTATCAGAGACTAGGATTGCAACCCCTGCTTTTTTTTTTGTTTTCCATTTGCTTAGTAGATCTTCCTCCATCCCTTTATTTTGAGCCTATGTGTGTCTCTGCATGTGAGATGGGTCTCCTGAATACAGCGAACTGATGGGTCTTGACTCTTTATCCAATTTGCCAGTCTGTGTCTTTTAATTGGACCATTTAATCCACTTACATTTAAGGTTAATATTGTTATGTGTGAACTTGATCCTGTCATCATTATATTAGCTGGTTATTTTGCTCATTAGTTGATGCAGTTTCTTCCTAGCATCGATGGACTTTACATTTTGAAATGTTTTTGCAATGGCTGGTACATGTTGTTCCTTTCCATGTTTAGTGCTTCCTTCAGGATCTCTTGTAGGGCAGGCCTGGTGGTGACAAAATCTCTCAGCATTTGCTTGTCTGTAAAGGATTTTATTTCTCCTTCACTTATGAAACTTAGTTTGGCTGGATATGAAATTCTGGGTTGAAAATTCTTTTCTTTAACAATGTTGAATATTGGCCCCCACTCTCTTCTGGCTTGGAGAGTTTCTGCTGAGAGATCTGCTGTTAGTCTGATGGGCTTCCCTTTGTGGGTAACCCGACCTTTCTCTCTGGCTGCCTGTAACATTTTTTCCTTCATTTCAACTTTGGTGACTCTGACAATTATGTGTCTTGGAGTTGCTCTTCTCGAGGAGTATCTTTGTGGAGTTCTCTGTATTTCCTGAATTTGAATGTTGGCCTGCCTTACTAGGTTGGGGAAGTTCTCCTGGATGATATCCTGCAGAGTGTTTTCCAAGTTGGTTCCAGTTTCCCCATCACTTTCAGTCACACCAATCACACGTAGATTTGGTCTTTTCACATAATCCCATATATCTTGGAGGCTTTGTTCATTTCTTTTTACTCTTTTTTCTCTACATTTCTCTTCTCATTTCATTTCATTCATTTGATCTTCAATCACTGATAATCTTTCTTCCAGTTGATCGAGTAGGTTACTGAAGCTTGTGCATTTGTTACGTAGTTCTCGTGTCATGGTTTTCATCTTTATCAGTTCTTTTAAGGTCTTCTCTGCATTGATTATTCTAGTTATCCATTCATCCATTCTTTTTTGAAGGTTTTTAGTTTCTTTGCGCTGGTTACGTAGTTCCTCCTTTAGCTCTGAGAAGTTTGATCGACTGAAGCCTTCTTCCTTCAACTTGTCAAAGTCCTTCTCTGTCCAGCTTTGTTCTGTTGCTGGTGATGAGCTGCATTTGGAGGGGGAGATGCGCTCTGATTTTTTGAATTTCCAGCTTTTCTGCACTACTTTTCCCCCTTCTTTGTGGTTTTATCTGCCTTTGGTGTTTGATGATGGTGACATACTGATGGGGTTTTGGTGTGGGTGTCCTTTCTGTTTGTTAGTTTTCCTTCTAACATTCAGGACCCTCAGCTGCAGGTCTGTTGGAGTTTGCTTGAGGTCCACTCCAGACCGTTTTTGCCTGGGTATCAGCAGCGGAGTCTGCAGAAGACAGAATATTGCTGAACAGTGAGTGTTGCTGTCTCATTCTTGCTCTGGAAGCTTCGTCTCAGGGTGTACCCAGCCGTGTGAGGTGTGCTGTGTCACTCTGCACCTAGTAGGGGGATGTCTCCCAGTTAGGACCCACTTGAGCAGGCAGTCTGTCAGTTGTTCTCAGATCTCAACCTCTGTGCTGGGAGATCCACTGCTCTCTTCAAAGCTGTCAGACAGGGACTTTTACATCTGCAGAGGTTTCTGCTGCTTTTTGTTTAGCTATGCCCTGTCCCCAGAGGTGGAGTCTACAGAGGCAAGCAGGCCTCCTTGAGCTGTGGTGTGCTCCACCCAATTCGAGCTTCCTGGTGGCTTTGTTTACCTACTTAAGCCTCAGCAATGGCAGGCACCCCTCCCCCAGCCTCACTGCTGCCTTGCAGTTAGATTTCCGACTGCTCTGCTAGCAATGAGGGAGGCTCTGTGGGCGTGGGAACCTCCTGGCCAGGTGTGGGATATAATCTCCTGGTGTGCCATTTGCTAAGACCCTTGGTAAAGCACAGTATTAGGGTGGGAGTTACTAGATTTTCCAGGTGTTGTGTGTCTCAATTTCCCTTGGCTAGGAAAAGGAATTCCCTTCCCCCTTGTGCTTCCCAGGTGAGGAGATGTCTCACCCTGCTTCAGCTCTCACTGGTCAGGCTGCACCTGCGGACCAGCATCAACTGTCCGAAACACCCCAGTAAGATGAACCCAGTACCTCAGTTGAAAATGCAGAAATCACCCATTTTCTATGTCACTCACGCTAGGAGCTGGAGGCTGGAGCTGTTCCTATTCTGCCTAATGATTTTCAAAAACCATATAATCATGGTCTTTATGTCTGTATGCCTTTATATGGGCAAACTAGCTATTGTACCTCCTTGTATGAGTTTGTTGAGATACTATCTATCCTTTTCTGTACAGTATCTTTATGAAGTAACTTAGTAATGTATCTTCATTCTTAAGAATAATGACTAATTTTTTTCTAATATACTGAATTCTTAATTCCTTTAATAATTTTTGCTCCTCTGAAATTCTCCAACTTTTCACAGTTCTCATGACAAACAAGGACCACTACCAAAGAAAAACAGAAAATGAAGGCATGTCCAAGGATGGCATTATAAACCATTCTGAAAGATATATTAGTGTGATTTTTCTTTTTAATTATTAATGCTCAACTTGATAACATTTTAAGAGTATAGGTCTTCTGTTTTTTGTAGTTATACTGTTTTACCAGTTTATACAAAACAATCATATTTGTGTCTCCAAAATCAATAATGTTCAATCCTTTGATTGACCATTGGCATTCTTTAAGACTTTTTTTCAGAACAATCAATATATGATATAATAAAGTAAAACTGCTCTGATTTTGAGACATCATGCTCTTTGCACTTTTCTCCTTTAGTGCCCCTTGGGTACTTTATAAAATATTCCTCACAAAGTGTGATCAGCTTTCCCAAACAAGTGACAGTGTTTGATTGATTGACTTAGTAACCTGTTTCAGACAGTTTCAAACCAATTTTGTTTCATGAGGGACTGCCAAGTTAGAAACTGCCCTCCTACAAATAACTAAAGCCATTAGGCAAAATATAGAAAGTAACTTTTTTTAGGTGTAGCAGATAGAATAGGATTGTTACCCTTGAGAGATGACAAAAAAGTGAGATGAGCTCAGGATTTCTAGCCGGAGGCAATTTCCAGCCTGGAAATATAATTCAGTTAAAAAGACAGAAATCTGAGTTGGGGGAAGCTGAAGCAGTTAGATTTTTAAGGGCAGAATTATAGAGAAAAGGGAGCTATGAAGACAAGAGCATCCAGATATCTGCATAGGGAGCCTTTTGATTATTTGTCTAAATAACAATCTGTGTATGCAAAAGGTAAGCCCCAGGAGGTTAAGAGAGAACCACTTTCTACAATGGAAAAATTACTTGATATAAATAAGATAAAAATTCCTAGAGTTCACACAGGACCAGTAATTATATGAGTTCTTTTCAGCCTCATTGAAATAATGAGACCTCATTGAATACATGCTGAAATTAGAAGAGGCCACAAAAGGGCCACATCTTATAAGTAGAACTAAGTTAACCATAGAATAAAAGTATTTTTAAAACTCATTCTATAATAACTTTCTAAAGTCTCAAAGGATCAACCAAATCTACAAGTAACCCACTCTCTGTCATACAAGTCCAATGATTTTTAAATGAATACAACAAAATCCAATACTCAACAATAACTAATATCTAGCCTAGAATCCAAAATCACTAGACATATTAAAAAGAAAAAAAAAAATTCACGACCTATATCTAGTCAATTGAAACAAATCCTGAAATGACAGAAATGATAGAACTAGCAACTAATAACATTAATTATGAGGGGAATCCAAATGAAAATCACAATGAAATTAAAATACATTGGAATGGCTAAATTTTAGAAATTGAAAATGCACAAGGAACCATACAGCAATGTTCATAGGAGCTTTATCCAAAGTAAATAAGCACTAGAAACAATTCCAATATCCAACAACAGGGAAATGGATAAACAAATTGTGGTATATCCATAAAGTCAAATACACTAAGTAAAATGGAATGAACTAATGATACACACAATAACTTGGGTAAATTTCAAAAACATTATACTCAATTTAAAAATCTAGACCAAAAATTTCCATTTATATGAAATTTTTAAAAGACTAAATCAATCAACTGAAGGAAAACAAATCAGTGGTCAACAGGCTGAATGACAGGGAGCAGAAGTGAGTGAAAAGGGGCATAAGGGAAGTTTCAAGGGTGGTGGAAATGTTCTGTGTCATAATTGTAGTGGAATACATAAGCATATACATTTGTCAAACTGCACACTTAATATGAATGCATTTTAGTTCATGCAGCCAAATAATACTTGTAGAAAGTATTTTGTGAGTATATTAGCATGTATTGAAATCTGATTTATATCAACAAGAATACAAAGATAAATGTCATAAGTATGCTTTCTTTGTGTTCATAATGAAGTGAAGTGAAAGACACACAAACACATACATATGTATATATTGTATTCACTCACTCATTCTTTTCATTATTCAAAAGCATAGTAATTGAACATTACTTTAGGGTAAATTATTACAGCATTTAAAGCAAAACCCTTGTCCTCCCTGCCCTCAGGAGCTCACAATCTGGCACTAAAATAGAGATCAGAGAAATAAGAGAGTATAATGAAAGAAAAGATAGATTCAAGTAGGCACAAGAATTTAAGAGGCAGCTATGATGGAGGACTCTACCTTTTGTCATATTTGTAAATGCTCTCCCTCACCAGCTATAAATAAAGAATACATTTTTAGGTCTTGGGTGCATCAAATATGAGCAAAATTGTCTTCTTATAATCTTCAAAGAGTTGAATACATTATAAATAGTTATTTTTCATGGTTGAAAGCCCAAGGTGATGGCATCAGATGAAAAAATTCATAAAATATGCTTCACTTGCTATTTCCATCCTAAAAGCTAAGTATTATTTTTATCATTCTTTATATTATAATTTCTGAAGTGGGAAAATGGTGACTTCCAGGCTTATGGCTTTACATAAATGAATTCCAAACAATTTCATTTTTCTGTGGCAATTAACCCATATCAATGCTTTTCAAACTTTTTTTAAAAAACAAGACACTTTTGTCAAATCAAATAGTACACGGAGAAAAATGTAAAACAAGTAAAAGCCAAACTGTTCCAACATCTACCCCAAACAAACTCTGCAGAGCTCTGTTTAAAATCACTTAGCTCCATAATCAAACAATAACATTAAAACTGAAAAAAACCCCACATTCATTTATTTGACAACACATTAATTTCCTCAGTATTCTATCAGGTAGGCAACAATAAGCTGTGAATGCTCCATGTGAGTTTCATTAGCATTGCTTCATTCCATAACTGCATATAAATCAATGATTATCTGTAAAGTCTACTATGGTCAATGCAGCTAGCCCTGTAAGTTTATGTGCCCTTTAAAATAACTCTTATATACTAATCTTCTAAAACAAAAATAAATGTAATTTTCTCAAAAAAAGTTATTAAGACTGATAGATCTTCAAATACAAAATGAATAGTTTTCCATTTGGATGCTAGTCCTTTCTACATCTGTTTAGGCTAGACATTTCTAAAAGAAAAATTATCTTATGAAATTCAGAATTTCAACTTCCAGGCCCCATCTAAAAGAGGAAATACAGGAAAAATCCAAAATGAGAAAACACTAAGAGACTTCTTAAAATAATTTTGAAGCTGGAAAAATATTCAGAACAAGTTTGGATGTGAGTACAAATGGGATTTTATTTTATAAAAACTGGCTATTTCTTCTGAGCTTACTTTTGAAACTTCACCTGAAAATGAACTTTATTCTGTTTAATATTGCAGACTGAATTCATAAATGACTTTGTCTAAATTCATATGTTCAGCATTATGTCTTATTTTACATTTCTAATGAAAATGATGGACACTGTGATAGGGGCAAGAGGGAGAGAAATTCTAGGCAGAACAGGGCAGATTCCCAGAAAAAGTCCCACTCTCAAGCCAAAAAGCCTGAAACTGCAGCCCAAAGTGAGAACTTATATCCCTGTTTTCCCACTGGAATGTTGTCCTTTCCTAAACTATGCATGGCTCCAGCCCACCCCATCTTGTGCCTATGAAGACCCCAGACTCAGCTGGCAGAGAGGAGAAGAAGCTGGACACTGGGGACTATGCCTAGACATCGGAGAGTAAAAGCTTGACTTCAGGGGGACAGTTTGACAGCATAACTTTGGAGAAGAATTTGATCAGAGATGGCCAGACTTCAGGGGAAGATTGCTTTCCCACTCCATCCCCTTTTCAGCTCCCCTTCCCACTGAGAGCCACTTTCATTAGCAATAAAATCCCCCACATTTACCATCCTTCATTTTGTTCATGCAACCTCATTTTTCCTGGATGCCGAACAAGAGCTCTGGAGCCACAAGTGCAGATACAAAAGGCTGTCACACTGGTCCTTTGCCCTCGCTGGTAGAGGGCAGCCACCTCACGCAAAATGGCAAAGGGCCCGCTTAACTGTTAACATTTAAGCCATCTGCCAACAGCACAGCTAAACGAGCAAGAATTCAAGAGGCAGCTATGATGGAGGACTCTACCTTTTGTCATATTTGTAAATGCTCTCCCTCACCAGCTATAAATAAAGAATACATTTTTAGGTCTTGATTTTTGTCAAATATGAGCAAAAATTGTCTTCTTATAATCTTCAAAGAGTTGAATACATTATAAATAGTTATTTTTCATGGTTGAAAGCCCAAGGTGATGGCATCAGATGAAAAAATTCATAAAATATGCTTCACTTCACAGGTCTTCTGGGACTTTGGGAGTCACAGACATCCCTGGCTGGATGCTGCCGCAAAGATTTTGCTCCTGCTGGTGCCCAAAAGCCCTGACTCTGGCTCCTGCACATGCTCACCTGCGAGCTCCCTCCCTCAAGGGGTGGATGTCATTATATTTGGACACAAGGTCACCCTGCACATGATAAAGCTATCAGAAAGACAACTCCTTTCTTCTTCCATTTACATGGGGGTTATTACAACTAACACATAGCAGTAGAACTGAGATTTTACTCCAGATTCTTCTGGTCCAAATCCCAACTTCATTCCCCTATTTCATTCCTTCAAACATTCATTCAACAAATATTATGTATCTAGAAATCTACTATATGCCTGGCACTCTGGTAGGCAGCAGAAATATTAAAAATTAAACACAGAAGCAGGTCTTTCTCTTGTGGAGTTTACAGCCTAGAACAGCAAATGCACTGTTATTATTATACAACATGATAATATGAAGAGAGAAGGACAAAGGTCAGGCAACTTTCTCAAATTTAGTTGGTGGTTGGTTATTGCAACAGGTGCTGGAAAGTTTTCCAGGAGTAAGGAAGAGCCCATTTAAAGTCTCAGAGGAAAAAGCATGATATATCAGTGAAAGTTAAACAAACAAAAAAACAAACAAAAAACATTATAACTGGACCTACCATGATTCACATCTGCATTAAATTTGGCCATCCCCTAGTATGGAATTACCTGCAATTATCAATCTCCTTTTTGTACTTTTGCTTTATGTTCTATCCTTTTTTCCATCAACCTAAGTTTTTATGGATTCTTCTAGACCAAAGTGCTTCTTTGTGACTTCCAAAATGTCCATTCCATTGTTGGACTCCTTGTGCCAAATCTTTACTGAAAACTCAAGATATCTTCTAACCCCAAGGAAAATATATCCCTCATCCAGGCTAGTCTCATCTCCAACAACTCTATTTGATGAAAGTTATTCATTATCCTGCACCCCATATATCTTAGAGATTGAACCCAGAGCAGCCTTTTCATTCCTCACTCCTGCCTGCTCCACAATGGATACAGCTCTGCTCCTTTGAGACTTGTACCACCTCACTTTATTGCTGCCTCACCACTGTTTCCTCATTTATTGAAGACTCTGTTTCCTGGCTCACTGTCTCTCCATAGCAAGTCTTATTGTCACTACAGTGATTTCCACATTCAGATAGATGGCCTATCCAACTCGTTGACCTGTCAATGACCTCCTCAACTCTTCTAACTCTCCTCACTGCTCCATTTTGCCCACACATTCCCAAGGCCAACCAATGAACTTGCCATCAGCTGGGGTTGCTCCAGACATCTTACTTTCTCACAACAATCTGCAAATCCTCCAGCCTCTTTACTCAGATGCTTCCTCTACAACACTTTTGCACCATAAGAACCTTCCCTATATCTACTTTTGCTCAATATTGAATCCTTAAAGTCTAACACATAGTAAGTAGGCCTCAACAATTTTATGGAATGAATACATAAATAAATGAGTGAATTACTGACTTAATATTAAAAATATAAATAAATGAGATAATGGTAAGGAGACAGTCAAAAGATCACATGGGTCAGGCAAGGTGATTCACACCTCTAATCCCAGCACTTTGGGAGGCCAAGGTGGAATAATTGCTTGAACCCAAGAGTTTGAAACCAGCCTAGGCAACATAGGAAGATTCCCTCTCTACAAAAAATTTAAAAATTAGCTGGGCATGGTGGTGCACACCTGTAATCCTAACTACTCAGGAGGTTGAGGTGGGAGAATTGCTTGGGCCTGGGAGGTCGAGGCTGCAGTGAGCAGTGATCACACCACTGCACTCTAGCCTGGGCAACAGAGTAAGATCCTGTCTCAAACAAAACAAAAGGCCATATGGTCAGAGACTAAGCAAGATACTAGGAAAGGAAAGGATTGGTTGACTGGGACAGCAATTATGAAAATAGAATGGAAAGCATTTTACCAACTAACTAAATGTGGACAGCAAATGAAAAGAGGATGACTCAGGACACTTGAGCCTGGATAACTGCAAGACTTGTGGTAATATCAAGAGCAAAGAGGAATACTAAAAAAGAACATGTCCAATGAGGAGCTTCTATCTTACAGGTATTGGGAGAATAGTCAGATTAAGATGACCAAAGGGCAGTCTGAATATAGGATGATAGCTGAAGCAGAAATCAGGGCTGAAGACTTGGACATCATCTGCACAGAGTAAAAAGGAAAGCAGTAAGATCCATTCATTCGAAACATTTAGTTAGTAACTATTAATTGAATACATGCCAAATATCAAACACTGTTCTAGGCAAAGACAAAGGATATGTAATATAATATTAGATAGAAGTATTGTAAAAATGAAGTAGATAATGGTGTTGAATACAGACCCCAAAATCATCTACAAAATATTAGCAAATCAAATCTAACAGCACACCAAAAAGATAATACATCACAATCATGTGGGTCTTATTCCAGGGATGCAAAGATGGTTCAACATCCACAAATCTCTAAATACACAAACAAACAGAATTAAAAACAATAACCATATGGTCATCTCACAGATGCAGAAAAAGCATTTGACAAAATCCAAAATCCCTTCATGATAAAAGCCCTCAACAAACTAGGCATCCAAGGAACATACCTCAAATCAATAAAAACCATATGCAACAAACCCACAGGTAACATCATACTGAATGGGGGAAAGTTGGAAGCATTCCCGCTAAGAACTGGAACAAAATAAGGATGCCCACTCAGCACTCCTATTTAACATAGTGCTGAAAGTCCCAGCCAGAACAATCAGTGAAGATTAAACAATGAAAAGCATCCAAATTAGAAAAGAAGTTAAATTACCTCTGTTTGCTGATCACATAATCTTATGCCTAGAAAACTCTAAAAGACTCCTAGACTTGATAAGCAACTTCAGTGAAGTTTCAAGATTTCAGAATATGAAATCAATGTACAAAAATCAGTAGCATTTCTATTCATCAATAACATTTAAGATGAGAACCAAATGAAGAATTCTATCTCAATTACAATAGCCATTCAACAGAAAAACAAATACTGCATGTTCTGACTTATAAGTGGGAGCTAAACAATGAGAACCAATGGGGACAAAGAGGTGAACAACAGACACTAGGGCCTACTTGAGGGAGGAGGGAGTGAGCAGAGAGAGGATTAGGAAAAATAACTATCAGATACTATGCTTAGTACCTAGGTGACAAAATAATCTGTATACCAAAACCCTGTGACACAAATTTGCTTATACAAACCTGCATATGTACCTCTGAACCTAAAATAAAAGTCAAGAAAAGGAAAAAATAGCCATACAAAAAGTAAAATACCTAAGAATATATTTAACCAAGGAGGTGAAAGATTTCTACAAGAAGAATTACAAAATACTGATGAAAGAAATTATAGATGACATAAACAAATCAAAAATCATCCTGTGCTCATAGATTAGAATAATCAATATTGTTAAAATGCCCGTAATGCCCAAAGCAATATGCAGATTCAATGTAATTTCTATCCAACTACCAATGTTATTTTTCAGAGAATTAGAAAAAAAATCCTGAAATTAATATTGAACCAAAACAGAGCCTTATGGCCAAAGTAATCCTAAACAAAAAGAACAAAACCAGAGGCATCACATTACCTGACTTCAAATCATACAAAAAGGCGAGCGTGGTACTGGTTAAAAAATAATAATAATAATAATCTATAGATCAATGAAATAGAATAGAGAATCCAGAAATTAAGCCGCATACCAACTGATCTTCAACAAAGTCAACAAAAATATACAATGGAGAGAGGACACTCTATTTAATAAATAGTCCTGGGAAAACTGGATAGCCATATGCAGAAGAATGAAATTAGAACCTTTGTATCTTTTACAATATGCAAAAATTAACTCAAGATGGGTTAAATACTTAAATGTAAGAGCTGAAACTATAGAAATTCTAGAAGAAAACTTAGGAAAAGCTCTTCTAGACCTTGATCTAGGCAAAGAATTTCTGACTGAAGACCTCAAAAGCAAATGTAAAAACCCAAAAATAGATAAATGGGACTTAAACAAAATACCTCCTGCAGAGCAAAAGAAATAACCAGTGGAGTAAACAGAAAACCAAGAGAAAGGGAGAAAATATTTGCAAATGATATATCTGACAAAGGACTAACATCCAGAATCTAGAAATAAACAACTCAGCAAGAAAAACAAAAAACAAAAGTGGGCACATTAAAATGTGGGCAAAGGATATGAACAGATAGTTCTCCAAAGATATACAAGTGGCCAACAAACATGTGAAAAAAATGTTCATCATTACTAATCATCAGAGAAATGTGAACTAAAACCAAAACAAGATCCCATTTTTGACCAGTCAGAAAGGCTATTACTAAAAAGTCAAAAAAGAGCAGATGTTGGCGAAGATGCAGAGAAAAGAGAATGCTTACACGCTGTTTGTGGGAATGTAAATTAGTGCAACCTCTACAGAAAACAATATGGAAATATTGCAGAGAACTAAAAACAGTACTAGCATTTGACCCAGCAAACCCGCTACTGCATATCTACTGGAAGGAAAAAAAATTATTATACCAAAAAGACACCTGCACTCCTGTGTTTATCATAGCACTACTGAAAAAAGTCATGGAATAAACCACAGTGTTCATCAATGGATGACTGAATAAAGAAAATGTGGTGTATATACCCCATAGAATACTATTCTGCCATAAAAAAAAGAGTGAAATCATGTCATCTACAGCAACGTTGAGGGAATTGGAGGCCATTATCTTAAGTTAAATAACTCAAGAACAGAAAATAAAATACTGCATGTTCTCACTTGTGAGCAGGAACTAAACAATAGGTGCACATGAACATACTGAGGGGAATAATAGATACTTGGGACTACAAATGTGGGGAGGGTGGTGGCGAGGGTTGAAAAATTACCTACTGGGTATATGTTCACTACTTGGGTGTTAGGTACTCTAGAAACCCAAACCTCACCATTATGCAATATCTCCAGGTAACAAACCTGTACATGTGCCCCCATAAAAGTAATAAAAAAAGTAGGATAATGTGAATAGGACAGAAAATGAGAGGTGTTCTTTTAAATAATGCTATCAGGAGAAAGAGGCATTTAAGTAGATAACTAGATGACTTAAGGAAAGGAGTTATGACCAGAAACAAAGGAATAATTGAATCGTAGTATCAAGAAATAGAGTAAGAATAGAGGTTAGCCAAAATTGGGAAATACATTTGGGATAAGAGGAGTAAGAAGTATCAGTAAAGGAGGCAGAGAAGGAATAGAGATCTGTCAGGAGAGAATATCATATCACAGATACTCAGGGCAAGAGGTTTCAAAAAAGCAAAATGATCAATAGTGTCAAATTTTACACAAGGAAATGAGGACTGAGGCAACAGTTATTGTAATACATGAAGAGAACAGTTCTAATTGAGTGAAGAAGGGAAGGCCTGTACTTAAGGAAGAAGAAAAACAGAAAGTAGAATTTGGTTCATGATTTTGCTTCTGGACAGGGGAGACTTGATCCCTCTCCTCAGAGATTCCAAAATCTGGCATCTTGAGACATCATATCTATGTCTAATTTGTTCTTACATCATCACAGCTCATAGCATACAGTCTTGCTTATAAACCTGTAACAAGAGTATATGAGGTGTGTTTGAAATTTTTTTTGTTAGTGGAAATGTCTTCATTATTTTTCTTTATTTTAAAAATAATACCTACGCAGTAAACAATAAGATAAGACATAAAAGAAAAAATACTAAAATTATCCATAATCATACTATCCAGTGATTGCCATTATCAACATTTTTAGATATGACTTTTTCATTTGTCTAGAAATATGCATACATAAATGTAAATGAATATATTTTTAAACTGCAATCTTACCAGACATATACTTTTAAGAAACATTGTTCAAATTAATAATTTTACTTGTTTTTATTAATGTATTATTTAAATTTATTGAATATTATAATATTATTGCATTAATTTGTTAATTTAATAAATATTATTTGAATAAATAATGGCCAAATTTTCACAAATGCATTCACTAGTTCCTGAAGACTTTTTTCCTTTCTGCAGATGCACTGATACTCAAATTTTAAATGGTTTAACTATATCATGTGTCTTTTTCCTAAGTTCATAATAAAAAGAAGTTAATGAAATAACCCAACAATCATATTTTAAAGTACATAAGTTTCTTGTGTCTATTTAAAATTATGACTAGAATTCTGAATTATTTTTTCCTTTCTCTTCATTCAATCACTCATACCAAAGCTGTTTAAATTTTATGGTATATTACTTTAAAGTACATTTTTATTCTGGGGTCTGCAACAAGAAACAGAAAACCATTTGTAATTTTTGTCACAAAGCCAAATCATGACCAAAATATTACAATGGAGCTCTCAAAAGTAGCTCATACCATCTCTCAAAAGATTTTGCTTTTATAACCCTATTACAGTCAATTCACTCTTGGAATGCATAAGGAAACCTGGAAAATATACGAAGCATGGACTCTGTTTCCATTTATTTATCCTGGGTCATAAGGAAATTTCTCAAATAAAACTTCACTTACTTTGACTCTTAACTCTTTCATCTCCCCTTTGCTATTGCAGAATCAGAAGCCAAAACCAGATGGTCCTTGATGAATATTTTTAGGTTGAACCAAATGCAAGCAATGACAAATCATGATATATGCTTGGTATTTAAATGGCATTTGCAACTCAATATTTTCATGGAACTGCTTACTGCTTCATTAGATAAGCTCACTGTTTTCAAAGCCATCCATTGGTTCATAATATACAGAAATATTTAAAATAAGACCTTCAGTTTTCTTCATACTTTGTATACTAAATGCTTTAAATTGCTTTAAAAAAAATTCATGTTTTTTCCAAAGGTTTAAATTATCTTTAATTGATACAATTATTTCTGCTAGAGATAATAGCCAAGAGTTTCCTACTTTAAAACAGTATGTACCTGCTGTGTTTAGTACAAAAGTTACAATTTTTTCTTTCAGATGAATAGTAATTATGTAATGGAGTTCCTGGGTAGGTAATTATGAAAAGTAAGTTACATAAGTTATATAATTATATAAGATCTTCTATGTCTAGAGATTAACAAGAGGCAATTTGGCCCAAATTATTCAATTATCATTATTAAAGAAATAATACTATTGTGTTTTCCCCTCAATTACATAAATGTAAGGGCAGCAGGCAATTCTTGTTCAGCAGAAAAGATGTAATAACAAACCGTTCGCATTTTTCTACTTTCTGAGAATTAGTTGCTTATTATTCAATCATAGGTGCTTTTTAACAAAAAAAAAACTTGAAAAGGAATATCTTAAAATTAAATATATAAAATACGAAAGGAAATATCCAAGTTGTTGAGGCTGTTGAAAACTGCTCAATAGAATTTTATTTGTCTCATCATTGATGCAATTTTTTTATGTTCCCTTGTGTTCCTTTGCAGTTCCCAATGGGTAAACTCTTCAAGAGATCACAGTCAGCAATTTCAAAGGCTAACAAGTTGTTTCAGTTTTAAATATCAAGCATTTGGGACTATTTTTCTCAATTCAAATCTTTAGTTGCCACCACAACTCCAGTAAAAATAAAGACCAAATGGGGAGAACAGGTATTCTCTTTCGAGACAGTATGGATTTTTCATGAGATTTTTCAAAGACTTTGAGGTTGACACAGTAACTTTTTGGTAGTTAAGATTTTTACAAACCCAGAATTAGCTATGCAGGTAATTGACTGATTCAGTTATCTCTAACATCTCATAGTCAAACTTGATATTTTATTTAGCTTCTAATCAAAATAGAGTCAGCTAAACAAATAGGTTTATTTCTTTTTCTATCTGATTTGGTCCTGTTGAAAAGCATCTAACTTATTGGCTAGTGTTTATCCTTAAGTAACATTTCCTTCTTTTCTAAGAAATATTCCTTGAAGCATTTATATAAGCTTCTTTCTCCTTAAAGATAGGTCTTCTGTGCTTTTTTTGGTATTTTAGGAAGAAGCTTTAATGAGTGATGTCCATTCTGTTTTCTGATTTTTATATTATGGATCAGATACCATGGTTGTCTTATGGGATAATACTTTCATACTGAAACTTACATTTCACAGGCAATGAGTTCTGTTGTATAGAGATGATCCCACTGCACATTGCAGAATGTATTGCTGCAGTTTATAACTAGTGCTTCAAAACAGTTCCCAGAGCCCATATACAAAATCATGAAATGAAAGATAGGCACTCTCATTTTGCAGGGTTTATCCTTTTAAATCATGTATTCCCCACTCCCCATCCCATATCTGGTCCCATCCCCTGCTGTTTCAGACTGCAGGAGAGCTCTGCTTGACTTCTGGTATATTTTTTCCAAATGATATTCTGTTGAGAGCAGTCATCTCCATCCATCCTTCCCCCAACATTTGTGAGAAATATTTGTACTCTTTAAATGTCATTACAAAAACTGTTCACATGCTCAGAAACATACAGGCAAAGATAATTTTTAAGCAATTTAGGACTTCATGTTTTATTTTATCTAAACAAATGGAAACATGAAGTACACATGGCTTCATTTAAGTATATTCGTGACCTATAAGCACTCCCAGGTGCCTGGGAGTGAAAAGGTAACTATGTGACTGGAACATTAGCATTCCTAGCACATACTCATACAGATAACATGTCAATCTTAGCACAAAAAAAGAGAAAGAAAGCATTCCACTGAAACTGAAGTTCAGGGATGCATTCCTTTTCTGTTGTGTTTGTGGATGTGGAGACATACATTTATTTTAAAGAATCGGCTCTGAACATCTCCATTCTATTTTCCACAGGTGAATTCAAAGAAGGGATAAGTGGAAACATTTACACATTGTTTCCACACATTTCCTGTACCTCTCTAGAACATTATAGTTGTCCCTGATACATTTTCAAATTTCAGAGGAAACACCCGTTTCTACTTATTTTCAAGGTCAGCAGTAAGGTTTTGTTTTTAGAATAATTTCTGGAGTGAAACTCGGGAATGGGGAAAAAACAAAATGGCAGATACCTCATTTTAGAGCACTAATTGTCCAAAACCCCAAGTTTCAGAGTCTCATTATTGAGCCATATGCAGAAAGCTAAAGTCTAGTCCTAAATGGTCTAAAGTCTAGTCCTAAATGGCCATTAGCCAAAATAGCAGGAAGAGGCTATGCCAAATTCATACTCCAGCAAAGTTTACCGTTTTTTCTAATATAAGTATTGAACTCAGGGAAAAAACTAACAAGAGAAATAAGTCCAGTACTCTCTAATCTATGAGGCTTTTCATTGCCAGGATTTGAATTTTTCATGAATGTGTTGCAAATTGTCACTTTATTTTCCTGGGTTCAGTTTATTTCCTTTGAAATACCTAGTAAGCTCAACTCTCCTCTTCCTATTAGAAAACCAAAAAAGATCACTAGAACATTTTGACTAGCATGTGTCACTAAATAAAAATAATAGCAGTTAATATTTATCGATATGTTCTAAACCCAACAACACTATGAAGTAGGAACTATCATTCTCTCCATTTACAGATAAGGAAACTGACACACAGAAAATATCTAAGGTCATATGACTGGGATATGTGCCATGGTCTCAGAGCATTAGTCTTAACTACCACACAATACTGCTTGTGCTGAATGTTTTCTGCTTGCCCCTCCAGCTTCATTTTCTAATAATCATTTCCATCTGACTTTGCACCTTGGGGTGCCGATCTTTTTTTTTTTTGAGACAGAGTCTCGCTCTGTCACCCACACTGGAGTGCAGTGGCGCGATCTCGGCTCACTGCAACTTCTGCCTCCTGGGGGCTCAAGCGATTCTCCTGCCTCAGCCTCCCCAGTAGCTGGGACTACATGTGCATGCCACCATGCCTGGCTAATTTTTGTATTTTAGTAGAGATGGGATTTTGCCATGTTGGTCAGGATGGTCTCAATCTCTTGACCTCGTAATCCGCCTGCCTCGGCCTCCCAAAGTGCTGGGATTACAGACGTGACCACAGCCTGGGATGCTGACTTTTATGGAACGCCTCAACAGGGCTCCTTGGTTCCCTAGCTTCCAGTTGGATTTGGGAAAATGAAAGGCACCAGGAAATAGGAAGGGGTTGGGTACATATTCCCCTGGTTCCATTGTTATAGAGCTTCAGTTACTGATACCCTGGCTCTGTAATAGATAATTACAGAACTAATTATTTATTGAAATGCTATTTATTGCTTAATTGTACATTTGAAAACAACTTAAAGAGTGTAATTGGGTTGTTTGTAACTCAAAGATATCTGCTTGAGAAGATGGATACCCCATTCTCCATAATGTGCTTATTTCATATTGCATGCCTGTATCAAAACATCTCATGGACCCATAAATATATACACCTACTATGCACCCACAAAACTTTAAAAAATAAAAAAAGAAATGTTTTTATTGTAATGTTAGCATCTATTGGAATCAGACCAATAAAACAGGCTGGTAAGATTTTTTCGAGGGAAGGGAATGTTACAGGACATGAGTTGGGGGAGGTGGGAAAAAGGATAGGGAAGCTCAGGACAAGCGAATTATCTAAATAACAGCGGGTCTTTTGTGTTAGCTTCTTTGACACAGGGATATAGCATCTGTAAGAAACTTTGAGATTTCCAGCTTGGACTTTTTCTTACACCAAAAGGAAGCATTAATTAAATCAACTGACAACGGACCCAGCATATAAATAAAGGAGTAACACTGCAATCGTTTAGTTCCTTGTCTGTATTCAAAGGTGAATTAAGGACATCCTTGAGATGTATTGTAAATTGCGTTTCCAAAATGTAATACCATACAGTGATTTATAGACCACTGATGCTTGGCCAAATAATTTCTTCACTTTGGTTTCCCTTTTATGTTAAATAAAGATGAAAGAGTCCTAGATTTTCTACTTAATCATTGTTCGTTTAAAAAAAAGAAAAAACAGAACGCAGTAAAAACTTTACTTTAGCTCAAGAGAGAGTTGATGTAAAATATATCCCCCAGGTTAAGAAACTGATTAAATAGGTTAAGAGAGTAAAATATAACACTACACTTTCCTTTAGAAACAGTAGATGAAAAGTCTTGAGTAAAATGAAAGGACTCAGTGCATGTGTGGCTTCCCTGCAGTTCTTGTGTCTATTAAATGTGAAGATTCCAGTATAGCATCTATTTTCCCTAGAGTTCGTAATGTTTACATAATAGAATAATTTGGAACAGTGAGAAAAAAGAAATGACTAAATTACATGCCAAAATTTTGCAAATCCAATTTTAACACTGTCACAATGCTTCCTATTAACCAAATCTTCCATGGTGGTAGCTTTCTTTAAGGAATATATTGACTTATACAGTTCCAATAGGAGCTTCACAATATTTTTTTTTTTTCACACACATTGAAAACCGTCCAACCTCTTCCTGGATTCTCCTACTCAGATTTATTTCCCAGTAACAATCAGGCATCTAATTTCTAGCAAACATGATGGCACAATTTTCCTCACTTTAAAAGCATAATACCAACACTACCAGTGTTATAATAACACTAGTTAATATTTATTGGGCACTGCTCTGTGCCAGACCTTGTGTAGAACATTTAAGTGCATTATCTCACTTAACCTTAGAGCAAATTTCTGAAAAGGATAATTCTATTGTCTCCATTTTACAAACAGGAAAACTGGGACTCACAGATCCCATGTCACAAAGAAATAGACAAGTTTTATCATTTAGGATGCATTTACTTTAAGGTAACTGAATACTCAACTTAAATTGGCTTGAACAAAAAGATAATGTCCTGAACTCTGATGGTTTAGCAGTAGGATGGGTTTGATTGTTGACTTAATCCAAGATACTCCTAGCTACAATTCCTTTGGTCTCATTAGCCCAAAGTAAATGAAACATCCTTTCCTGCACCAATTAGCGAGGTGGTAAGAATTGCTATGATGGATAGATAAATAAAGGCTCAGCCCCATTGTCAGCATCAAACTCTAGTTTATAAAAATGGACAACTTTAGCAATGCTTCTTTCTAGTGCTATTCTGCTAAAGCTAAATTTAAAGATTACAATATCAGTTGAGGATCCAGGAGAGAAACACTAACAACAAGCCAGTGGGTTAAGTTTCTGTAATATATTCATATTTATAAAATTTTCTGAATTTACACCAAATTTTTATAAATTATTATTCTTACAAAGTATCTGGTAATTGTCAGAATTATTAAAAATTATTAGAACTATAAAAATTATGTATAATATCATGCTGTATTAGTCCTTTGTCACGTAGCTATAAAGAACTGCCCAAGACTGGGTAATTTATAAAGGAAAGAGGTTTAATTGACTCACAGTTCTGCATGGCTGGGGAGGCCTTAGAAAATTTACAATCATGACGGAGGGGGAAGAAAACACATCCTTCTTAGTGGCAGGAGAGAGAAGTGCTGAGTGAAGCAGGGAAAGGCCCCTTATACAACCATCAGATCTTATGAGAACTCCACTCGCTATCATGAGAAAAGCATGGGGGAACCATCCCCATAATCTAATCAACTCCAATGAGGTCCCTCCAATGACATGTGGGGATTATGGGAATTACAATTCAAGATGAGAACTGATTGGGGGCAGGCGGGGGGAGACACAGCCAAACAATATCACATGCCATTTAATAAAGGTTCTAGGGCTTATAGTTTCTCTATAGGGCTTAGTTTCTCCATTTAACGCACTATATTATTTCAATTTTATGTAACTCAATTTTCCTTGGTTATGTGGACATAAATGGAGTCACATTCCCAGGACACACTTTTTTTTTTTTTTTTTTTTTTTTTTGTCGTTGTTGTTATCTGGCTCTGAAACCCACTACCAATAAAGTCCTATGGTTCTCCTTAAATTTAACCCCATTTGTTTGAGGAATTTTTTTTTTTTTTTTTAAGATGGAGTCTCACTCTGTTGCCCAGACTGGAGTGCAGTGGTGTGGTCTTGCCTCACTGCAACCTCCACCTCCCAGATTCAAGCGATTCTCCTGCCTCAGCTTCCCGAGTAGCTGGGACTACAGGTGCGTGCCACCATGCCCAGCTAATTTTTGTATTTTTAGTAGAGACAGGGTTTCACCATGTTGGCCAGGCTGGTCTCAAACTCCTGACCTCATGATCCACCTGCCTCGGCCTCCCAAAGTGCTGGGATTATGTGTGAACCACTGTGCTCAGCCTGTTTTGGGAATCTCTAAGTGGTGTCTGACTATTCACAAACACACAAACAGGTCCCATTGAGCAACTATTCTTTCAAAAGCTTAGATGCCAGCCATGTGTCTTCTTGCCTCTTTTATAGTACTTCTGCTAAGAATGGCCATGTCCACTAGGCATGGCGTACTCAGCATACGGACCCCGACACTCTCTCTCTCCACTGCACACCAACACCACCTCCCACCCAGAACCTCACAAAACTCTAAGTAAGTGATGTACAAGCTAATGTAAGAGAAAATGATACTCTTCCTCACTTAAGTCCCACTTAATGCTGCTCACTATACCCTAGAGTCTTACAGAATTCCATGTTGAAGACAATTTCTATCAGCAGCTTTTCCTTCTTTAGGTTCAAGTACAGTATATGGGATAGGACAAGGAACCCAGTGTCTGAGAGAGCCCTGCACTGTTCCCCAAACCCTTTCTTCCCAGGTTCCCAAATTCTCATGCAAACATTGATGCAAATTAACTGTTGAGGGCTCACTGTGTAGTCATCAGACCCTGCCCAGGAATTTCTGAGTCACTAGAGTGGACACAATCTAAAATCAAGCCATAACCCTCTCTAAAGTTGTTTCTTCCAAGAATACATTTTTTAGATTAATTTTACAGACCTATGTATTTCAATATGTTGATTAAAAAATTTTTCACTAGATTGCTTCCTCTAGAAATTTGTAATGTCCTATTAGTTCTACCTTGATATAATAAGAACTCTTAAGCTATAAGAGAACTAGTGAACCATTTCATTTAAGACACAAAGGAGTCTGTCATGAAATTAATAGAACTTGTAGAGATACGGTAACCACAGGAATCAAATGTGAATTACGCCATGGCACACGTTTACCTATGTAACAAAGCTGTATATCTTGCACATGTACTCCAGCACTTAAAAAAAAAAAATAGGACTAAACAAAAAATAAAATAAATTTTAAAATACCCTTATCTTTGTATTGGTATGTTCCTAGAAACTTAAATGAGAGCCAAATATATAAACCGGTTTAAAATAATGTCATTATCTTGAGTGAGGCCAAGGAAAGACAGCAAAATGGACAAAGAAGAAATTATGGGCCGGGCACGGTGGCTCATGCCTGTAATCCCAGCACTTTGGGAGGCCGAGGCAGGCAGATCACGAGGTCAGGAGATCGAGATCATCCTGGCTAACATGGTGAAACCCCGTCTCTACTAAAAATACAAAAACATTAGCCAGGCATGGTGGTTGGCACCTGTAGTCCCAGCTACTCGGGAGGCTGAGGCAGGAGAATGTCATGAACCGGGGAGGCAGAGCTTGCAGTGAGCTGAGATTGTGCCACTGCGCTCCAGCCTGGGTGACAGAGCGAGACTCCGTCTCAAAAAAAAAAAAAGAAAATACTAAATTTTCTTACATTAGAATTTTGCTCAGTAATTAACTTTTTCACATTCTACTTCAGTAACCAGTTAAGCCTCATTTTAATAGTCATATGAAAGTTATTCATCACAAACATAAATTGACCTTACTGAACAACAAAAATTTTTGATTCCCATAAAATTAAACAGTTAAATTAAATTTAACAGTTTGTTGCTATAAGTAATACAATCTAAAAATTAACATTAAATATATCTACATTACTTCACATTATTCAATGCCTTTATTGAACTGTAGCCTAGGAGTAATACCTTTTGGTTAAAATTGTTTTTGAAATCAAATCTGTCATAATTAGGCTGGCCTAACCGATTTTGATAAGGCAGCTGGTAATAAAGTAGATTTCTTTTATTAAACTGACCTCATTAACTTGTTTTTTGTCCAGATGGAACACTTGACCGGAACTTGTAGAGGCAATTTCTTCATAGACTTTATATCCAATATGGGTCCTGTCATCACAATCTCCAGTCAGTACGAATACCACCTATGATTTAAAAAAAAAAAAAATTCAAACAGTGTAAAGGGTTTCCAGAAATTAAAAAAATGTATCGAGTACCTATTGTGTTAACACATTACTAGGCAAGTAGAATATGTGAGTGTGTGTGTGTATATGTGTGTATATATAATTATTGATTTTATACTCTGTTTAATAGTGAACTCAGATAGGAACATAGTGATTTCTATTTCAGAAGTGTAGGCTAAAAGCTGTAGAAGTAGAAATGAGACCATGACTATGCTAGATCACAGAATGGCCTCAATTCCTCACCCCTCCCTGTATCACTCAGTCAAAAGATTCTGAATTTCTTCTTATAAAAGAGGTAGAGCTTATTTTGTCATCTTTGAATCTAAGCTTGTCCATGTAACTTCCTTTGGCCTATACCATGAGGCAAAAATGACATTCTACAAGGTCTGGGCTGAGACCCAAAAGGGCTTATGTATTTCCATTTGCTCTCAAGTGTTTCTGCCATGGCCATGAGAAGGACATGCCTAAACTAACTTACTGGTCTCAAAAAGAGGGTAAGACAACTATGAGGCAAATCCAGGTCTCCTGACAGTCAAGCTTAGATAAGCAAAACCCATACTATTCCCCAGACACACCAGTGAGCAAGCCTGGCCTAGATCAACTGAGCTCTGTGAACATGTGAGAAATAAATGCTTATTGTTTTAGACCATTGAGTGTTTGAAAAGTTTGTCATGCAGCAATAGCTGATACAAAGAATAACTCTGACTCAGGCATGATTCCACGTCAGAGATAACATTGGAATATAAGCCTTTTTTGGTTAGGCCTATGTTTTGTCAGTTATAAGGAAAAAATGGTAACAAGTACCTTAATTAATCCCCAATCATGTCTTCTCCATACTGAAAAACAAGGCATTCATATGCTATGTATAAATATCACATATATGTTTAATATGTTTAAATTAGATGACATATACATATTGGAGAACATACATGTGGATAGTCATAATTTTTGTTATTGACCACATATGGAATAGTCAAAGAAGATAGGCAATCTCTTACCTACTGCATTTAGACATAATGCAGTATGTTGGGATTGATTCTTACTCACTTGTGACTGTTTCTGTTGGATAAGTTGCAGAACCTCATGGGTGAGCCGGTAATCTTTGGACCGAGCATCAGTGAAAACATAGATGAAAGAACCAGGAAGAGAAATTTCCAAGGCAATTTTTATAGCTCCGATACTCATTTCTGGACAATCACCACCACCCTGTTGAGTGGAGAGAAAAATTCAATTACCTCATCAGCAAAAACAATTGAATATTTTGGTTATAACAAGGTACTTTGGGAGTTTTAGAACTGAGCAAGTTTTCACTTTTATTTTCTGGCAGTTTGGCACTTTGTTCAAGAAGGGATGGAAGAGATGTAAAGTGATATGAACTAGAAAAATGCTTACTTAGGGATAAGTTAGAAATTCACCCAAAACACACAAACTAATAGCTATATAAGTTCAAAATTAAATGTCTATTTACTCTCCCCTCTCTTACATGATGATCTCATATACCCCCTCTTCTCTTACTTTTTCTCATTCTTATTTGATGACCTTGCTTATTGTATTGAGAAGACAGGAGCAATTAGAAGAGAATGTTTATAAGCTCCCACCACAATACCTGTTAACCTACCTGCAGAAGCAGCCAGGTGCCTGCCTTAATCGTGAACCACTTGCTTGCACTCATGGCTGTGCACCCATGGCTAAGGCCAACTACTTACCTGGGAACTAATCAAGGTGATCTCTCTACTCCATCACACTGTTTACTAAATCTTTCCAGCATGGCATGTCTCTATACTCCTTCAAACTTCTGCTCACTTCGTACCTGTCAGAGAAGCTTTCCCTGACTATCTGACATAAAATGCATTCTGTTTGTCATTCTTTTCACTCTGACTCTGTTTCATTTTCCTATTAACCCATGATCTGTGTGTTTTATTTTCTACTTGAATAGGCTCAATACGTATTCCTAAGCAAAAACTGTTCCCATCCTCAGAGGAATTCTTGTCATGTTTATTTCCTTCATAATGATGTGGATTTGTACATGAAATTGTGAGCTTGCTGTATTTACAGTTTTATGCATTATATTTTAGAATTACATCCTGTTTGGTTCCATGTCATCAGCATTGTTTAAAACCACAGGTTTGAATAATGGAATAACATTCTATTATGTCTATATTCCATACTTTAGTCAACCATTTCTCTGCTGTTGAAATATTAGTGCTCCTTCCAATTTTACTTCTCCATCATAAATGGTAGATAGATAGACAAACAGACAGACAGACTGATAGCAATAACTATAGGGCCAAGGGAATGGACTTTTGATCAATATAATTTGAGCGATTAATAATTGCTGAACACCTGGCTAAGATTTGGTCATCCAACAAATAAGCTAAAATATCCTGTCCTGAAGGAGTTCAAGGCCTAGAATAAGCAATCACATAAAAAGCAGGGCAGCTTGGGATCATGTGGGCTTTATGGCAGCAGAGTCCAACAAGTAAGAGCTCTTTCTCAGAAAGAAAATAGTTATTCCATGAAAGGAGTAAGGCTTTATCATTAAACTCTGGAAATCCTATTTGATTTTCCTATTGGGTCTTTCGCCAGGCTCCAACAGTCTCATATTCTGATACAGATACCATGAATACCATAGATCTAATCAGGGTCATAAGAACCAAGTATTAGAATAGTTTACAATGTAGCTAGCCTGGATGAAGTAGAGAATCTTTTTTTTTTTTTTTTTTTTTTTTTTTTGAGACGGAGTCTCGCTCTGTCGCCCAGGCTGGAGTGCTGTGGCCGGATCTCAGCTCACTGCAAGCTCCGCCTCCCGGGTTCCCGCCATTCTCCTGCCTCAGCCTCCCGAGTAGCTGGGACTACAGGCGCCCGCCACCTCGCCCGGCTAGTTTTTTGTATTTTTTAGTAGAGACGGGGTTTCACCGTGTTAGCCAGGATGGTCTCGATCTCCTGACCTCGTGATCCACCCGTCTCGGCCTCCCAAAGTGCTGGGATTACAGGCTTGAGCCACCGCGCCCGGCCGAAGTAGAGAATCTTTTCTTGTACTGGATCCCAATCAAAACTTACAGTCTTTGAGTATTATTTGTTAAATAGGTTGAAACAGAGCATCAGCTGTTAAAAAAATGACTCTAAAACTGAGAGACTCGTTAAATATTAGGTCACTTTCTTAATTGCATGGGCTAGCAGATGTAGGAGCCAGATCTTCACTTTGGAAAATATACCAGCAATAGATTCCCCAAAATTTTATTGAGTTAGCAGTCCTTTCTCTTTTTGCAGAACTTATCTCCTACCTTCTATCACTTATATGCATTTTCGAGGCATTTAGTTTAACAAATTACACCGCTCTCAACAACTTGTATATTTGTATCTTTTGACCATACTTATCTCTCAAGTTCTAATTTTACATTTTCAATTTCTTGTTAGACCTCTATTCCTGGGTGTTCTATAGGCATCTCCAATTTAGTGCATCTAAAACAGAACTCATATTTTCTGCTTTGTCATCCCTATTTTGTTTACAGTACTATCTGCATATTTAGTTTCAAAACCTGAGTCATTTTTCACTCCTCCTTCTACTTTCATCTAATCAGTGGTCATTCATTCGACTTAAATCTGTCCCTTCCCTTTCTCTTCACCTCCTACTAGTCACTTTTCTTAACACGAATTTTATACATGTACAGACTCCTATCTGATTTTCTGCTTTTCCTTCCACTTTATTTTGCCTGCAGTAAAAAGCTATATACATCACGTTCCTCCTTAAAATATTTCACTACTTGTGTTGGATCAAATAATCTTTCTAACTTTCTATCTCCTGTTGCCCCTTCTCCACAAATTGCTCCCTTTAAGCTGAAATTACTTTCTCTTCTTTTAATATTCCCCTGGCTTCACGCCTTAATGCCATAACAATTTTCATTCAAGTAGTCTTTCTACTGTTCTATCTCTACCATCAAACACTTCTCAACAAAACATGCATGCCTAAATTCTTCCATTATTGTATAAGCTCATTGATGGCAAGAAACTGTGCTTTGCTGAGTCCTTGAATCTTCAGTTCATAGCACATTTCTGGCTTAAAGTCATCACTGACTAAATATTTTTCAAATTAAACTATTATCTCACAATGGTTGAGATAATATGCCTTCCCCTCCTTAAAGCTTTGTTTCCAGTCAAATGTGCTTCCTCACTCTTCAGATGTATTCTACTCTGCTTTACACTTTAGTGGTACTTAACATATTTCCTTTGCATAACAGTTATTTGGAGGGTTATCATGCAACAATGACCCTAAATGAAAATTTATGTAATTGGAAAGTGGGAAATAGACAGACATGTTAGTAATTTTGGTATATTGGATAGAAATAATCTTTGCTTGCAGCCAATTTTGTATAATTTGTAATGGATATTCTGGGATGCTCAAAAAAAATTTAAATTCCTATTGTATATTCAGAAGTTTAAAGAAAAACGTTTCTCAACTGCACTTGACACTGTGCACCCGAGTGTGAACCACAATATAATTTATCCATTCTACAAGCATTTGTTGAGTGGCCAAGTACACAATACAACTCCATGGTAGTATAATTCTAAGGAGAGATTAATGTCTTTTACTAATTGTCACGTGTGTACCAACACACTAGGAGAAGTTTTCTGTCCACAGGCCAAACATGAGGACAGCTAAGAAATATCTAGAGGCACATATTAGGAATAGAAGGAATGATAAACCTTGTCCCGTTATTGAGGGAGAGACCCTCTCTGAGCCATTTGACTTAGGTATAAATTTGCCCTAAGAGGACCTATAGATGCCTACTTCCCTAGGAATCCTGAAACATTACCCAGGAGTAGACTGTAGAGACCACTAGAATCCTTGAAAGGGACTCCAGACGAATTCGCCTGATTGGAATCTCCCCAGAACTTCAGGCTCCACCTAAAATTGAACGCAGCTCTAAAAAAATCATGTACTGAAATAGGGTCCCTAAGACTATAAACATTTTTCAGCCTATAAATTTGAATAAAGCAGTTTAACCACATATTAATAAAATCAAGATGGTCCACAACCTTTTCTGTAAGTATTAGAACCACCTTATTTTCCTGAAATAAAAAAGCCACTTTGTGAAACACTGGAGCTTTATGTATGTGAGGCTTCATAGTGGTTAATAATCAAAGGAAAGAGCGTGGTGAGCTGACACAACTAAAAGCCCACAGAGAATTTCACAAATATCGTTTTATTTATTGGACTTTTATAATATCATGTACTCTAAAATGAATTATTTAACTTTTATGAAAGAACAAAAAGTCTCAAAGCAGCCAGGAAAATTGGAGAATGTCAAGTAAAAAGAGAACATTTTAAGCCAGGCATGGTAGCACATGCCTGTTGTCCCAGTTACTTGGGCGGCGGAGGTGGGAGGATCCCTTGAAACCAGGAATTCCCATCCAGCCTGGGCAACATAGCAAGCTATCTCTTAAAAAATAAAATAAATGTTTAAAAAAGAAACACTTTGACTCACACATGTCAGAAGCCAAGATTGGATGTGCTTATACATCCTTTAGGAGTGCTCTATATAGCTTAATTATGTTTTGCCTGCTATGGAAATCAATGTATTCTTTATAATAAAAATGACTGTTCTGCCCCAAATTTTACATTTGCAATATAATCTGCAAACACGGATTATATTGTAATCATATTGATTATAAGTGTTCTCAGGAGTAAAACTCTTCCCAAAGTAATACAGTATATTTAAATTATTACCTTTCTGCTGTTAGCTAACTGAAAATTAAAAGTAAATGTTAACTAGTAATTCATATCTTAATAAAACTATGTGTCTATCTCATTGTGGATAGAAGGTCCTGAAAAGAAAAGTAAGTTCATTCTTTTTCCAAAAGAAGTTAACATACAGTATTATCTTGTTATAAAAGCTCCCTATCTGATATTTGAGTTTGGTTTCCTAATAATTTTAAATCATAAGTGGCCATTAAAATGATCTATGAGGCCAGGTGCAGTGGCTCATACCTGTAATCCCAGCACTTTGGGAGGCTGAGGTGCGCAGACTGCCTGAGTTTAGGAGTTCACGACCAGCCTGGGCTACATGGTGAAAACCCGTCTCTACTAAAATATAAAAAAAAGAAAAAAAAAAAATTGCCAGACATGGCGACATGCCCCTAGTCCCAGCTACTCAGGAGGCTGAGGCAGGAGAATTACTTGAACCCAGGAGGTGGAGGTTGCAGTGAGCCGAGATCGTGCCACTGCACTCCAGACTGGGTGACAGAGCGAGACTCCATCTCAAAATAATAATAATAAATAAAATGATCTATGAAAGAAATGCTTTACCTCTGCACTAACACAGTAGCCACTACCTAGCCTCATGTGGTTACTAAGCACTTGAAATGTGGCTAGTAAAAATGAGAAACTGAATTTTTAAATTTTATTTTAATTAAAATTTAAATTAAAAAACTAAAGCAATGCTAATTTTTATATTGATGACATATTGAAATATTTTGGATATATTCAGTTAAATAAATTATTGAAATTAATTTCAACTGCTTTTGAAATTATATACGTAGCTCACATTATTTGTTGGATAGTACTACTTTAGAATGATACATTTGATTGACTTATGTAGACTTCATTTTAGACTGTTAATTGCCAGGCATGGTGACTCATATCTGTAATCTCAGCAGTTTGGAAGGCCAAAGAGGGCAGATCTCTTAAGACTAGGAGCTTAAGACTAGCCTTGCAACAGAGGAAATCCCCATCTCTTAAAAAAAAAAAAAAAAAAAAAAAATTAGCTGGGTGTGGGGTGTGGTGGCACACAGCTGGTATGTGGTCCCAGCTACTCAGAGGGCTCTGGGTAAGTGGAGGCTGCAGTGAATTGTGATTATGCCACTGCACTCCAGCCTGGGCTATAGAGTAAGACCTTGTCTCAAAAAAAATAAATTAACTAATTAATTAAGTCCTTTAAAAGTCTGTAGCAGTTTTTGACCTGAATACCAAATAGAAAAAATGTAAAATCATAATCCATAAACATTTATGATGGAAGAATTTACAACTGAAGAATTTAAATCTATAAAAGCTCTTATTGATTTAATCAGCACTTTTCTTGGTAATAAGACACTCTACCTGTGTTAATTCAATAAATGTCTACTCTGAGCCAAGTGCTGAGAGAGTATTGTCACAAACATTACGTTATTTATTTTTTATATCAGTGGATAAGGTAAACATCACTTTTAACATGTTTTATTGACTCATTTTGAAAATCCTTTTTCCGGGTCACACAACTAGTAAGTGAAAAAGCAGAGATTTGAACTCAATTATTCCTGGCCTGAAAATTCATGCAAACTCCCGTGAGGCATTTTATTACCTTCTGGAACTTCTGTGACTATAAGCAAGTAGCTTTATGGGACACTGTATAATCAGAGGAAGAAAATTCCCATTCTTCTAGACACCTACAGAATATTGTTTATTCTTTTGTGGTATTCAATAAGATGTATTATAATTTATATTTCCTCCTACTAGATCTCTGTTTTTTGGAGTACTTAGTAAGTGTTCCATTGTTGTTTGATGAATGAATGGATAAATGACTAGTGAGTAAATGGGTGAAAGATTTTCAAAGCAATCTTGACATATTCTAGGCACACTTAACATACTCAGCCTGAGCTTGACTTAAGCCTAGCCCATCCCATTTCAAGTAATATAATTCCAGAACTAAACCTTCTAAAAGTACAAGTGTATAAAGCTAACTCTCCCTATGTTTGATCTCTCCCCCACACCCCTCTCTGTCCTGGCGTACCATCAGGATTAATAATTAACAGGATAAAACCAACATAGCTATGTAAATATATTTCCTAAAACCACAGAAACATGTGCGTGCACACACACACACACACAAATGAAAGTTATAATGGAGAAGAACTGTATAATGCATAGAATTAGCTCCCTCAATGCATTTTAGAAAGGGTCTGACTTTGTTAACCTGTGCTTTTATTTGAACCTTGAAATATAGATAATTAGTATCAGTATGCACAGTCCTGCTCAATATTTTGATTGACATTTTATCTTTATAATTCTACTGATGCCTACAATTTACTAAACTGCCAAAGACGTTTCAGATAGAAAAACGTGTACTAAAAAAAACAGAAGCATGTGAGCTTTCACAGTAAATGTTGCTCCTGGAATAAAAAAATTTTTTTAAAAAACTGTAACTTCGGAGTTACGGTGATAATTATGTTCACAAAATGAATTCCTGGAAAGCAAGATTAAATAAGAATGAATAGAAATCTTATCATTCAAGGGAGTATTAAAACACAGATTATCATGCTGTCATTTCTAAATACAAGACAGTGTAGGAGTGGCACTGGAATAAACTGAACCTTTAAACTGTGAGAGGAGTGGGAAAAAAATGAAGTACTTGTTCAAATCCTAATGGGACAATGTACATCAAATGATGGATCAGAGAGACCCAAGAATGTTAATCTCAGAGCAAGCATGTTCCCATGCCTTATCATTTATCTTCTAATCAACCTATTTCAATTCTTCTCTTCTCATCTTTTCATTGAACTCGTTTTTATATCAATTGTTTTCCAAGTGCCTAACTCTAAGCAATAAAAAATTGAAACTTTTTATAGGCTCATGACTAAGTCCAAAATAATTCTCATTAGCATTACAATATTTACCCTTATTCTAACATGAGTATAACCTACTAAAGTTTGCACTTAGTTTCAAAGTCAGACTGTATCCTTTTCACATGGAACCCCCATGCGTGAAATGTCTTATTTGTGTAATCTGTCCCTTACCTATAAAATTTAGGTATGAAACTCAGTTTCAAGCTGAACAAAAAACATTTTTTTTCTTTGTTTTTTCTCTTTTTTGTTGAGACAGGGTCTAGCTCTGTCACCCAGGCTGGAGTGCAGTGGCATGATCTCGCTCACTGCAACCTCCACCTCTGGTGCTCAAGAGATTCTCCTGCCTCAACCTCGAGAGTAGCTGGGATTACAGGCACCTAACACCACACCCAGCTAATTTTTGTATTTTTAGTAGAAACAGAGTTTTACCATATTGGCCAGGCTGGTCGCAAACTCGTGACCTCAGATAATCCGCCCACCTGAGCCTCCCAAAGTGCTGGGATTACAGGCGTGAGCCACTGCACCCAGTCTAAAGCTGAACACAATTTTACAACTCTCAGTTCTCTTTCTTAAAATACAGTTGTGCAATTCTTTTACCAAGAAAATAGGATGTATATGTGAAAACCATTAAATTACATCGAGTCTAATTTACAGTTGCATCAAAGCAAGTATAAAATAAATTAGAATAATTACAGAGTTTGTCAGTGACATGTGCTGGCTTTTATTACTTGTAGAATATATTGCAGGGATGTACTGAGAGACAATCAGAATATTGCAGAGCCCAAACCTCAAATCTCCAAAATCAAAATAAAAGATGTTACATCCCAGGCAGTCAAACTATGCTGCTCTTTGCTACACATTCATTGATCACCAAACAAGCTCAAAGAAGGTGAAATCCAAATCAAAGCATCAAAGAACTGCTGACCACAATTCCAGGCACCGTAAAGGTAACAATCACAAGAATGTCCATGCTTTCAGATTATCACCTGTCACTGGTAAGGATTTAACTCATCAGGAACTGATCTTTCCACTCGTTGGACCTTCATTTAAGGGAGGTAGAGTTTTGGTAGGTCTTTAGGGGATATGTTTTGTTGGGTCTTCAGAGGAGGTTCAGTTCCCCTCAAATAAAATATTTATAAAAACTGCACTATGTACCAGGCACTCAATATTTGATGAGTAAATTAGAAAATGTTGTACCTAATACTTTAAAAAATATCAAAAACTTCATAATTCACATGAGGTATAATGCACAGTGAGTGGTCCTTTGAAGAGGAAAATAGGATGGAGTCAATCAAGAAAAAAAAAATAACAAAAATACCTTCTACTTATCAGAAGACATGTAGAAGTAGACAGTGTTAACTGTAGGCAAAAATGGGAAACTAACAAATTATATCTTGGTATTCTCAGTCACCCTTCAGTAATCATCCTCTTCTCAGCTTCTTAGAGAATTCTTTCTTACCCCCATTCAAGGATTGGGTATCTTTTTTTTTTGAGACGGAGTCTTGCTCTGTCTCCCAGGCTGGAGTGCAGTGGCACAATCTCGGCTCACTGCAAGCTCCGCCTCCCAGGTTTAGGCCATTCTCCTGCTTCAGCCTCCCCAATAGCTGGGACTACAGGCGCCCGCCACTACACCCAGCTAATTTTTTTGTATTTTTAGTAGAAAGACGGGGTTTCACTCTGTTAGCCAGGATGGTCTCGACCTCCTGACCTCGTGATCCGCCCGCCTCGGCCTCCCAAAGTGCTGGGATTACAGGCGTGAGGATTCGGTATCTTTTTAATGTGACCTTCAAAATTAAGACACTGCCATTGCCCTGGTTGGAACGGATTCTTGGTCCCACCTAACAAGTGGCTCTCTTGTTTGCTTAGGGAGCAAAAGCCAGAGCGGGCAGGGACAGGGTCTAAGAAGGTCCTACTAACAAATCATCATTTGTTTATTGAAGGAGGAAGCATTCACCATACCTATACTTGCTCTGAGCAGACTGTCTTGCTCCCAGTTCTTCCTCTCCTGTGACCTTTCTCTGTTTTTCCTCTCTGCTAGTCAAGACTCTACCTAGCCATAGAAATTTCTCTCTTTCTTCTGCTCCAACACTCACATATGGATTCTGCATGCCATCTAGCACATTTGGTATTATCTTTGTTATTACCTAGTTAATGAAGATTGTAATGTCGTGACTCCTTATTTAATGTGGTAAAAATATATTTATACTGCTTGTGTTATTTCCTCTCTTGGCAAAATGGAAAAATGCATTTTTACTAATAAAATCATTATGATTTACAAAGACATCATATTATGAGAAAGTTTGAGATACAAAAATTTTACATTTTTTAGTAGTCATTTAAAAAATGATGAAATAAGATCTTAAAGGAGATGACTACATATATGATAGAGCAAATAAATCAGGATTTTAAAAAAATCACCATGAATATAAAAGGACAGAGACCTAGTTTAAACATTTATATAAAGAAACCTGGGGGACTTAGCTGATGATGGAACCAATATTCAATAATGTAATATGCCTGCCAAAGAAAGCTGAAATCAGCCTCCAGCATTAAAAGACGCTCCCCAGACATTGCTCCAGAGGAGTCCCCCAGGTTTCATCTGGCGACAAAGTCCAGTGCTATCAAATCTTTAACTAGTGTTACTCAGGTCTGGGGTATTGACAGGTTGCTGGAAGGCATTCTAACATCTGATGGGGTAACCGGACAAATGATATTCAAAATCAATTCCAATACTAAGACTCCTCAATTCTCCTGAAATATTTTTTAAAGGTCTAGGAATAAAAAAGATGCTTCCTGAGAACTAACTGCTCCTACCCAGTTTGGATAGAGAAAAAACTCCAATTTTCCTTTATGTCCATTTCACTGAAAATGAGTTTGTTTTTTAACTGCAGCTGCTAGCAACTCTGAAAAAAATGAGATTTATAGTTTTCTCTAGGAATCCTGGCTGTAGGTCAAGTAACATTCTCCCAAGAAAACTGTTTTGATCTCCATCCTTACTATCACCTAAAAACTAACAAAATCAGATTTAGTACTTATTGTGGGGAACAGAACAATCTGTTGCTTGCCTAAGTAGCACATGTGGATTGAATCCAGGCATCATAGGTTAATGTATTCTTTCTCTTAAACGTAATTTGGCCACAGGAATCTGTCATATTTACCACGCAATGACTCATATATTTACCCTTAAGGATATTCCCATAGATGCACACTTTGAAGAGAAATTCAATAAATTTCCCATTATAATCCATATCCACCCCACTCTAACCACCTGTATATTCCATTTGGAAAAAGCAATCCAACAGTCAAAATAGACTTCAATATTCTTTGTCCGTTGAAGTTCACACAAAAGATCACAAAATCAACCAGGTATTTGCTTCTGGATAGGGTACCAAAATGGATACCTAAAAAAGGGCCAAACATTCCCATTCCTGTCCTCCACCGTCTTGTCGCAGTCTCTATTCCTTGTTCTCTGAGGATATAGGACTGTTTGTCCCTCAGAGAATTCTTCACTCTAGCAGAAACTCTAATAGAAAACTCGAACTGCAAAGTAAAGTTTTAATAGATGCTTCATTCAGGCCCAAAGAAGTTTCAACATAAAAATAAAAACAATCAAAACACTACCTATGAATGTACCTACAGTACACATGGTACCTTTCAATATCTTAAAAATATTTTGTTCTTGTTTCTCTCCAAAGTGTGCATGAGCTTAAATAAGCTTATCATACTTAGTACCAAGAAAATTTGCTGAGGAAAACCAGTGATTTTATTATTAACTTTGTCATTTGCTACTTGGCAATTTTTGGTGGGCCAATTACTCAAAGTGATTGGAGATAGGATATTTAAGAAATAAATTCATTTTGTGGAGGATGAGATCAGCCCTAGACATACATCTGTCTTTAATTCTTTCCTACTTTGTAACATACAAAGAGAAATTATATAAATAAATATGTTAACTTGATTAGATCAATAAGGTTGTTTAAACAGATATTTAGAAGGAAAGTAGTAGAGCAATAAAGGAAACTGGGTTTGGCATTAAATACCTCCAGTTTTGAGATCAGCTTTGCTACTTGCTATTTTTGTGACCTGTGTAAGACATGTTACCTAATATCAAAAAGCTTATGATTCCTCATTTGTAAAAAGAAATAGTAATATTTATGTGGGTATAAATTGAGAAAATGATTTTAAAACACTTACAAAACCTTTTGCAAGGCACATATTCCAAAACTGTTGCTTATTTATGACATAAATATTTGGGGATTACTTCCCTTTAAAGAACTTTGGAGTACTAGAGCTAGTAGTAGCAATAGATAACATTTATTGAGCTTGTACTTTGGGCCACTGTTCTGCTTAAAAGTTTGTACATACTATGAGTTAGATGCCTTATCATACTTTCTTCCCTAAATTAAATACAAGCCAGTCCTCCTTTAAAGTGTGTGTGTGTGTGGTATTTGTAAAAAACTGCATATCATGAAAACTTCAATGGAAATTAAAACTGCTTTTCTAAGTTGAATCATGTCTAATCATGTCCAAAAATGAAAATCAAACCTCTGATAGCTCTACATTATATCTATGTCCATGCTGACATATAATGCCTTTTCTTTCCTTTTTTGGTTCATTTTAAAAATTTATTTGCTTTCTTCATTTTTCTAGCCATATATGTTTGATTTTTAAAAATTCATATGGAAGAATTCTCTATCTAGAAATTAAAGTTACAGTTTTACACAATAGCATTTTTTAAATACTAGAAATTAAAGTATATATACCAAATTGGCATAGTAAATTATACTTCTAAAATCAGCATTATTTTGTTCTCCTCTTTTCAGCAGTCTTTGCCTTTCTGGCCAGGGTATTTCATATTCTCCTTAGGCAGTTAATTCTATCAACTGTTCTTTTATAGCAAAACATTCTTTTCCGCCTAACCTTAACCTTCCAAAGTTTAAACCTATTTATTCTTCTGGACCTCACCCTATCTTCTTCATAACTCTATCATGTTGCTATGTGACAATGCTTTTCCAGATATTTTTAATCATATTCCTACTTTTTAAAAAAGTCTATTTTATTGAAAGACTTTACTAAGGAAACTTAAATTATGTGTGAAGCTTTCGATTGGGGGATCAACAATGTATACAAAAGTTGGCATTGTAATCTCATTATTGTAGAAATATATTGGTGTTTTGAGGGGTTGTGTGTATGTGTGTGTGTGTTTACACTTCGAATGTTTGACTAATGTACTTTTTGTTCTTTAAAACATTTGGATAAAAGGCTTGAAAGCATATCACTGCCAATACCATTTTCTAAAACTCAACAAGCTTTATAGTTTCTTATAAAGAATGTGTCCCGAAGCAAGTCTTTGCACTGCATATTTACAAGGATATTAATTTCCAAAGCTCTGTGTGATTTGAATACCATTTGTTGTCATTTGTCTTTCCTTCTTTTCCCCAGAGAGAAAGCACAGTTGTTTTCAAGTTACTTCTCTGTATTCCAGATGAAATAGGATAAAGGAAAATGAAATTAATGGTATAAATTTAATAAATTAAGTGTAATAATTTTTTGCTAATTTTTTCCTGGAAAATTTTAGATTGCTTTTTCTCAAGTTAATTCCATATCTCTGGAAGAAAAATAGTCGAGCCTGCTGTAATGTGAATGGATGATTAATGCACTTCAAACTGAATTCACTTCTCTTGTTTTCAAAACCAATTTAAATATGAAAGGAATATTTTTAAAAGTCTTTTTTTAAAGTTCACGTTAGTTTAATAGGATAACAATACGTGTTGCTCTTGATATCAGTGATTTTGGGGGAGTTACTAAAAATGGTAGAAAGGGAATTAACTGAAGAAGGGTTTGAAAATCATACATAAAACAGAATTTTGTATCTCATACTAAAATTTTATGAAATGTGTGAGGTTTCTCAAACTGATTAATGAAATAATAAAGTATTCTATAAGTAAACACTGAACAAAATATATCCTTTAGGGTAGTGTTAAGTGATGACATATTTAACCTTTAAATTTTTTGTCACTGATTTAAGACCGAATAATTCACTAAAATCTTTGAAAGCAAAAACACTTCCATGGTATTCCCAATGCCTATAACAATGCCTAATGTTGAATGAAGGGAAAAAGTAAATATTTGATTTTTTCCCTTGCTGGTTGTTCTAATTAAGCACCCTTTTGGATCCTATGAAAGTGCAAAAAAGGGGAAAAAAAGAAAAAAGAAAATCTCATAAGATACAACCTGTCCAGGGGAAACCTACAGAGAAATAGACCCCAGCTTTTATTGCATGGGAAAAAGAAAGAAAAAATATTTTTCTGAACGGAGGTAAAATTACATAATCTTACAGAGTGTCTGTATCATATTCAATTCCAGAGGGTGGAGGAAGACCTCTGGAGAGGCAGTCATGTAGTATGAGTCAGGAATCAGGATCCTTCACCCTGGAGTCAAACAGAGCAAGGAGGATCAGGGCACTCCCTATAGATCCTTCCGAACAAAAGAAGGGGAGAGGCAGATAATCAGGAAGCCTGTGCCAGGTCTCATTGACAATGTAGGTATTTTCATTCTGGCCAGATTTTCAAGAATATAGTCTAGTTGTATTCTCACAGAGGAAAAAAAGTGAATACAGTAAATGCCTTTCTGACATTCTATCTGCTAGAAATCCCCATTACTTGGCCCTTCTGATTATCTATAATGTAATAAAAACTGATAGTTAGGTTTTTGGGGTATTTTCTGTACCATCAAGTAAAGTTTAAATAATATTTGATACAGTTTTACTGTTAAATGTACATTTTTAAAAGAAGCCACCTCAAATGGCACTCATTTATTCAACAGCTATTGAAAGTTTACTGCAGACACTGGTTTATCTTCCAGATGAAGCACAGGCTAATACGAGCTACAGGGCTTTTGTCATCAGGAACTCAGTGCAATAAGGGTACATGAAAGCATTTAAACAACCAGAACAATGCAATTTCTAATTTCCAAGATCCATGAATATAATATAAATTTCTATGGAAATTTTTTTCAGAGAATTTGGACATCCAAAGTGGCAAAGAATTTTCTACATTGAGGGAGAGAAAAGTAAATAGTAAATAAGTAGCAAAATAATGACTGAAAAAATGCCATGGTATAAGAGAAAGGAAATGGAAGACTGTTGGTGAAGAAAAGGTCAAAAAAAATTCAGTAAAAGAGAAGAATAGTCAAGAGATAATTATATAAATCTACTTACATATTCATCAAATATAATTCAATTTAGTATATAATTTACAAATGGAGACATGCACAAAATAGAATCACCCTTGAATACACATTTGGAATGCCAAACTTCCAGTTTTATACCCTATGCCTCAATTATGCTTATTACTATGTGCAAATCTGAATCAAGTCATTTATCCAACAGTGAATCCATGAAAGTATTATACTTCAAACTCTGATTTGGACTCTGTTAATCTGTATATTCTGGTATATTCATTCACTCATTCATTTATTAAAAAGTGAATAGGTTCTATATGCCAGTCCTATTACTGGGGTATTTAATAAGCTAAATTATACACAGTCCTTCAATGTGAACTCCCAACTGCTTTATGACAGAGAAAGGTAGTGAGAAATGACACAGCTGAGAAAATAGGGCAGGATTCTCTGAGGAAGTGGTATTATTCAAGACGAGACTTTGAATACAGGATTTTAAACTAGGTTAAGGGAGTGTGGAAATGAGGGCAGACTGAAGGACAGGAACTTTCTGTGCAAGAACAGCATGTGCAAAAATGCCCTGAGGAGATGGGTGGGGATACAGATATGGGGAGGCTCTATGCAAGGCCCCTGCAGCAGAGTACAGAGCCTGGGAGAAAGAGTAGCACCAGATGGGAACGAAAGGTAGGAAGGTCTCAGGTCACTCAGAACCCAGAACCATAGGAAGAATTTGATGAGGTGGGGGTAAAGAGCCAAGTAGACATGGTACAAGGCAGAAACTTTCAGAGCTGTATTCTGAGATCCCTTTGTCTGCAGAGTAGAGAAGCTAGGCCTGGAAAATAGAAGCAAGAATAAATGCAAGAAAATCCCTTAGAAGCTTTTCTGCATTCATTTAGACTTAAGATATGGTAATTAGGACTCAGATGGTGTCAAAAGAAATGGAGAGGAGCCAATTGATTTAAAAGGTATTTAGAAAGTTACAAACAACACTTAATAACAGTTGGACCAACTATAAGGGGTAAAAGTGCAGGGTGTATTAAGGAAGTATCCAGATATTTGGCTGGGTAACCAGAATACTATAACATCACTCACAAAGGTAACAAAGAGGAGACAAAAGCCAAGGATTAAGCACTACATTTAGGGTACTGGAAAAATAACATTCATGAATTTCATTTTAGAAGGCCATTGTGACATCCAAGAGACTGAAAAGAGGGTCTGTTCCTCAGGAAAGAGGTCAAGGCTAAAGCATATTTACATGGTATGGATGACTTTACCTAAGGAGAGGATAGAAAATGAGGAAACAGAAAGGAGCCAGTTTCAAAACCTTGAGGAACACCAATATTCAATGGCCAAGTGGAAGGAAATGAAGTTTCCTAAGAAGTTGAGTAGGAAAAATGAGATTAAAAAATGAAACATGGATGAGGGAATGAAGTGTGTCAAGCAGGAGGGAGAGTCCAATGTTGTCAAACACTACAGAGATGTCTATCCATTATGATGAGGACTGGAACATTTCCATTGCATTTAGCAAAATGGATATCACTGGTCACTAGCTAATGATACTTTGATACAGTGGGAGGAATGGGAACTAGATTGAAATAGATTGAAGAGTGAATGGCAGAGATGGGAGTAAGGAAATGATAGCAGTGAACATAGACAATGTGGTTGGCATTGAGGGAATTGAGAGAATAGAAATTATTGATAAGAGGACTTGAGAAAAATACAGAAACTTTTTGTTTTTTATTTCGTTTTGCTTTTTATGGTTTTGTTTGTTGGGATTTGTATGTTTTTTGAGACTTGAACATATATATTTAAAAGTCAATGAAAACTCCTTTTTGGCTTTCTTTTGGAGACACGGTCTCACTCTGTCACCCACACTGTCGTGCAACGGTATGATAATAGCTCATTGTAGCCTCAAACTTCGGGGCTCAAGTGATCCCTCACCCTCACCTTTTCAAGTAGCTGGGACTACAGGCATGCACCACCATGCCTGGCTGATTTTTTTGTTTGTTTGTTTTTTAGAGACAGGGTCTCACTATGTGCCCAGGCTGGTCTCAAACTCCTGGCCTCAAATGATCCTCCTACCTTTGCCTCCCAAACCAGCACTGGGATTACAAGCATGAGCTACTGTGCCCAGCCTCAATGGGAACTCTTTAACAGTTGAAAGAAACAGTTTGATAGCGTTAAAATCCCAAGAAAGTCAAGGAATTTAGATCAAGTGAATAAGGATAGGATAGGTGCTGGATGGAAATGGGTTATATGTTACATACGAGGAAGCAGAGGGCTTCCTTTGTTTGTGACTATATGTGAAAACAAGGTCACTCTCTCAGAGTAGATCATCTGCTGAAATAACCAGTAGTAAAAGGGTGG
The DNA here is from genome assembly GCF_008728515.1 of Papio anubis. Taxonomy (NCBI): domain Eukaryota; kingdom Metazoa; phylum Chordata; class Mammalia; order Primates; family Cercopithecidae; genus Papio; species Papio anubis. The sequence continues at coordinate 176,122,887 of NC_044976.1, forward strand.
TGAGATAAAGGTTAAAGGAGAGTGAATAAGATTTGCAATTGTCATTGAGAAGAAAGGCAGATTTTAATGATCAAAGAAACATAGTAACATCATGGGAGTATTAAGAGTCCCTTTGAGTTAGGTGGCTATGAATTCACCAGAGAATCAAAGCATCATGTTGTGAAACTTCAACATTTCGCCATTCATGGACAAGCATGAACAATGCAGACAGTTGAGGTCATTCAGGAATGAGATTATGCCTTTTGAATAGAAAGGCAATGGACAAAGGAGAAAAAGCAGTGTTTAAAATGATTTAAAAAACTCTGAGCTAGATTAGAAGAAGTGAAAAAATAAGAAATCTGATGGCCTGGGAGACAGTGCAGGGGTCAGTGGACTGCAGTGCTTGCTGAGGGTAAGGGAATGGTTGTAGTATAAAAAGTTGCACCAACCCGCTCAGTGCACAGGTAATTGTTGATAAAGATGTCTGAATTATCTGAGAGAGGAAACATGATAACAAGATCTAGGGGATGTTTGGATGTTTGTGGAAATAGATGACTAAGACAGAGTAAGGAAAAGGTCATCGAAGATAACTAGTAGCTCAAGGAACTGAAAAGGTACTATTCTGACTAGGTCATTCTCATAAATGTTGAAGTCACTCACAATAATGGCACCCCTGGAGAGAAAAGGCAGCCAAAGAGGCAGGTATCAATATCAGAAATGAATGATGGAGAGTGGCCAAAAAGTCTGAGGATAACAGGGGCAGAGACCACAGAAGGTAGTATAGTGAAATAGCCTCAGAGAAGCACATTTTTTAAATGAATAAATTCAGCACCAAAAGGTGCATAGCAACTTTACCTCTAAGTTCTGTTTTCAGAATAACATTTAAACCAATGTGATCCATCTTCTCTAATAACCAAGTTATGTGTACAATCAAACATTTCATATGGCTGACTTACAGCAGCACAGAATATCAAAATTACCTTAGTTATGCCATTAATTTTGTGGGAAAATAATTATTAACTGTTCCTTATATTTCTAAGCAAAAAGACTTATCTAGAGCAGGGGTCAGCAAACTTTTTCCTTAAAGGGACCAGTCTGCCACAATTACTCAACTCTGCCATGACAGTGTAAACCAGCCATAGGGAGTAACTAACTGGTGATATTTCAAATCCCATCTGTCCTATTTCTGTATCTATTGTTCAATTCATTCTGGACTCAGGTGGAGGGCTGGGGGGTGTGGCAATTATGGGGTCCCTTAAAAAGCCAACAATTATTTCTTTTAGATTTAAAAAAATAAAGATAATCAGCCAAAGGCTGGTGATTTTCCATTCCCCCAAGAGAACACTGAAAGCAAGCACTCACCTGAACATATAGTTCTCTGAGTTCATATTGAAATTTCTTGGGATCTGTGGTAATTGTCACTGGGCCAATTTCTGTGAAGATAAAAATGACATAGGTCAATAAATAGTAATCAATGGCATTAAATACTTTATTGTGTTTATGGATGGTTTTTCACTGTGCACTACATGGTTACTTATTAAAAAGAAATAGTAAAATACCAAATACTCTTTCTCAATTTGTAGCTACCAAGGAATAACTTATAATTTACTGTAAAGTATGCATATCTAAAACGGTGAATTTTTAACCATAGGAAATGCAAGGAGGAGTAAAATAGTCACAGGACAAAGAATCAGGAGAGCACAGTTCCAGTTCTTTCTTACTCTCACCAGTCAGTAAATATTTATTAAGCACCACTTTGTTGTTAGAATTTAGATGAATCACTTATTCGTCCATAATTCAGTTTCCCCAACTTTAAAGTGAAAATTTGTTTGCAACCTTTCTGTAAGTCTTAACTCATTCAAAATAAAAAGTTTGGTGTAAACAATAAACAAGAAAAAAGTGAACATTCACTGCCTTTCCCATAGGTTTTTAAGAATTTGAAGATGTGGCCAGATGCGGTGGCTCACACCTGTAATCTCAGCACTTTGGGAGTTCAAGGCGGGCAGATCATTTGAGGTCAGGAGTTCGAGACCAGCCTGACCAACATGGTGAAACCCCATCTCTACTAAAAAATACAAAAAAAAATTAGCTGGGCATGGTAGCACATGTCTATAGTCCCAGCTATTCAGGAGTGGAGGTTGCAGTGAGCCGAGTTCATGCCACTGCACTCCAGCCTGGGAGACAGTGAGACTCCGTCTCAAAAAAAAAAAAAAAAAAAGAAAGAAAAAGAATTTGGAGACGTGTAGTGTAGTTGCAAGGACATTAACAGTGCAGGAAATAGTCCCTATAACTTTTTTTCTCAAGGCTGGGGTGGCTGAACCTGGCTATCGCCATTCTCCTGAGCTGGCTTTGACCATTACCTTGAGGGCTGTGGCCATCCTCACAACTGCCGAGATGTACTACACAAAACCACTTTTTCCAACAGGAAAAGGTGGGGCCACTGCCTTCCCTGGAGAGCCAAGACTTAGATCATAAGTCAGGTGAATAGATGAATAGAAGGATCCCAGATATCATGGGTTAACTTGAAAATCTGTATATACATATATATTTGTATTTTTGGTTGGACCCAGCATGTCTAAAGTAAACATTTCAATCCCGAGCTTATTCTCTTTAAAGAATAAATCAATTCTTAACATAGATAAACTAAAAGTGGCCATTTATGGGTATCAATTACTTTCCCCAGAGAGAATCCATGTATTTAAGTAATGGTATTAAAATTCATCTGGGTACCATGTGCTTATATATAGCATCTTAAATTCTCAGGGTAGATGAAAAGCTTCCTATCTTATATAATGAAGGTATAGACTCATTCGAAACTATAATGTGCAACTACAATGCAAAATTATAAAGATACTTAACATTTAGCTTTTACAAAATGTTTTCTAGCTTTAAAGGCATACTGCTCAAAAAAGAGCTTATAACTCCAAAGAACAATACTTAATTAGCCAAACCTTCCATAACAAGCTACATATGGTACAAAAACAGACTGTAGTATTTTAAAAGTAAATGAGACAAATTGGAAGGGAGGTACAATTTGTCTGCCATAACCCATGTAATTTTTCTTAGAAATAACAGGAAAAAATGCCTCAATCCTTCACTATAGATTAGACACTTTGCATTTTGCAAAAGGAGTGGAGAAGCAATTGTAGAAACTGTGAAAACGCAAACATCTGCATTCCATACAAAGCAAAATCATCATTAACCACGTCCCAAGTATATGGAAAATGGGAGAAGCCTACTCCCTCAAGACTAAACAAAGGCATACTTTGCAAAGGAATGCAAAACAGCAAAGAATATGCCAGGCAGTTACACCCTGACATATAAATTGTCAGTAGCATTGTCAAGCCAAGCTTCTATATTCCCACATTGCATAATACTGAAATAATCTAAGAATTTAAAATTCAAGAAGTAGAAAGAAATACAAAGAATACTAGAAAAAAACAATTATATAATAATAAAGAGTGTAAACATGCAAGGACATTCCCTATAGTAATAAAAAATATCTCTGAATATATGCCTGCTCTTCAAGAGTGGGGATCAAGGGATGTTATTAAAATAAGAGAACCAATTAGCCTTCATTTTAGTCAACCAGAGACTCTCAAATATTCACCTGTTTTCAACAAAGACAGGAAACCTTTCTTAAAGCTCATTATATTTTTGCAAACCATACTGGACAGCTGAGATAAATCTTTATCAGTTATGAAACATACTCAGGAGAGGTAACAGCTTGCTGAGCTGTCCTATCCCTCCAGCTGTAAGCATCCTTTCCAATTCATTTTAATTGAATGATATGACTATTTGGCAAAATCAGCCCTCCTCCCTTTCAGAACTTGCTTCCATTCCAGTCTTTCTTTTCACATAACAGAGCCCTGTGCCAGCTGTGTCATTAGCAATTTCCTCTTTTCTTCCTTTTCACTCATGCTGGTTTCATCCCCTGCCAAGCCTTTGATGACATTTAGCAGGTACAACTTTGTCCTCTCTTCCTGCCTGAACATGGTCCTCCAGTGCTTATAGAACTAAATGGGAACTCTCAAAGGTAATCCAGGCCCTCACTACAAACTTCAAACTTTGAAGCTATTGCACTTGCTTACCATTTCCATCACTGTCCCCCTTGTCTTTCTCCTGCCCACGTACCTGTCAAGTCTATAAGGCCTGACTTAAACCTTATCTTCTTTTAATATTTTGCCTTTTCTCTAATTTGCTTTACTGTCGTCCTGATAACATTGTTATAACAGAAAGTGGAAACAATAGAGCTGCATATTTAACAAAATGCAGAGATCATTTCTACGTTACTCCATTTATTTTATCTAGTTGTTTACAAAGAAAACTCATGCATAAAAAAGAAAATAACCATTAATCTCAAATATAAGTATAGAGCTAGAAAGGGCATTAAAGATTGTTTGGTTCAATCCCCTTACCCTACAGACAAGAAAACCTGAGGTCCAGAGACAATGAAATTGAAAAACTTTGGTAGTGAAGAAAGAGGTGAAGATATCTGATAACATATTTTATGTTGAGTGACCTATGCAGCTTGCTAACTTTCCCTGTTTTCCAACATTTCCATTCTGTGAATTATATCAAGACTAACATCCTTCTCCTTTCCTCTGGACTATTGGCAGGATGAGCTTCTTCGGAGTCCAGAATTTTAATATGATGCACACAGTACCCAGCATTCTTTGTTGTCACATGCCTATATATTTTTTAAGTTACTTGTTGTTGTTGTTGTTTTAAGACAGGGTCTTGCTCTGTCACCCAGGCTGGAGTGCAGTGGCACTGTCATAGCTTACTGCAGCCTTGCCCTCCCAAGGATCAAGTGATCCTCCTGCTTCAGCCTCCCAAGTAGCTGGGACCACAGGTATGAGCTACCATGCCCAGCCAATTTTTTTATTTTTTGTTGAGACAGGGTCTCATTATGTTGCCCAGGCTGGAGTGCAATGGCATGATCACAGCTCACTGCAGCCTTGACCTCCCAAAGCTCAAGCAATCCTCCTGCCTCAGCCTCCCAAGTAGCTGTGACCACAGGTATGAGTCACCATGCCTGGCTCATTTTTTCATATTTTTTGGAGACAGGGTCTCACTATATTGCCCAGGCTGGCTGGGTGAATATTTTTTAATAGACTGAATATCCCTCTTGCCTTGTAAATACTATAATCAACCACACTAAGCAACTTCGCTAGAAAATTGCCTCTCAAATCTATTTAACAAAAAGACGTTGAACACCTACTGTTTGCAGTTGCCACTGGTAACAAAGATGAATGAACATGAACCCTGTCCTCAAAGTCTCACCAGTCTAGTGAGATAAAAATGTAGATACGTAATTATAGTATGATGTAGTAAGGGCGGAAATAAAAGTGTGGAAAAGGTAGTGTAAAAGGACTAATTGAGAGAGACTTTTTTTTTCCAGAAAGAACCAAGGGAGATTTCAAAAAGGATGTGAAAGTTCTGGATTTCAAATTAGTTAAAACAAAAGTTATTTATTCACACTGATTTCTTTTTAAGTTCTATATATCAAGTTCACAAGGTATTCACATCTTGTATCAAATAAGTTATTACATATCACTATCTATATTTGCAATAACCTATATAATTCACAATACTCTATAACACATGCTGACCCACTTTAAGTCTTATAACAACCTCATAGAGTAGGTAGGATACAAGTATATAGACAATAGAAGCTTAAGTGATTAGCCAAAGTGGCCCAGCCTCTTTAAGGGCTACCACTATACCAAGTGCCAGCGACATGATAGCCAGCATCTACCATATGATACTATTGATTGCCTGATTGCTTTATTCATACCTCACTTGACTGTCAGCACCTTGAGGGGATTAACTGCCTCAGTATACATTCAGATTTCCAGTAAGTGCTTGAATATAGGAGGAAGGAGGAGAATGACAATAAAAAGAATAAAGATTAAACCTAGGCCTTCAGATTCTTTATTTCTTGCTTTATCACTACATCATGGAGCCTCAATGCTACAGCTAAAGACCATGCTAAAGATCAGTGAGGACACTGATTAATCAACTGAAAAAATTTCAATTTCCTATGTAACCAGAATGGTTTATTCTTTAGTTTAATCAAGTAAAGTTGATACAGAAAACTGATACAATTTTTCATATATAACTTATTTTTTAAAAAACAGTAAGGCAACATGTATTCTACAAAAATAAACAATTTTTTTTGTGCTTCAGAGACCATTTTTTATTTTTAAAAAAATAATGTCTGAAACTCTAAGGAAGTCTTTTCTCTTTTCAGTAATTTTATTATTTCCCATTTCCTAGGGATTTATCAGATGGGTTGGATTTATTTCCAGCATCTCAGCTATTGTTCTCTTAATCTGAGTTGCTGGGTTGTACTTAAGAAAATAATGGAAAGAAATTCACAATGTAATATTTTCTTTCACTGCTTCATTTGGCAAGATCAATATCCAGCCTCTCACTTCCTTTTTCCTTTCCACTAACAGACTTCTGCTACTTGTAGTTTTTCTTTACTCAAAGTGGTTCCTTGATAATGAGAGGAATATTTACTGCTGCCTTCTGGGGTCTAAACACTGCCTAGATATAATTTAATAGCCATTTTCCCAATTTTTTTGTTTTTTTAAAAAAATATATTGTTCTTAACTTTATATTGATATACATGAATAAATATATGAAAAGCTAAAACAAGAACCCCCTGAGCTGCATTATGAACTAATCAATATTTTCAAGGCATTATAGAAGAAGCTAAGAAATATATAAATCAGATTATCTGCCACAATTGAAATACAGTTGAAAACTTTAAAAACAGCAAGCTAAGTTAAAAGAAAGCTAAATCAGCATCTGAGAAGAGCCAAGTAGTACAGATACAAGAAGACAGTAAATTTTCTGTGTCCCAAGAGGATAGTGAGATCCATGAGTTGTAGGAAAATACACCATGAAGGCATCCAGGAAGAGACAGGGTAGGAGTTGGAATATGAAGCGAACACCAAATTAATAGAGGGTGACAAAAGAACAAAGAAATCCTAGGCATTGGGAAGTGGCCTCCTTAAAATGCCATTCATGAGCTGAAAGTCAACATGTCCCTCCCAATTTCTAAAAATTCTACTCTTAGTCACTTAATGTAAGACAAATCAATTATAATGTCCTTTATGTGCAAAGATGTTAGTATAAATAAACATATTCAAAGCATTGGGGATGTTTTCTGAATTAAAAAAATAATAAATTATGTTTTCTGCTTTAGGATACTGCAAAAAATCAGATTATTATATCTACTCTTACTGTTTTCAATTTATCTACAATACATGCATTCCATATTTCTCCATCCTTACTCAATTATAATGTTGCTGTCCAGCACCATTTTTAAATGATCTGCATCTAATCGACAAACACAGAACTGTTTCCTGACTTTGAGCTGAGCTAATGCCAAGTATATTTCAGGATTCATTTAGTAGAGTATATTCCTATTCATATTAGAACAGGTAATTTTCAGGACCACATGAAAAGGCCCTTATGATTGTTTTGACAATACAATGATGTATTTTGTGTATTTTATAAAATCAGTGAATTCATGCACAGCATATTATCTAATATGGCTTAAATAGCATTCTGTTCCACTTCCAAAGGGATTATCCACTTAACAATAAGAGGTATGATAACCTTAAATATATGCATTGAACAAAATTGCACATAGTACATGTATAATGCATGGATCATTTCGCTTTATGGACTGCTGAATGAGATGTAGAAAAAATTGTTAACATAAATTCAGCAATGTTACACAGATGTTTAGAACAAGAAGCAAAGAAGAACTCCTTAATAATGAACACAGGGCTTTGAGGTATATAGAGTAGGATGTTATTGCTTAGATGACTTTGGCCAGAGCAGCAGAAAGCCCTCTTGCAAAAAAACAGTCATGGGATTTTTATGGCCAACAAAGTTCAGACTCTCAGTTTTACATGTAATCCTAAATGTAAGATGACATTTTTAACATTAAAATACATCTATGCACTGATAAGGCATAATCAGAGATACAAGAGAACATATATTTTAAGTCATGCTATTTAACAAGATTTCATTAACAAGCTTTCCAATGTTATCAAGCTTTCCAACGTTTCCAATGTTTTGTATGCTGAAAGCAAACAAAAAGAAAATAAATACCATCTTCAAGAATATTTTTGAATTGAAATAATTCTTATTGGGATATGTGCTTTAAATTTTAGGATAAGAATACTGTAATTCATTTCAAAGTTTTAATTGCTCTTAGGCAATTCCTTAACATTAATATTCTTCCAAATAAATCTAGTCATTAGTTAGGGATAAAGAAAATAAAAAATTATGAAGGGAGAGGTAAAATGTTGATGAAGAAGAAAAAAGTCTGTTTGCAAGTCCTTAGAAAGGAATCATTAATATTGTTGAAATTTCCAAATGTTGGGAGAATAGACCTAACTTCAGCTTTGATTGTTTCCACAACCACCAAACAAATGTATGCAGCACTTTGACTGTGTTTTCAGAGAAAACAAAACCATATTTATGAAGCAAGCAAACATTTTATTCACAAAAATAGGGGAATCAGAGACATTGCTAAAAGTATGATAGATGTCTGGGTGTATATAATATGTGTATTCCCTAAATACTTGCTCCAATTCATTCAACAAACAGGCAGTATACACACTTAGCAGAGTTCAAATTGTCAGAAGAAAGTATAAGCAAACAAATACTCTTAAAGAAAGGAGTCTCGATTATAAAAGTCAGAAATATCTGGGTGTGTCTTACAAATTTAAGAACCAGCTGCATGGATTTATGACAAGGTCCTGCTTTTAACGGGGCTTCACCTTGGGGTCTAATGCTTTGCAGTCACTGTAGGGAATTTTTTTTTTCTTTTGGATTTGTGTTTTGTAAGTGAAGTTCAATGGGATGATTGACCTTGGCTCACGGATGGTTCCACCTCCCACCACCACAAGATTCTCTGCTACCTGCTCTCCCACTTCTAGATGCCCAGGCCCTACTCAGTAGCCCCATCTCTGTTCCTACAGGCTGTCACCTTCTGCCCCAATAGGAACCTGTATATGGGAACAGAAAAGACTGGGGGGTGTAATGCCCAGCACCATCTTTGAGTGGGGCATGGAGGTGGCAAACCCCTCTCCAGGTTGGCAGCACCATAACACACTAGTAGAAGCCAGAGGCCAAGTCTCAGTGGGGCAAGCTTTTCATTCACCTCCAATCCAGCTACCAAGCACACCTCAGCGCTGAGGCTTAAAGATCCCTGGGGGTCGCCTGTCTGTCAAGAGTTGGGGTGGCTGGCCCATGGAAAGAGGGGATGTCTGCTTCAAATGGATCTGTAAAGAGCACAGAGCCTAGGGCTTGTGCTGGTGGGAAGGGGAAACTGGCAACCCAGGCTGCCTAGAGGTGAAGCACAGCCTATATCGTGAGGAAGAAACTTCTGGTGCCCACGTGGGTCTGCATTTGCCTAAGAAGTGTCCAGATGCCCAGGGACCTCCCTCTCAGGCTCCAAGCCTAGAGGATCTTCTCTTCTAGGTGCCAGCTCTCTGAAGTCTGGCTTAACTTACTAGCAAGAGTTTTACTATCCTTCATTGTGTGCAATGCTAGTTTTAAAATGCAAATAACAGAGCATTTGACTGGTATGTAGATTCACTCAAATTACATAATTCCTGTTTCCTGGCTGATCCCAGATGGTGCCTACAGCTGGCCGGGAAAGACAAATACAAAGCAGATTAAGAATACTGAAAGAGGAACCATTTACCGTATTATCCTAACAATAGTATGTTGTTCCAAGTTTATCATGACATTGGGTTAAATAGTACTCTCTACTGAAAAATCTGTTTTTTTTTTTTTTTTTAACGAAGAGAGAAAAACCATGTTTATATAAAAGAATATATATCAGATCTATATAAAAATAACATTCTACCTTTCAAAGCAATATAAGAGATCACAAAGGAAAATACTGACAGATATAAATATAGCAAAAAAAATTAAAATCTGAAATATATAAAACCAGATTCAGCAGCATTTTTATGAACAATTAAAATAGATTAAAACCTATGATATCTGAAGAGATTATTCAACTTCATAAGAAAAAAATAAAATACCAAACACTACATGAAAGGAAAATTCTTAAAAAAGCAAAAAAACAACAGGAGCAAGGTCACATTTAGTCATAGTGAAAGAGATGCAAACTTCAGCAAATTTAAAGAAAGAAAACTTTTTTGAAAGATTATTAATCAAACTAGTGTCATGATAAACCTGGAATATTTGTAGTGTTGGCAAGATTGTGAATGGTTACAACATCTGTGAAATTTACTACAGTTACATCTATTACAAGCCTTCAAAGTATTTTGTGATACACATATGTTCATTACAGCACTATTCACAATTGCCGAGACATGAAATCAACCTAAATGCCCATCAACAGTAGACTGAATAAAGAAAATGTGAGACACACACACACACACACACACACAGACACACACACACACACACCATGGAACATACACCATAGAATACCATGCAGTCATTAAAAAAGGACAAGATCATGTCTTTTATAGCAACATGGATGGAGCTGGAGGCCATTATCCTAAGCAAACTAACAAAGAAACAGAAACCAAGTACTAAATGCTCTCACTTACAAGTGGGAGCTAAACACTGAATACATATGGACACCAAGAAGGTAAGAATAGACACCAGGTGTACTTGAAGGCGGAGGGTGGGAAGACAGTGAGGACTGAAAAACTACCTATTGGGTACTATGCTTATCACCTGGGTGGTGAAATAATCTGTACACCCACTACATGCCATTTACCTAAAAACAAACCTTCACATGTACCCCTGAACCTAAAATAAAGGTCTAAATAAAAGTATCTTGTGATAAAGTCATTTCGCTCTTTGTTATAATTCACTGGAAATAAAATGACACGGACATTTTCAGAATATCAATAAAGTCAAAATGGAGAAATGATTAAAAACATATAATTCTCTAAATAATATTAGGCATCAATTAAATTATTGTTCAATGGAGAAAAATAAGCCAATGTTTATTATATAATAAATAAAAAGACAAAACACAGAATTGTATATATACTTTAATTACAATTATTTGCAAAGACACATGTACATAAGGACAAGTGCTGAAAGGTAACACCAGAGTAAAAATTAATGTTTGAAACTAATAGAATGAGTATTTTTTATTTTTCTAAATTTTCAACTTATTGTACTGTTACATAATCTAAGAAAAAAAAGGAATTTCACCTGATCACATACAAGCTTGATGTGTTCATGAATTTTGGCTGTGTGGTTATTAATTTGTTTAAAATGGTCACTGGAAAAAAAGTACAGAAGTATTTCTGAGCATTAGGCAAGATAACAAGGAAAGCATTAGTTTAAGACATTATTTGTTAATATTGTGAGATGAAATATTTTAAGTATTTCGAGTCTAATCAAAACAGTCATTGTCTGGATATGGTATTCTTTTTCAATCCTCTCACTTCAAGCTTTCATCTCTTTCAAGTACACAAGTCTTGGCAATGTCATCTTCCTACTGTTAGTCTTTATTGAATATACAAGAATTCCTTTTCATTGAGTGAAATGAAACACTGTTCAGACTTCTAACACTGAACTCCACCACAGCCAAATTTTGGTTCTTTTTTTCTGTGTATTATTTATATTTTCTCTATATACTGTTGCAATTATATATGCCTATATACATACAAATATCTGTCTTGCTTTTTTCTCTTCATGGAATAAATATTTAAAATATGAAATATCCAATATAATTGAAAATACTGAAAACAATACTGCATCATCAGTGTAAATGCCCATTTTACAATTAAATACTTCTAATATGAACAAGTTCAGAGTCTCCACTTTAGTTGGTAACTAAAAGCATCTTAGATTTAGAAATTACCTAGTCTCTTTAAGGTCAATGAACTTAATTATTTTGTTCCAGTTTGAATCTTCTCCAAAGGCATTTCAGCCCAAGACAGAACACATACATTATGCTTACACATAATAATAGGAAAGCATCCACATTTGAGCCATCCCACTCCCTCCCCTTACAAGTCACCAATGCACTGAGGCAATTGCAGAGAGAGGCAAGTGTCTCCACACAAATACCAATGAGCCGTGGCACATATCCAAAACTTTCCAAAAACTATAGAAGAGAAACAAGAGACATTCTGTGGCATTCTCTGGTATCACTGTGTTCGGTGCACCCATACCAACCGATATCACACACAAGGTTTCAATACCTCTGGCTCCCAATTCCCATGCTTCTCCTCTTCACTCTGAAGCACATTCTTGTTAACTGATTATATCAATTCTTCTCTTTAAAACCTGAACTCTAAAAGGCAGAGATTGTTTCTTTGTTGTATGATCTGTACTCAAACCAAAATGCAATAATTGACCTGTGTTTTACAGACATCCATTCATAACAACTAGCAGACACTGAAAAGGAGATGAAAATACTACTGTCAAGTTATGTTATCTGTCATTGTTCCCAAAGTAATTTAGAAAAATGCCCATCTCTACATTTTTGTTTATATTTTTTTCTATATAAGAGGCTGTTTTCCCCATTTACTTATCACATCTTACTTCAAGATTCAACTTGGGTCTCAATTTGTTTTGGAAAGCCTCCTGAATATCTCACTCTTCTGAATTAGAGCTCACTCAACTAATTTCTCTTAAGGATATGTCTTAGCTGCCTGTTCAGTATTTATCAAATGTGGTAAGCATCCTCTAAAATGGCCTCCAATTATCCCCATGTCCTGGTATGCATACCCTTGTGTAATCCCCTCCCCTTGGCTATAGGCTGGACCTAGTGCCCTGCTTCTAAAAAAAGGATAGGGCAAAGATGATGAGATGTCACTATCAAGATTAAATTATAAAGAGAACTTAGTTTCTGTCTTGCATGCCCTCTCTTGCTCTCTGATGAAAATCAGTCATGTGAACCAGCCATGTGAGCTACCCTGTTACCCTACGGAGACCCATATAACAAGAAACAGAGGGCAGCCGATATGTACCTGAGGCCCTCAGTCCAACAGCTCAAGAGGAACTCAATCCTGCCAACAACCATGTGAGTAACTTGGAAGTGGATCCTTTTTCAGTCAAGTTTTGCAAGGATCACAAGGTCCAATCAGTATCTTAATTATAGACTTGTAAGAGACTCTGAGCCAGAGGACCCAGCTCAGTAGTGCTAGGGCTCCTGGCCCATAAAAACTGGCAAATAATAAATGTTTATTGCATTAAATAGCACTAAGTTTTGGAATATTTTTTATGCAACAGTAGATAGCTATATTCACTTATGCATTCTCCCAAACTAGATTATAAACTGCTCCGATGATAGCAACTGTGACATTTTGAATCTCCAGCACTTAGACAGTGACCCTCACTGTTTAATGACAGTAAAGTTATAGAAAGAGACAATTTTGAACAATATACACAAATCACTACTTTAAAATAGTCACTATAGCAATTTATAGATGAGATAAAGTGCAGTCTCTGTGTTAAAAAATCTGTAGTTTAATTTGCAAAACAGAAAATATAAATACATTTATGTATATGTGTGTATAATAAGAAATACACAGATAAATAAATATTCAAATTTAGAAGAGGCTAACATTTAAGCAATAATTAAGAAAATGAAAAATGTGATGTATGAAGAAATTGGAAAACATTACTATGGCTGTCAGGAAAAATATTAAGAAAAAGAAAATACTAAGTACTATAAAATCCCTTAAAATATATATAATTATGGTACTTAATCCTAAAAAGTATGAGAGAAATAACAGACATTAATAGAACATTTGAAGTCATTCATATATTATCTCAAATGCTGCCTATGAATCTCATCATGGTATTTAGTCATAAAAATGAAAGAGAGATGAAAGAATGAAGAAAATTCAAAGCAATTGAAATTGAGTTCAAAACTCTGAAGAAGTTATTAATGAAGACTCTGCCAAAAAATCAACTAAAAAAATTTAAGATCTTTACTGGCAAACACACTACTTCTGATACGTTTTAATTCAACAAATAATTTTTAAGTCCCTGCTAACTAATCATGAACTGTACTTGAAGTTGACTACTTAAAGCCTAATTAGACAGTTCACATTGTATACAGCCCAGTTACTTGGTGAATTTATATGATGTCTTCTTAATTATGTAAATGTCTGCCCATCCATACAGTTTAGTATAAAAAAGCTGAATATGTTTGATAAAAGTGATAAGGAACACTATTTAGAAGGTATTTTTCTGGTGGTGGAAGAGAACAACCTGGAATAGAATCAAACATTACCAGATGCTTCATATTTGATAGCACTGTGCTTGGCACAACTGCGGAAGAAAAAGATAAATCATTTTCTCCAATAAATTCACAATCTTGGAGAGAAAATGAAGAATAAAACAAGGAAAGAGACAAAATAACAAGTTGAAATAAATGCTACTATATAAATAAGCAGGCTACTGAGACAGAAATAATGAGAAGAGGGGGTGCTTACTATAACAATGGAAGATATCTATTGTATTTCTCTCATATAAAATGAATGTCTACAGTCTGTGTCCACTTTTACTGGGTTGTTGGGTATTTTGTGCCAATTTGTAGATGCTCTTTATATATCAAGTAAATTGGGTTTTGTCTGTGATAAAGTTGCAAAAAATTTCCTCCAGTTTGATGTTTCTTATAGCAATTTTGGCCATGTGGAAATAGCTTTCTTTTAGGTAGTAAGTAAAATTTATTAACCTATGTCTTGTGGTTTCCTGATTCTTATCACAGTTGAGAAAGCTTTCTTCCCTCTAAAGTTGCACAGAATTCTCTCATGATGTCTTCAAGTATATTTATGGTTTATGATGTACATTTACATTTATGATGCATTTGGAATTTATCCTAGTTTAAGGTATAAGGTATGGAACCTCTTTTTTTCCAGACGGCTACCCAGTTGGCTCCTCATTACTTACGGAAAAACTCATTTCTTCCATTGACATTACAAACCACTATGATTCACATATGTATTCTATATACTAATCCACTATTCTTTCCCTTCATACTTAGAACCAAATTGTCTTAATAACTGAGGCTTAGTAATATGTTTTAATATCTAGTAAAACTAGTCCCACATCATTACTCCCCTCTTGCTAAATTTTTCTGGCCATTCATGCTTATTATTTTTCCATATCAACTTTATCTTTTTGTTGTTGTTGTTGTTTTGAGACGGAGTCTCACTCTGTCGCCCAGGCTGAAGTGCAGTAGTGTGATCTCGGCTTACTGCAGCCTCTGCCTCGTGGGTTCAAGTGATTCTCCCACGTCAGCTCCCCAAGTAACTGGGATTACAAGCATGTGCCACCACGCCCAGCTAATTTTTGTATTTTAGTAGAGACCAAAATTTTTAGTAGAGACAAAATTCACCGTGTTGGCCAGGCTGGTCTTGAACTCCTGACCTCAAGAGATCCACCTGCCTCCACCTCCCAAAGCGCTGGGATTACAGGCGTGAGCCACCACGCCCAGCCCATATCAACTTTAGATCAGCCTGTCTATATCCAAAAATATCCTGTCTGTACTTTTGCAGATGTCACATTAAATTTATACAATCAATTAGGAGAAACTGACAAGATGTTGAGGCTTTCTATAGTGTATTATTCCAATTATTGTAATATTTTGGGAGGAATCTTAGAAGGGTTTTTATTTAAGATTTTATTTTATTTATTTATTTATTTATTTATTTATTTATTTTGAGACGGAGTCTCGCTCTGTCGCCCAGGCTGGAGTGCAGTGGCCGGATCTCAGCTCACTGCAAGCTCTGCCTCCCGGGTTCACACCATTCTCCTGCCTCAGCCTCCCGAGTAGCTGGGTCTACAGGCGTGTGTTTGCACATTTCTTGGTAAATTTATGGCTAGTTACTTTATCTTTCTTGTAGATGTTTTGAATTGGGATATTTCTTCCATTATATGTTCTGAATGGTTGTATTTTTGTATATATAAAAGCTATTGACTTTTTAATATTTTTTTCATTCACCACTGTACAGAGTTTTTTACTGTTTCTAAGACATCTCAGCTTTTCAGGTACACAATCATAGACGCTCTAAATGTTTTTCTACTTTTATATCTCTAATTTCTTTCTTTTATCTAATTGCATTGGCTAGTACTCCTGAACAATGTTTAATGTAGTGAGAATGGAGTTACTGTTTTGTTCCTAAAATTATCAGGTGCTTCTAGTGTTTCCCCACTAAGGATAATACTGGATTTGAGACTGAAACAGATACATTTTATCAGGTTATGAAAATATATATCTATTCCCTGTTGAGTTAATAGGTTTGGGGTTTTTCTTTAAATTAAATCAGGCCTTAACACTAATCTTGTTAAATGCCTTATATATACATTAATATAATCATGTGCTCTTCCCTTAGATGACTGACCTATCATCATGCCCCTGAAATAACACCTTTAATCAGGATGTTTATTCTTTTAACATGTGCTAAATTCTGTTTGGCAACATTTTACTTAGAATTTTTGCAATTATTGGCATGAACATGAAAATGAAAGATCTAAAGTTTACTTTGAAGTGAAATTTTTATTAAATTTTAATGTCAATATCATGCTCACATCATTTACCACTTCCCTGAAAGAGTTTAAATATTATTAACATTATCAAGTTTTTGAAGTTTTGGTACAATTCCCTAATAAAACCATCAGGGCTTTGTGCTTTTGATGATAGTGGGGGCATAGATTTATGTTTTGTTTTTTTCAGTCAATATAGCCACTATTTTTTTTTCTTTTGAGTTGGAGTCTTGCTCTGTCATCCATTCATGCTTATTATTTTTCCATCCAGCTCTGTCACCCAGGCTGGAGTGTAGTGGCATGATCTCAGTTCGCTGCAACCTCCACCTCCCCAGCTCAACAGATCCTCCCACCTCAGCCTCCCCAGTAGCTCAGACTACAGGCATGCACCACCACGCCTGGCCAATTTTTGTATTTTTTTGTAGAGACAGGGTATGCCATGTGGCCCAGTGTAGTCTCGAATTCCTGGGCTCAAGCGATCTGCCCAGGCTCCCAAAGTGTTGGGGTTACACAAAACAGCATGGTAGTGGTACCAAAACAGACATATAGACCAATGGAGCAGAACAGAGATAACACCACACACATCTACAACCATCTGCTCTTTGGCAAGTCTGACAAAAATAAGCAATGTGGAAAGGATCTCCTATTCAGTAAATGGTGCTGGGAAAACCAGCTAGCCATATGCAGAAAACTGAAATTGAACTCCTTCCTTACATCTTATACAAAAATTAACTCAAGATGGATTAAAGACTTCAAGGTAAAACCCAAAACCATAAAAAACCCTAGAAGAAAACCTAGGTAAAACCATTCAGGACATAGGCACAGGCAAAGGCTTCATGACAAAAATGACAAAAGCAATTGCAACTAAAGCCAAAATTGACAAATGGAATCTAATTAAACTAAAGGGCTTCTGCAAAGCAAAAGAAACTATCATCAGAGTGAGCAGGTAATTTACAGAATGAGAGAAAATTTTTGCAATCTACCCATCTGACAAAGGTCTAATATCCAGGATTTACAAGGAACTTAAACATATTTACAAGAAAAGAAAAAAAACTCTATAAAAAAGTGGGCAAAGGATATGAATAGACACTTCTCAAAAGACATTTATGCAGCCAAAAAATACATGAAAAAAAGCTCAACATGACTAATTATCAGCTAAATGCAAATCAAAACCGCAATGAGATACCATCTCACACCAGTCAGAATGGTGATTACTAAAAAGTCAGGAAACAATAGATTCTGGCAAGGCTGTGGAGAAATAGGAACGCTTTTACACTGTTGTTGGGAGTGTTCAACAATTGTGGAAGACAGTACGGTGATTCCTCAAGGATCTAGAACCAGAAATACCATTTGCCCCAGCAATCCCATTACTGAGTAGATACCCAAAGGATTATAAATCATTCTACTATACATATGCACATATATGTTTATTGCAGCACTATTTACAATAGCAAATACATGGAATTAACCCAAATGCCCATCAATGACAGACTGGATAAAGAAAATGTGGCACATATACACCATGGAATACTATGCAGCCATAAAAAGGAATGAGATCATATCCTTTGCAGGCACATGGATGAAGGTGCAAGCCATCGTCCTTAGCAAACTAACACAGGAACAGAAAACCAAACACCACATATTCTCATTCATAAGTGGGAGCTGAATATTGAGAACGAATGGACACAGCGGGGGGAACAACACACACCACGGTCTGTTGAGGGATGGGGGGTGAGGGGAGGGAACTTAGAGGACAGACAGGTCAATAGGTGCAGTAAACCACCATGGCACACGTATACCATGGAACAAGCCTGTACATTCTGTACATGTATCCCTTTTTTTTTTTTTAGAAAAAAAAAAAAACGCAACAAAGTACTGGGGTTACATGTGTGAGCCACCATGCCCAGCCTTCAATTATATTTTCTGGATGCTTTGGAAATTTTAGAAAATTTTCTCTCCAAAGAAATTTAACCATTTTATTCAATTTTTTCAAATTGTTCACCTTTAGTAAACAAAATCTTTTATGACTAAATTTCCAGCATTTCAAGATAGTCTCCCTATCATCCTTTTTTACATGATGTATTTGTGCCCTGTACATTTTATTTTATTAACTAATAGTTTAGTTTCCCAAAGTAGAAGTACTTCTTTTATCTCTAAACTAATTCATTTATTTCTGCTTTATTATTTCATTTTGCTTTGCATAGGTTGATTCTATTGTTTTCTTCTAACTTCCTAATTCACTACTCAGAGTACTAAGTGTATACTTTTCTTCTGAGAGTTTTATCTACACCCCATAGATTCTGATATGTTGTGTTTATATTACCTTTGTTTTCTAAATTTTATAAATTTTAGGTTGGGTTTCCTGTTTGACATGAGTTTTAGAGAGATTTTTTAATTTGATGAAGTTTTAAAAAAATTCACCTCCCTTGTTATTAATTTCTAGTTTTATTTCATTGTGATGAGTGCACTTTTCCTTGTGGTACTATATGTGATTGGCTCTTGTTAACACTCCATGGCTGCTTGAAAAGAAGTATTGTGTTTTCAGGAAACAATTTTACATACCAGTTAGATGTGTATTTATTACATTAACCAGGTCTTCTATAGATGTAGATATTTTTGTCTTCTTGATCTGTCATCAACTATGGAAGAAAATTCAAGTCTCTTACTCTACTCTGTTTCTATATCTTCTGCTATTGTTTTGTTCTATAAATGTTGATGTTATGCTGTTAGTATACAGATACATTTCACTGCTGTATTTTCACTGTGAATGTCTCAATCTTTATAAAATGCTATTTTTGTTTTGTTTAACATCAAGACCATGACCCTCACTTATTTTTAATTTGCATTTAAAATACATGTATTTATGATACTTCCACTTTCTTTCCCTGTTTTCTCCATTTTTAGAAGGCTTATTACTTTTATTGTCGGTACGATTTGCATTACAGTCTGTTCTGTTACCCTAATCCCCATATTTATGTTACTCTTAGTCAAACAATTGCATAAATCCAATGCTCATGGTTAGTATTTTTGTTGTAGATTTTTTAGACACCTCTTGTTTGATTTTTCTTCTAAAAATTTCCTGATATCTCATGCAAACAATATTCCCTAAGTTGTGCATGTTCAAAATTGTTTGCTATTGCCTCTGTATTTGAACAACATTTTTGCTGGTTATAAAATTCTTGAGTCACATTCAACACGTAGATTTTGTTCCATTATCTGGTAGCATTCAATGTGTTCTAGAGTAGTTCAAGATCACGTTAATCTATTTCTTCTACAAGAGACATCCTTCTTGGCCACCCAAGGGAGTCTTTCATTATCTCTGAATTTTACTTGGATATGTTTTTAGGTTTATGGCTCTGGGGCAATTTCCATTGGATTTAGTATGGTTTTTCAACATGTAAATTTAAGTCTTCCTTAACTTACGGAAATTATCTTAATTTATATCTTTAAATATTTATTTTGTGACATAATTTTCATTTTTATTTGTGACTCCAAAAATGTGCATGCTTGATTTCCTTTGCCTGTCTTCTATA
The DNA here is from genome assembly GCF_008728515.1 of Papio anubis. NCBI lineage: Eukaryota > Metazoa > Chordata > Mammalia > Primates > Cercopithecidae > Papio > Papio anubis. The sequence continues at coordinate 176,142,935 of NC_044976.1, forward strand.
GCTACCTACCATTTTCTTTCTAATCTTTTAAAACTCTTATTAAATTTCTCTTTCATTTTGCTCACTTTCCTCATATCCATCCTCTCTCAAGGTCTTTGCTATATTTCAGCAGTGGTATTCTTTCTTGTGCTCCTGTCAACTTTTCCTTGATTTCTGTGGTGGTTTTATTTTTCCTGTCCATTTCTTTGAGACCACTCTTCACCTACCATCTCTACTCTGAGTTCTTTTATTTTTTTATTTGCATTCATCCTTCATAAACACACTTACTTCTTTAAAGTTTTGTTTTACTTTATTTTAAAATTCATAGCACAATGTTCAGTAACAATTTTTGTCTTTCATGGGCACACTATTTTGCTTTGTTTTGCTATTATTTTCTCCTGAGCTTTTGGTTTCCTTCTTCATTTCCTCATATTTTTCTTGCAATTTTTCCTTTTCTTTTTTTTTTTTTTTTGAGATGGAGTCTCACTCTGTCGCCCAGGCTGGAGTGCAGTGGCGAGATCTCGGTTCACCACAGGCTCCGCCTCCCGGGTTCAAGCCATTCTCCTGCCTCAGCCTCCCCAGTAGCTGAGACTACAGGCACCCGCCACCAGGCCTGGCTAATTTTTTGTATTTTTAATAGAGACAGGGATTCACCGTGTTAGCCAGGATGGTCTCGATTTCCTGACCTCATGATCCGCCCGCCTTGGCCTACCAAGCAATTTTTTTAAAAAAGATCTTAGGCTAATCCTTTTTTGTATCATATAGTATTGAAACTGGTGCGTTTTTTCTATATCAGCTATTTGTTGGAAGTTCACGTGGGTGGGGAAGGGTACAGAGACATATTCCAGGCTAAGAGCAATTTTTCTTATGATATAGGATTTTGATTGTGTATTTATTTCCTTTTTACACTTCCTCAAACAATGGACATGGCAGCTGAGATGGTTTTCTTAATGCAAGCTATCTTCTCTCTACTACAATGAAGACTGGCTGTTTGCTCAACCAATGAAGACTGGTCTATGTTTTCATGTGGTTGGCCCATGTTTTTCACTGCTCAGAACCAACTAGGTCTGAGAAAGTTGGTGCACTTAGTTTGTCCTGTTATAATAATAGAGCTCAGAAATTGCATCTCAGTGTGCATCCCTCATCTTCATAAATGGCTCTCTCGTAGCTGCACAGCTGTTGGACTGGCTCCACTGTTTTCCATCTCCTCATCCTAATCTACAATGTCTACTGCCTTGGGAAGACATTCCTCCTTTTGGAGGATCTGGAGTTTAGCAGTCTTTTAGCTTCACCAAATATGGTTGTTTAAATTTCTGTTTTTCATTCACCTTGTTGCTTTGGATAATTTCTGGAAAGATGAGGTGATAATGTGACTTTAAACTACCACATTCAAATCAGATATTCTATCCTAAATTCTTTAATTTTTAGTCTTAACAATTGAATATTCTCAAAATCCATATGTTTTATACATTCAGGAATTGAGTTGGAAATACAAGGAAACAATAATAGCCATCTACTTTGTATCTGGCACTGTAAACACACATAAAACTATTTTATTGTATATGCCTCAAAATAGCCCTGCAAGTTGGGTATTATCTTCGTTTTACAAATGAATAGCACAGCCCAGATTTGTCTTTACTCTGAACCCCACTGAAATAAATTCTCATTCTCCCAAGATAACTTTTAAATATTTAACTTTTATAGAAACAAAATAATTCCTGATTAGACTGTATTATTTCTTTGTTTTGGATTCTAAATTTCTTTCGTCTCCTCCAAATACTTTTTTAAACCACTAGCAGTATGTAAGAGAAAAACCTTTTAGAACAGAAATGGTTGCACGCTATTAAACAAGAACTGGACTTCCTAAGCTGTAAAACCACAAAGCCCAACATAACACAATCAATATGCTGTTTGGTTTTGTCCCCTAAGCAACTGACCAAACACTACTATAAATTTGCCTGCCAATGAATTTGACAAAGATTAAGAATGTTGATACACCCCCTACCTAAAATACAAACTTTGAATAAATGTAACATAAATATAATAACAAACAGACAAGAATTCAAGTGACAAACAATTTGAGAGTAAGATTACAAATTCTTTGTTTTGGGCAGAATTGATTATCATTATTTCATGTACTTTTTGAGCTTGCTACATTTATAAAAACTCCAGACTCACAATATTTCAGACACTTTTACAAATAGAAGTTAGCACTTGCTACCATACTTTCTTGGCATCTGAAACAAAGAAAGCACTGCACAAATCATTCCTTCTTTCAAAATGAGGTTTTATTAAATTTTTTTAAAGTTATCCCCTAAAGATAGCACTAAAACCAGACATAATAGAAAAAGCACTGTATTTAAAGTGAAGAACTTGGTTATTATACTAGTTCTACATTATTAGTGGTGTGAATTTGAACAAGTTACTTAACTCTCCGAGCTTTGGTGTTTGCCTTTGTGTAAAATACACTTGGAAGTACCCCTCCTTAGTGTTTCTGTCTGGCTAATATATGTGTAAACAACTAGCATAGCTCCTAACACATAGATGTTCAGTAAGTATTTATTGAGTCTTAATAACATTCTGAACAATTTCTTGTTTTTACTTTCTATTACATTAAAATCTAATATAATGATGGCAATAAAACTCTTTCCTTGAGGAGTACATCAGCCATTATAGTAATCATGAGATATCAAAGCTCCACTTACTCATTTCTCTATCTTTGGCCACAATAATAGAGTTAACCTTAGCGTTAACTCTTGCTCAGAAAGATTTCTACACTATTTTAGTGTTTTAACAAAATAAATATATTGCTCTGATAGAATAAAAAAGTTTGAAAAAAAACACAGGCTACTGAATAAAACAAACATGAATACCAGTACTGGTTTTGGTAGTTACTATGGCAAGTTATTTAATCTCTCTGAAGCTCAGTTTATTTATCTGTAAGATTCTGACAGATTGCTGAGAACTGAATGGGACAAAGTATGTAAAGAATACATATAGTAGATATGCAATAAAAGTGAGCCTCTTCCCCATGAAAACTCCAAAAGTCTTTATAGTTTCAATTGTGGTTATGCTTACAACCAACATAGTATCCATTCATCCCAATAGTCTAACCAGAGTTTAGCCCATAGTAGGATGTTAATACTTGAGTGTTTATTAGTATCTTATCAGAAGGCATTGTGTAGCTTGCAGAGAGGGTGTACTTTATTGGGTTACACAATTTGAGAATTCTCTGATCCCAAAAAGCCTACAATTTAGTCAGAGGGTAAACATAACAAAATTAATGACAGACTCTGTGAGATACATGTGGTGCAAACTCTCTTTGCACTCTTTGCTCTCTTAAGCCACAAGAGTTTAAAGAAAGAGGAGATTGCTTTTGTCTGGGGCAATAAGTTTAGTGGTTATACACATGGCCTTTGAAGGAGACAGCTTGAGCTCCAATCTTAATCAACCACTTGCTAGCATCTTAAACCATTTGGGCAACTTACTTAAACTCTTTTAGCCTCAGATTCCTCATCTTTAGACTAGACCTTCTCAGGGTTATTCAGAGTATTAAACAAGCTGAAGCATAAAGCCAAGTACTCAGGACATGTGAGTTAATAAAAATATCCTATTATCTAAGTCTCACAGTAAGCACAGAATATTTTTAAATAGACTCCCATTTCTATCAGAGATATGCCATGTCAGTTCCCCACAGAGTGGTGATGATGGTGATAAAATAAACAAACAAAAATCTACTTGCTGATAGTTCTAAAGTGCTCAGATATGTTTCAAAGAAATAAAAAATAGAATATACCCAAAGGATTATAAATTATGCTGCTATAAAGACACATGCACACGTATGTTTATTGCAGCACTATTCACAATAGCAAAGACTTGGAATCAACCCAAATGTCCATCAGTGACAGATTGGATTAAGAAAATGTGGCACATATACACCATGGAATACTATGCAGCCATAAAAAAGGATGAGTTTGTGTCCTTTGTAGGGACATGGATGCAGCTGGAATCCATCATTCTTAGCAAACTATCACAAGAACAGAAAACCAAACACCGCATGTTCTCACTCATAGGTGGGAACTGAACAATGAGATCACTTGGACTCAGGAAGGGGAACATCACACACCGGGGCCTATCATGGGGAGGGGGGAGGGGAGAAGGATTGCATTGGGAGATATACCTGATGTAAATGACGAGTTGATGGGTGCAGCACACCAACAAGGCACAAGTATACATATGTAACAAACCTGCACGTTATGCACATGTACCCTACAACTTACAGTATAATAATAATAAATAAATTTTAAAAAAAAAGAAAAAAAAAGAAATAAAAAATAGAAGTAGTCGCACATTAGAAAAGCAACACAAATATAATACACTTGACTGCACTATGAAACTAGGTAATTTAATTATTCATTTCTAGAAGTCTGTATTGTTTCAGTTCTGAATTCAAAATGCTGCTGCTTCTTTAAATTTAGGTCTTAAGTTAGAAATAAAAAGAAATAAGGAAAGACACCCAGGTCCTTTGGGTGGTTTATTTTTCCAGAACAGGATATTGTATTTCATGTCTATCTTCTGGCATTCAGTCATGTGAACAGCTCAATGAGCTGACTTGGATTTCACTAAAACCACAAAGCCAAGTGATGGCCACTTGGGAAGCTCATGACCGACTGGTCATGAAAATAAGCATCTTTGCCAGAAGTCTATAGTAAACTGAGGCAACATCAAACTTGCAATCAATTGAGACATCCAAATCAAAAATAACAGAAAAACTATCAATATTTATTACCATGAAATTAACATTATTTACACTTTACCTTAAACACCACTTTACCTTAAACACCACAATGTTGCCTACACTTTCACAGTTGTTTTACATGTTTGCCTTGGATATTTCAGAGAGCTCATGAAAATATCAGCATACAGATATTTAAAATTTTGCTGGTGATTATGAAAAAGAACTATCTTTTTCCAGAAAATGATCTCTCTCAAGAATGCATTGCTCTGGAGAAATTATCATATCTATTCAAAATTTCCAGTTTAAAGGGAATAAGTTATTTAATAGTCAGTAGGAGTTAATGAAATAAATTTGGGTCCATATGTGACATTTTACCAATAATGTTATTGGTATTCATTCCTTGGGGAAATACTCATGATATAATGGCTGAAAAAAGTAAAATATAAAATATCCCATATAACTTTCATTTGAAACAAAATGAGTGAGATAAGTGAAAGGAAGGGAGAGTGAAAGAAGAGACAAGTAAAATATTATCAAATTTTAACAGTGAGATTGTTCAAATTTTGCTAATTTTGTTTGGTTATTCATATTTTATATAGTTTCTAAGTTTTCTACAAGGAGTATAAACAAACAAAAAATCCCGAATCTGAAGTATTCTCTGTCAAATAAGATACTTCCTGCCCATAACAGGGATGTTTTCCTGAGAAAAACACTACCAAGTTTTGAAATATAAAGTCATAAATGAGAAAGCCTATATTCTCAGCAAAACTACTTACTTTGGATGCATTAACTCCTTCCAGACAACTACTGTGCCCTTGAATCTCACTAAAATTGAGATTCAACAAAATAATAAGAGAAAAAATTTTAAATTTAACCTTTTATTTCAAAACATTTACTGGCAGCCAGAATGCGCTCTTAGAAGTCATAGACTTAATCAAATACTTTAATGTAGCTGTGTGAGGAAGGAGTTTATTTAATTTACATGAACATGAACATTATCAACCCCTTCAAGTTAGTATAAGAGTGTTGATCAGGCAGGCAGGAGCTTGAACACTCAGTTTGGATGTTTTGGAGACCTCCTAGTTTCCTGGAAAGATGGAGAACATAAAGCTTATTTTATGTTCTAAGACTATTTTTCAGAGAAGTTTTAGGTTCAGAACAAAATTGGGATGAAGGAACAGAGATTCCCAGGTACCTCCTGCTCATCCCACCCTACAGCTTCCCCCATTGTCAACATCCCCCACCAGAGTGGTACATTTGTTACAACTGATGAACCTACATTGACACATCATGATCAACTAAAGTCTATCGTTTTCCTTAGGGCTCCCTCTCTTGGTGTTGTACATTGTATGGGTTTGGACAAAGGTATAGTGACATGTACCTACCATTATAGTACCACATGGAGTAATTTCACTGCCCCAAGAATCCTCTGTGCTCCACCTGTTCATTCCTCTCAAACCCTGGCAACCACTGATCTTTTTACTGTCTCCACAGTTTTCCCTTTTCCCAAAAATTATGTAGTTGGAATCATACAGTACATAGCCTTTTCAGATTGGCTTCTTTCACTTAGCAATATTCATTTAAGCTTCTTCTATTGTTATAAAGCTTTTTTTTTTTTTTTTTTTTTTTAAGAGCAAAGCAATTAACAGGTATTAGCTTTACTTTCCAGGGTAAGGCACAGTATCTCTCATGCCTACAGAGTCACCACTGCTTGCCAAGGCACTTCCCCAGTGCCAGCCTTCTTGGCTTTACTGAGCCTTTTTCCAAGTTGATCAAGCAGAAGAGAACCCATGGGCAGGCCTTGCTCTAAAGTCTTCCTTGGCTCAAAAAGTAAGATACAACATTGGCCCCATACCTCTCAGCAAGACTAAAAAGTAGAGCCAGACCAGAGCTGAAACGTAGTGTACACATACACAAGTATAATTGTCATCAGACTTTCATATATGTGATATATGAATTATATTGTAAGAGTTACATGATTTAATTCCAAGAGTTACATGCTAGTGATAAGAAATTGGCCATCACCGTTGGCAACTCAGTAGAGATTATAATACGCTACCCTTAAGCTGTCATCTATTACTATATGACAGAATATGAGTATGAGTTTCCTAAACCTTTCTACCCATAAGATAATTCATTTCCTTTGCATTAAACATATGTCAACACCTAATGACATATAGTTGTTTTCTTTAAACAAGAGAAATCAAAACTTAGAGCTAACTTCTTCAGAATTGTTCTCAATGTATGTACCTTTGGTTAAGTTATACTAGAGAATGCAATCCTTTATACTGGTGGTCTTTACAGAGGGGTGCACATGTCCCAAAAAGGTACACAAAAATATCTGTATGAAGACATTTGTGCTCTTACTGACTCTTAACCATCTCTAAGTTTTTGCTTTAAAGTTGACAAAATATATTACAGCAACAGCACATCCTGTGATTTATAAGCATATATATGTGTGTGTGTGTGTATATATATATTACATGTACATATATATATATTACAGGTAATGTTTTCATCAGTAAAGGTGTCTGATTTCTAAATGTTTAAAATTAGATGATTAGAACTCATGAAGAAAATGTCTGTATTCAAAATCCACATATTAAAATGAGTGTTCTAATATCTACCTAAGCAAATATCTTTATCCATCTGAAGGCAGTAGAGGTAGATGGTCCATTTCACTTGTAGTTTATGGCAAGTGCTTTGCAGACATAAAATATTGCTATACACCACTAAAATATTACATATTCTATTGACATTGTTTCCCATAAAGTACTCTCTGATGACAGATGCTTTTAGCTAATGGTCTTCAGCTTGATTTTAATCATACCAATCCTTTAAATCCCAAAGCTTCCAAGACTAATATGCACCACAAGTTTAAATATATTTTTAGACTGTCTTAAAATTTACTATGTATAACCTTATTTGAGTACCAGAAAACAATTTTATGCTCAGAGGAAAATTAATTTGAGATTGAAATCACTAGGAACCATGTCTTTCACTTCTATTACAAATAGTTTGATCTAGATTGATTGATGAACTATTCTACCAACTAAAAACATCTATTATTTGGGGCTGTCTCAGCTTGTTAATTTGAAGACCCAGTTTTAAAAAAAACATGACTGAGGAATGCCTTAGGTAATAAAATGGATACAGCAAAATCCAATCCCAAATACCTTACGACCTGATAGCTTTAATGCCCTTGTATAACAAATACGGAGTTGGTATCCTTCAGTGAAGTGGTCCAGAAGAAACGAAAAAGGCTAATCTATTTAGGATCCATGTTTCTTGCAGTATAAAGACAAAGTAACCTCAGAGATTACTTTGTGTAGTTATGTGTAGTTACTGGGCATATATCATTTTAATTCTTATGAAAAACATATTTAGACACTTTCTCCTGCTGACAGTTCCCAATCAAAAGCAAATAGCATGCACATATTTGTCAGAGTCATTGGCAGTGGTTCTCCAAACCTTTTGCCCCCTTATCATACTTCATTGTGCTTTTTTCCTTCCTGCTACTCTATCTACTTCCTGCACCTTCTCTAGGCTTTCTTTTTCTTCTCCTGTGACTTGCCATGCCTTTAAGAGGTCATGTTAAACATGCTATATGGCATGATACATTATTAATAAATGGGAAATAAAACTACATTTCAGAATGTTGGTTGGGGTTCATAATATTGAATTGTTTTATTGCCTTTTCCACCATGGAAATACCCAGTGGTTCTATAAAATTCCCTCATTTGTTTTGGACTCCTCATGTTTTCAAATATTTGGGGAAATTTCTTATAAGACTGTTTCTTTCTCTAATTATTTCCAAACAACAAATGATGAATTTTTTAAGTAAAATATTTAAGAAGAAAGGCTTTAAAGAGTTATAGGAAAACTACTGTAATCAAAGAAGCAGGTGCAAAATCATTTAAAAAGACCACAAGAATACCTGGACAATTTGAATGAGATATTTTTCTCTAATTTCTGACTACACCTAGGTTTTAGTTCCTGAAAAAACATAGAGAAGGACACAGATTTATGTAATATCGGAGAACTCATGGACAACAAGAAAATGTAACAAAAAGTGATAAATAGGAAAAAAATATGTTTCTCAAAAGAGGGAAAAGAGTAGCAAATATGGAAGGCATAGTTTGGTTGGTAAACTTAATTTTAAAATCAAGAAAATGCCTACAATTGTCCTGAATGTTTAGAAAAAGACATAAAGACATACTTACTTGTGAATGAAAACAAAATATATCAAGCTAACAGCAGGTGCCTTTTTTTTTTTTTTTTTTTTTTTTTTTTTTTTTTTTTTTTGAGACGGAGTTTCGCTCTTGTTGCCCAGGCTGGAGTGCAGTGGCGCAATCTCGACTCACCACAACCTCTGCCTTCTCATTTTAAGTGATTCTCCTACCTCAGCCTCCTGATTAGCTGGGATTACAGGTGCCCACCACCACACCCAACTAATTTTTGTATTTTTAGTCGAGACGGGGTTTCATCATGTTGGCCAGGCTGGTCTCCAACTCCTAACTTTGTGATCCACCCGCCTCAGCCTCCCAAAGTGCTGGGATTACAGGCGTGGCTTCCAGGTAACAGATCAAGGAACCACATAAGTTAGTTCGATTTCAGAAAAAAAAAAAAAAAAGAAAGAAAAGGTAAATAAGTTTCCAAATGTAAAAAACTGGATTTAGTTAGGATAAGTTTTACATTCCATACTTAAGTTTTTGACGGTACAGAATGGTGGTAAGCTGGTGCCATTCATTTATTCATCCAACTGTAGTTATTGGGCACATATCATTTTAATTCTTATGAAAAACATATTTAGACTAGCCAATTGCAAGCATTACATCAGTCAATAATGTGAGATCACTACCAAAAAAGCCCAAAATCTCAGGGTTAATAAAAATATATATTGTATCAAAGAAGATAAGAATTAACTATATTCAGTTCTATTCAATTCACATCTGAAAAATTATATAAAATTACACATTTTAAAAGAAAAACGTGACCAAATGGAGTTTATCCATAGAAAGGCTACCAAGTTTTGAGGTGTCTTAATCTGGAAACCAATATTCATACAAATAGTGATAAGAAGCTAATAATCTCTGAACACTTACATCCATGCCATTTAGGGAAAAAAAATAACTTAAATTGATAGGTGAAGGAAACAAACAGATTTCAACTCAACACAATGAAGAATTTTCTAACAATTAAAAGTGTTATGTGATAAGCCCACACTGTCATGTGAAGTATTTAGGGGCAACTTAGGTGATCAATTTCAAGGATGCTATAGTGAGGCTTGGAATGATTGATTTATCCATTCTTAAAAGCAAAGAAAATTATGTTGCAGTAAAAAAATATATAAAGAAAATATATCTAGGTGCAGATAGAGGTGTGCCCTGCCTCATAAAGGTGGGGAAGTCTAAGGAAGGCTTCTGGAGAAGTCCAGAATAATAAATAATATAAGTTTTGAAGAAGGAGTTGGGCTTAGCCAAATGCAGGAGATAGACAGTTGGTAGAGTAATGGAGGAATGAAAGAGGAAAACAGTATGGGTAAAAGCACCAATATGAGAGAAAACATAGTAGCTGTAAAGGACTAAAAGTATTTAAGCCTGACTACATTGCCTTCTATCTGCAGAGATCCTATGAGCCAAAACAGCTTTTTGTGCTCTACACAGACTGGCGATTTTTAGGCTTTTCTCAGTCTTTTTATACTGTTTCAAAATTTGACTGTACACACTAATGAAAGGGCCATTCTCACACCTCTTTTAATAAGTATATTGGAGATATTTCATAGGCTTTGGTAAATGCTAAAAACAATCAAATCAACAATTCTTGAAACTATGTAATAAGCTAAAAAGTATAAACTGTGGCCAGTGACTTTCAGAATTTAGAATTAACCATTGTTCATGATCCTTAAGCATGCACAAATTTCTAATTCTATATAAATTCTTCACTGCTTTATCATGTCATTGCTGCCCCTCCTTAAACTGGCCCCAGCCTTTCTCTTCTGCCTTCTTTCCAACTTGTCCCCTCACATACCCCACCCTGGGCCCAATCTCTCTGCTTATTGCTATGCACTCAGGTCCCAAAGTTTCTACCCCTGTCTTTGCTCCAACTCTCCCATCAACCTGGAGGCACCCCTTTCCACTGCTGTCTATTGCTGCCCACATATCCTTAAAGGCCAAGTTGACTGTCCCTTACCTCAAGGAGTTCTGTAGTTCCACTTCCTTCCCCATTAGAATGACTTTATTTATCATGTGGACCTACGGCCATTGGGGATATGCTACTTGTCTTTTGTATACACAGCATGTCATCCCTGCTGGACTCTGGGTGAGCTGAAGAATGAAGAGTTTCTCATTCATCTCTGTTTCTACCATCATACCTACTAAAGCACCTTGCACAGAATAATCTCTAAGCAAACTCATTAGTATTTACTTGCAAATATTTACTGAGCTTCCACTATGTGCCGGGCCCTGTTCAAGACACTGAAGATACAGTGGAAGGGAAACAAAAAACAACAGAGCAATCCCTGCCCTCATGGAGTTTCCAATGGGATATGGAGAGAGGCCTAAGCAATAGACCAAAAAGAAGTCCAGGCCACAGCATCAAGAATGTGCTATGGTCAGCCATCAAACCATGCAGTAATCACAGTTGAAGCCCTTGCCACTTTCTACTTCTTTCTGTCCCCCAGCTTCCCCTCAGATAGACCCAAGGAAGTATCCAATTCCAGGTGCTTCTCCTAAGGGAGCTTCCAAATCCATAAAATCCTAAAACAAGATGTACTTAAATGCCTTACCCCCACATTGGGGCATTAGTTCTGAGTCATTTTCTTTACTAGGATGTTACCCAATACAGACCACTGTTTTTTCCATGTTATGTTCCAAGCTGCCTTTATTGCTAATCAGATACAGCTGACATTAGCATAAAAACATTATACATCATTATTTAAAATTTATTCTGTCATGGGTACAGTGTATATAAACAAATTGTTCTAATCTCCTTTCCTATATCTAATACATTGATATACATTGGGAAATCACAATGGGATGAGCATACAAGAGATTTGAAAGCTGTGATCAAGCTATGGTTATGGAATTCTGGAAACCTCCTTTCCATTTAAATATTAAAAACATCTCCAAAAGTACAAAGACTAGTCGCCTGAGTTACTTCAACACACAGTGACTGCTTTTCAAACAATAGTGTGGTAAAAGGAGGTATCACTGGCCATTTTACAAAGTCAGCTCAGCACATGGATTGGTGGATCTGTGTTAGTAATTGCCTATAATTTGTTCTTCCTTTGAGTCCCTCAGTCTTCCATTCTGACCAGATAGTAAGTGACAAGTTCCATGATTATGCTACATGTTCTGTCTTAAACAGGAAACAAAATGGAATTTTTCTGGCTGAGGCAAAATAATTCTGTAGTCTACTGGTCCCAAGTTTTGCCTATATCAAACTTAGTCCATGAATTCTTGCCTGAATTCTGACCATGGGCCTATTCATTACACAAATAATGGGTATGACATTACTAAGTGGGTAGCAATATTACTCATGGGGTATAATATTGCTAAAGAAAAACAGCATCACCAAGGTATGGAGTACACAGTATTTTAAATTATAGTAACAAACAAATCAAATTGATGTTCACAATATAGTAAATATTTTAACAAGGAATTCTAGCAGCCTAATGGCACTACTGTCAGTTATATTTACTTTCATAAATTAGTGTACATGTATTTTCAAAATTAGAGGAAACTTACTCACATATCATTGTCACTAATGTGTTGCTGAATATACTAAGATCAGTCTTTTTTTTTCTAGGTTGCATAGCCAGCCAAAACTGCTAGTGTTGATATTAAGACCTAGAACTCTTGGTCTGATGCTTTCAACACTAAATATCAAAATTATCTCCACAGCACATAATATACATAATAGAAGTGGAGAATTGAAAATTCCTATTCAATATAAATGCATTCTTTCATTCAGCAAATCTTCCTGGAGTACCTTCTATGTTTAAGAACTTTATAGGCAGCATGGATGAGATAATATGGTAGCCACTTATAAGAATCCTAAGTGATTCTAGGCACTTACAATGCTATTAATGAAAAGAAAATAAGAGTAACTTATTCGACTTGTAAACAACTGACATAGAACTTTCTATATAAAAAACTAAACTTTAGGATGACAAATTTCTCATCACATTTAAATATGGTCAAACATTAAAGTGGTCCATGCTTCATCCCCTCACAGTCTGTGTCAAACAATATGTTTTACAAGTTGATTACATCGTTCCCAGGATATGGTTCTTCAAAATTATGTAATTAGTATATTTGAGTGATCCACCATTACACATGTAAAAGCATTGAAGTATAAGCTCTATTTGCCATTGACTTCAAACATATTTTTCTTTTCTAAGCAGACATTGTTCACTTTCTCTTTTTCACAAAAGAACACTGATTTTTCTTACCCTCCATAACCCCTAAATTATTCTACTTACATAAAAAGTTCGGCTAGGCACAAGTAGCGCATGCCTGTAATCCCAGCACTTTGGGAGGCCAAGGCGGGTGGATTACTTCAGGTCAGGAGTTTAAGACCAGTTTGGCTAACATAGTGAAACCCCATCTCTACTAAAAATACAAAAATCAGCCGGGCATGGTGGTGTGTGCCTGTAGTCCCAGCTACTTCGGAGGCTGAGGCAGGAGAATCGCTTGAACCCGGGAGGTGGAGGTTGCAGTGAGCTGAGATCGTGCCACTGTACTCCAGCCTGGGCTACAGAGTGATACTCCATCTCAAACAAAATAAAAATAAAAATAAAATAAATATTAAGTGCAATAAAATAATCAAAAGATAACCTCCTGAGAAACATCAAATAGGAAATATAAAGTGGATGGCTTCATTACTAAGTAACTCCCCAGTGACCAACTGACTAAATATCACCAAACATGAAATTTATCTTCTACTGACTAAGTTAAGTTATTGTTTTAGTAAGAAAAGAAGCATGAAAGCAGATATTCATCTTTCATTATACCTTAGTAGAACTATGAGTAATTTCTCAGAAGACTTCAACTTTGTTTGTCTGTTATTAAATTTTAATGGCTCGTGAAAACCAGTATACATTGGGAAGTATCCCACCAACTATGTTTCTAGCACAATTTTTAATTTTATAGTACACAGATGTTCCAGAAAAAAAAAAATGTAATCTATTTGAAAGGCAAGGGAATAAAAATTTAAGTCAGAGACTATCATCCATCAGCAATTGCTTCAAAAGAGTAGCGTATACAAGTATTGTTTTAAGGGAAGAAAGAAGACTTGATTGTGAAGGCCTCTTCTATTTTCAAGTTGTTAGGTTCTGTATCTCTTTTCAAATAAGAGGTTAAACTTGACTATTCATATCTAAAACTTTGTTTTACTTTTTCGAATTCCAATCGCTCAGACAAAATATGCAATACTAAGTGTAGGAGGGATACGTAAGCCAAACATGCTTACATGAACTAATGCATTAAAAACCCACTATAATTTATCTGTTGCCTTTAAGTGAACTCCATATCCTATTCATTCACTCATCATTTTTTCACTCTTTCCCCAAGATGAGTCTAAACTTGACTTTTCAGTTACCTCTGTTCCAGTCTCTGGTGTGTGTATTTTGTTAGCATACATTTAAGGTAAGTAAAATGTATTACAGCAAAATTATTTCTGTGACAGCAAACACAAGTAAAAATAAGTGAAAACAAGTCAGAAATGTTCTATTAAACTATAAATTATGGTTATATTACATGCAGAATTTAAGATGTGTGCTTAATACCATGATATGTAAAATTCCTTATAAAAGTTTCTACCAGGATTTTGATTCTACCACAAGTCAACCCTTTAGAAAGAGGCCATGTTATTCAGCATTGGAATACAGCTCCACCTGCTGGAATTGCCAGATCCATATGTTATATAAACCTTTTAGAGGCTAGTGTTACTAAATTTATGCTTATTCAAAGCTGACCTAAAGCCTCCTACAGCAGTATATTTTACAAGAGTAATCAGAATTTGATTTCACTTAAAATTTTCCCAGAAGTATAATTATATAGGAATTACACTGACATTATTCTGTTCCTCTTCAAGAAAATACAGTTCACAACCTATTCCATTTGCTTTTGATGACCAAACAAATTTAAGGAATGGCAATATAATTGGTTTCTATTTTTATATTTTAACTAGGTAGTCAAACAAAACCTCAGTGATTACATTAATTTACCCTGTTTCCATGCAGCTATTTTCTTATTTTAAGAAACCAAAGTTATGTAAGTATACTTATTCATTCATTGATGTACAATATTAATTGAACAACTATTATGGGGCCAAGTTCCATGTTAGGCTCTGAAAAGCAGAACTGAGTAAGCCAGACATGGAGTTTACAGTGCAGCCAAGGAACAAAAGTTGAACAAGTATCTATTTAGGTAGTCACTATCACTTCAATCAGATACAATCAGGAAGTACTCTCGTGAGAAAACATGTGAAAACTGTACTCATGTACATGTGTAGAGAAAACATAATAGTTATCTTTGTAAAACAACGGTATTATAAATTTGGAAGCTTTATGCTATATATTTTCTCCTTTACATAAAAAAGTTAGGTCTCATTTCCATCTTATTGAGAATGATGCATATCAATGAGGGGAATGTGGGGGGGGGGTGGTTTGCAAAAATACGTATATATATTCCAAGCAAGTGTAAATATTGAGATAATTTAAGAACCAGAAAGCAACCTGCTGGATAACTAAATTGCTAGAATCATTTTTAATACTTTCTCTCAATTATTCAGTATTCAATTATTCTCACTTGATGTACAAACATATAAACTGTTTCAAAAGTCTAATATCTGTGCTAAATATTTACCTTTAAAAACTCATAAGAGGTGGGCTTTGTACATGTGAAGCAGATCATACTTACAATTTTCACTTCTCAGATCCCAAATATTATGTGTTATATAACCAATAGATAACCAGAGAATGTGAAAAAGCTAAAAGGCATTTCAAATAAGAAATCCGTTTAATTTTTCTTAGAGTTGCATATGACACTTTTTTTGTTAAAGAAACAGGTCCAGTAAGTCAAAATCATATTCATTTTTTTCAAATCATGTAGCTTTTAAGATGATGCAGTCTCTTGTGTATGTATTTTCCGTTGATTTGAATGTGTTACATTTCTCAATCAAACATGTCAAAATAACACTAAAATCAATGTTTCAGTAAAAGATATTTATCAATAGGAAATCAGTCAAATAACCTAGACAGGCCACAGAAGCAATCTGCTTCCTTTTTATCATCACTTATATCTTGCCCTAAAAAAAAATCAACAACATACTATTAAGCAGATACAAACTTTTAATGTTGGCCATCTGCAAAAACTATATGCTACCTAGAGATTAGCTGACTGGGTAAGTTAAAGCTGAGTACTCTAAAACTCTAACTGAGAGGATCTGCCTTAAGTTGAAAGGAAATTATCTTCATAAACATTGCTAATGTCTGTCTCCAGTTTTCTACAACATCACAATTCTTAACAAAATGCCCTAGAAAGTAGTTCACCTCATTAATTGAGACAATCTCAAAATATCTAAAGTGTACTAAAAAGAAAAATGTGCAAAAATAATGTCAAGAAAGAAGGTCCATAGTTAGGTTAGTTCAATATGTTCAGGATTTCATTTAATCTTTTTGCTAAAACAATCCTATGAAGGCACATGCATATGTATATACATATGTGTATTTTTTCTTTTAGAGAAAGGGAAAGAGAAAGAAGATTGCCTTTTCTTTCTTTCCAGTCTCCTAGCTTAAAAACCAGATCCAGAGAAAAATGGGTTATACCAACAAATCCACACACCCCTTTTTTTTTTTTTCTTTTTCAAGAGACAGGGTCTTACTCTGTCACCCAGGCTGGAGCACAGTGGTGTGATCATAGCTCAACCTCCTGTGCCTAAGCAATCCTTCCCACCTCAGCCTCCCAAGCAGCTGGGACTTACAGGCAAATGCCACTGTATCTGGCTAACTTTCAAATTCTTTTTAATAGAGATGAGGTCTCACTGTGTTGCCCAGGCTGGTCCTCGCACTTTTATGAGAATCACCTGTTTCAAGTAGACTGTGATGTGGAGAACAGTACATATCACAGCCCTAAATCAATGTATTAAGTTCAGTTAATGGAGCACCAGTGGAGGGCGGGGCACACATTTCTTTGTGGAGGCTGTGTAAGAGAATCTGCCCTCTCCCTCTAATAGCCTTTGTTTTTCAAAATGAGAGCATACAATGACTTTTTTAAAGCGTTTTTCTCAAAATTCTGTAAGACCACTCCTATCTTAAGTCCTATATGTAAAGACATGTAGAAATGAAATAAAGAGACTAAAACTCTCAGATACACAAAAAATTTCAGATTGAATATCAGGACAAATGAAAAATATTTCGTGCAAACTTAACTTGTTTGAGACATTGGGGGTGTGGGATGGGTTTGTTTTTTAATAAGCAAATGCAGATGTTGAAGGAAAAACGTTTAGATTTTTGACACTGTTCTTTGCTAACAGAATTGCCAAATGTTTTCCATAAGCAATGTTGAAATGTCTGAATTTTTTTGTAAAACCATCACCCAGCCGAACTTTGAAAAATGAAATTTACTGATTTACTGTAAATAAGCTTATATATCTAATATTTCAGATTAACATTTTTATACAACTTTTATTTTCCAGGCACTTTATAAATTTTAATCATTATGGGAAGAATTTGTGGTCTTCCCGTGCTGTGCACATGTGAGATACACACACACACACATACACACACACAGTGTTGATATTTATTTAGTTGTCCCTCTTTAGGAACATATTTAATGTTGTACATAAACTGATTGTGGGATTAAATCGAGTCCATTTTACTACATGCAGCAGTTTGGATTCATCTTAATGCCATGTGCAAAACTACCTATGTTCAAGTATTCACTGTCATATCAGAAAAAATACTCAAAAAGTAAAACATTCATGCAGCTTTTCTTATAACTGAGTTTCACTTTCAGTCATTAATGTGATATCTGTGCATCTTTTTATTGGGTGGAATAATCTTTTTCCTTTTAAACTTAAAATATTTATTGATTATATTTGACAAGTTTCACTTCAATCTCTTCCCAGGGTCTGTATGCAAAATGCAAAATTGTCCCAATCATTAAGGGAAACTAAACTTAGCTATAACACATTTTCCCTATTAAAGCTAAGAACTCACTGATCAATGGAAAAAATGACAGAGGCAAGAGACTAGATTGGATCATTTAATTGCAGAATATGTCTCCCCCTCATTCTGTTTAATATTGTGATGAAGGCTCAAATAAGTTTGACTCTCTCCTGTTTTGTAGAGATACAACCAAAGTGTTAAAAGATTATTTTGCAGTTACCAATAATTCCTAAGAAGGGTGGCAATGATCGGTTTGTTTATTAGTTTATTTCCTCACCTTTAATCATTTCACTAAAAAAGACTAATAAGTGAGGCCAAAGAGATCCCAAAATACAGAGTAAATATTGATACCCAAAAGAAAAACAGTACTAAAAGGATGACCTAAACCCTACAACAAACATTTTGGAGTTTTCACTAGGTAGTGATGAGAATTTGAATTGTTTCAAAAAGTGTCTTAAACCTTTCAGAGTGGCAGTAGTGACAAAATAAATCACTAAATCTGGTAAGTGTAGACCAGACCTAAATACTTTTGAAGTACCTCCTCCCTGGCTGATCCCATATTATCAAAAAGCATGTTATATAATACTATATCATATCTATATATTAAAAAGTATGTGAGGATACTACTTACTATTATTTCCAGGAGTACCACTGTACAAGGTCTAGGATCACCTTTTTTCAACACTGTTTTCCTGTCTTCATCACTTTACTGACTACAAGATGCATAGTAGGAATTTCGGAAATATTAATTATATATATATATAATGCCTAGAAATTTCTAGTGAGATATATATGTAATCACATGTATATACATGTGCACATATTATGTTATGGTACATATAATGCCCAGGAATTCTAGTGACGTATATATAATCACATGTATGTGTGTGCGTATACAAATTCATTGTTAATGGAATGGAGACAAAGAAAACATATTTTATTAATTACAATATTATCTCAAAGATTCTAATAAAGTATATTAAGAGAGAGTTATTTCAAAGTTGAAATTCTTGGAGAAAACTGCCAAAATCTGTTTTCCAGAAAACGACCTTAGTCTCCAGCCCTGTCTGTAAAATGGGGTTTTTACTATGGTGAAGGAAAATACTTGGCCTCTTTCTCATTCTTAGACATATGTTAGGAATGAAAGAGACGTTAATAAAGTGCTTATATGTCCTTTGGGAGAAAAGTATTACACCGAATACTATCATTAGGTAAGTCGAAATATAATTTGACAAAAGGTAATTACCCATTTGGATCCTCTGGCTCCGGATCACAAAGGAGGGCGGGTAAAGCAACCTTGAACAAGTGGTCTGGTATAAATTAATAGCTCTCCATTCCAAACAGCTAATCCATTACATACTGCCTATTGCTATTTCCCTTCTGAATACTTTTTTGACTCTTCTTGTAAGAGTTGCCCAAAGATCCATGTTGGATGCCATCATATTATTAATAGTCAAAGAAATAAATATTGAGCCACGAAGAAAACAGAACAGTTAACCTCTTATTCAGATGTCTTAAGAGAAAAGGAAGTAGAATTCACTTTGAAGGATTCCCTTATCCATGTAGTTTATCAAATTGCAAACATCAAAATATAATATAAAATACAGCTGTAGGTTTATTGCCACAAAAAGAAAATCCTATACTAAGTACTAAAATCCATTCATAATTTTAATAAATAGTCTGTAATAAAACAATAACAAAAAACAAATCAAAGATAAATTGTTGGGTTTAAGTAACTTTTCTGGATCAAAGTCTCGCTCTGTTGCCCAGGCTGCAGTGCAGTAGCGTGATCACACCTCATTGCAGCCTCAACTTTCTGGGCTCAAGTGATACTCCCACCTCAGCCTCTGGAATGGTTAGGATGACAGGCATGCACCACCATGCCCAGCTATTTTATTTATTTTTTTTTTTTTGAGACAGAATTTTACTCTGTCACCTAGGCTGGAGTGCAGTGGCACAATCTCAGCTATCTGCAACCTCTGCTTTTGGGGTTCAAGGGATTCTCGTGCCTCAGCCTCCTGAGTAGCTGGGATTATAGGCACACACCACCACACCTGGCTAATTTTTTGTATTTTTAGTAAAGACAGGGCTTCACCATATTGGCCAGGCTGGTCTTAAACTCCTGGCCTCAAGTGATACACCCATCTTAGCCTCTCAAAATGCTGGGATTACAGGTTTTTTTGTTTTTGTTTTTGTTTTTTTTTTACTTTTTGTAGAGACAGGGGTCTCACTATATTGCCCAGGCTGGTGTGACTTTTAAGCTAATTTTTTTTTAAATTATTTAGAAATTTCAATATGAAGCAGAACTGTATCTCTACCTTCAGAAATTAGAACAGAAAGTTCCACACCTTAAATATTTCAAAAAGAGAATATTCCTGTCACTTGTTTTCTGAACATAATAGTTTTCAAGCTATTTACTTTTTAGAAAATTAGTAAAGTTATACCACTTAATTTGTTATCTCTTATCTTTCAGACTGCAAGGAAAAAAAGTATTATCATAAAAGAATTTTGCAGAAAGAATCCACTATAAAGATATAAAATTCATAAACATGAAATAAGTGATACTAAAGACAGGAATGCAAGGCTTATTCTCACAAATTATAAATAACATTGGAAGGCTTAAAGGAGTTTTTGAATCATAACACCAAAACAAAGTAATACAAAAGAAGCCTTTTGGCTAGAACTAGCCTTACTTTCAAATAAGTATGCATGAACCCATGAGCATATGTGTGTATGCTAATATGTGCATGTTTATGTATATTCATGTGTATATTACCGCATATGACCATATGTGTATATGTATGAATGTGTTCTTGAGTATTTGTGTGAGTACATGTGTGAATATGCTAGTTTGCTTTCCTCAATCAGATTTATTCTGCATGTTAAGAGAAGCCCATCTATTGAACTATGTAGGCTGGGTAACAGCTAAGTTGCTCCAAAATATTACATGTAATTAATTATTGGGAAATTAAGTGGCAGCATAGAAAAAGTCCGAATATTGACTCTTCAGTGCCAAAATGTAACTCTATTTTTAAGGACTAAGTAACCTTCAACAGGAAATCATCACACTGAAATGTTAAAAGTCTTCATATTCAGGGTTTTGAATGTTCTTAGTTTAAATAGGAAATTTATTTAACAGAAAACTGCTTTTTAAGTATAATCTTCAACACACAGGGAGCTAAAACTTTAAACATTATCCCTTTTACTAATTACTACTATAATCCCAAATTCTTGAGAGTTAAAGTTACATCAAAGTCAAAGGTGTAATTTTACAGATTTTCAATCATTGAGAACAACTTCAACTGTGTCATTAAACGAAATGTTAAGAAAAAATGTATAAGACAGGAAATGAGGATGGAAAGCCTTTCATAACAAGACTAATTTAACCTTCTCCACATAATGCCTACATTAAGCCACATTAAATAAATTAAGTATAGTAAAAACAGAGTGGGCATTTTATAAATTCTTTCATAATAATACATCAGTACAAAACTTTGTAGCGGGTTACATTTAATTTTGAAACTCAAAAAGGCTCTTTCTAAAATGCAAACCAGTTTGTAAAGGTAAAAGAAGCAAGATGCAATGCCATCGTACATAAGAGATGCTTGGTTCGAAAATGGATCAAATCAAAGATAACAAAGAAAAAAATCAAAGATAACTTGCTGAGTTTTAAGTGATGTCTTATGTCTTTTTTCTTTTTTTTTTTTTTTTGAGACAGGGTCTTACTCTGTTGCCCAGGCTACAGTGAAATGGCATGATCACACAACTTACGACAGCCTTGACCTCCTGGGCTCAAGCAATCCTCCTACCTCAGCCTCCTGAGTAGCTTAAGACTATAAGTGTGTGCCACCAAGTCCAGCATTTGTTGCTGGATAAAACTTTCCTGTTAGGCCTCATAAACATACAAAGTAAATCTGAGAAAAGCACTCCCTACATACTGGAGGAAGTAGAGACTACTGCTTAAGAATGTGGGCTCTAGAGTCAGAGTGTGCTTGAATCCCATTTCTGTCTCTTAGTTGTTCAGGCATTTAATCCTTAGTGACAGTTTCCTCATCTATGAAATGGGGGTAAAAATAGAACTACTTTGTAGAGTTATTGTACATTTAAATGAGTTAACAAATTAAAGAACTTAGAACTATAATATGTAACAAGCTCTCAATAAAAGTTACCTATTATTATTATTATGTGAAGTTTGTACATGCTTGGATTCACTCTACAATAAGCTCTTAATTTCTTAAGCTAGAATGACTCTTCCACAATGGGAAATATTTTCCCTAGGAATGAAAATGATAGGATCTTTTTTAGCTCCATGTAAAAAAAAAAAAGGAAAATGAACCATGCCCTAACCATGAATGTGGCACCAAATGGTAATGATTAGAGTGCATATTTTGTCTGCACCAGAATCAGCTCAAGTATTTACTCTACCAGTATAGGAGCAGGACACAAGGCTGACATGCTGTGCTGCTCACACAACTGTCAGAAGTGTCTTTTGTGCAGCATGGGCCAGGGTTAGACATATGCGGTAGAGAGAGGCAGTGACAGAGAGAGGGAGGGAGAGATATAGCACATATGCTACAGCAAAATCCTGCTTTCCAGAATAAATTTGCAAAAAGATCATATGGTTAAAATGTTTCACAAAAGTAACTTTGCCTAAATATTTTTGAGGGATATAGAATACATGTATTCCTGTTTTGTCCTTTATTAATAATGAGATATGACAAAAACTCAACTATAATTCCCATAAAGCTCAGAAATACCAATCAAATTATATATGATAGTCAGTCACTTTCATTTCACACACACACCACATTGTCATTTCTACCTAAATGTTATTATGTAACGACAAAATTTTTACAATTTCCAGAGGGAAGATATTTGAACTTTTTGGCCTCTGCACTTGATAATTAGAGGATGGGGATACAAAACTGTCACTTGTCCATTTCATAAGCATGTCTGGGGGCTGGCGTATCAATAAAAAATATTTTGGGAAATGAAATTTAAAATGTTACAAATTATACTGTACTTATAACTGTGGAAAGTATTTTAATGTCTTTAGAATTTTTTAAAAATGTGATTGTATTTCACAAGCTTTTCTCATGGTCCCAGTCTAATGTTAGGTAACTGAAACTTAAATAAAAGACTGCCATCAATGTAAGGAAAATGTGCCATCAGAATAATTTTTCCCCACTAAAAACTTAATTA
Organism: Papio anubis; assembly: GCF_008728515.1. Taxonomy (NCBI): domain Eukaryota; kingdom Metazoa; phylum Chordata; class Mammalia; order Primates; family Cercopithecidae; genus Papio; species Papio anubis. The sequence goes on from NC_044976.1 coordinate 176,166,028, forward strand.
AAATGGTTCAAGATACATTTTCCAATAGAATCTGTCAGGTGTACAATTCCTTCCAAATGCTAATCTCATCCATTTTAAAACCAAACTACTACAACAAGTCAATAGAGAAATAGTATAGTTTTTTTTTTTTTTTTTTTTTAAACTAGGTCAACAAACATTACTTCAACACAAAGCACATTACTTTCTAACAGCAGGAATCTGTAGTCTCGTCATAACATTCTAAGCCCCCTCTGAAGTTTAAAGAGCAAGGATTTAGGAAGACTATAAAGAAGGAACTACTATAGCCATGACAGGAAACAATTAAGACATAAATAAGAATTTCCGCAGAATCAGGTCAAAGTAAGGACACATTTAAGAAATGTCCTAAAAGTGTGAAAAACAGACACAAAATGAAGTAATAGTTGGAAGGAGAGGTAGAAGATCTGGTTGGTGCTAAAAGAACTCATTTTTAAAAAAACCTAAAAGCTTTGAGTTGAAAGTCCTAAACCTGTTTTTAAAAATTCACACTACTAAAAAAATTCATAGAGACTTTGAGTTGTGGGATTCCATGATCACTCCTGAGATCTTGCAGGAAATGAAGTTGTAATATTAATTTAAAGTAAATGAGGCTTCCTTTTCCTTTAGTCAGTGAAGCACTCTGAAGGTATTCAGAAGAAAAAGATCTAGTTATTTGAGTTTAGGTAATAAACATTCCAGACGACTGTCAAACAGACCACAACTCAACAAACACTAGAATCATGATGACTGCAGTTATAATGTGCAAAGCAGTCAATGTTTCAGTAAGCAGACATACAAATTAAGGATTTGTTAATACCATTTTTGTAATACTCTATGGGTAATTGTGTGATTAACTTTGCAATTTGTTAGTGTTACTAGCTTGGAAAACTAAAATTATACTTTGAAAACATAGAGTATATAAAACACCCTCTTTAGGCATTTCAATTTTTAAATGAAAAATTTTTAAAAATCTGACTAGTAAACTCTTTGTAATGGTTGATTTAGAAGGTATGAAAAGAGATGAATAAAAAAAATGTCTCTTTTCTGTACCAATTCATGCATCTGGGGCTGTAAGAGGAATATTTCAAAAATAAAGACAAATAATTTATTTTTGTTGACAGATAACTAAAGGATCCAAGAAGATGCGTTCTGAGGACAGCAATTGAGTGATAGCCAAAAAGCAATGACTAAAGTTTGCAGAATCCTGGAATATTGGATCAGCAAGGCAACTTGGATATAATCTCTTCCAATGCCTTTGTTTTACAGATGACAAAACTGAAGGGTTGGCTTACCTAAATTTACACAAGTTGTCAGGAGAGGATAAGAAGGTTTTAACAGAAATTGAAAAGAAATTTTTAGCATGAAAAGTAGTATCTGAAGTATAAGGAAATTTAAGAACAACTAGAATTCTACCTAATCCCACTTCCCTATTCCTAAACAGGTACTAAGTATTCAAAAGTGTGCTTTTCCCTCATCCTTTTTCTGTCTCATGTTTTAAATGTTGAAAGAACATCTTTTGTTAGAGATTTACTTTTCAACTCCCTTTTTTCCCTCACCACAAATCCTTTTGGAAAGTAAAACTGACTGGGAGAAAAAATGCTATTGAAGAAAAAATAATGGGTCTTTCAGTTTAAATGACCAGATGTTACTTGAATTCCACAGATAAATATTCATCTTTGCTTCTATAGACTTAAGTTATTATGATGAGAGTTTGTAATGAAACTGTAGTCATAAAAATGTCAAAGCTATATATTTAAGGTGTTTATGAAGGTTAAAGTAAGTTTAGAGGACCTTATCTTTCCTTTTTTTTTTTTTTTTTCAATCTCACCATATTTACTCCCCAAAGTAATTTCCTCCTTTTTTTTTTTTCTTTTTTTGGTTCTGCTAATTTTAGTGGAGGCATTTAATAAAAAAGATATTTTTCTTGTGTGAAGGTTATTTTGAGGGAGACTCAAGAAGTTCACAGAGAATTCTGACAATCCTCTATGCATAGATTTGTGCAAATAAGCATTCAGATTCTAGGAGCCAAAGAGAAAAAATATGCAGTAGGAGCTTTATTTTTCTGGAATGTTCTATCTCCCTATTGCATATATCTAAATGCTCCCTCTTTTCCATAGCTTTTAAACCTTTCAAGTTTCTACAATTTATAAAACACAAAAACAAAACAATGAAACACTTCCCTGTTCCGAACCCTTATTCTCTTTCACTATCATTTCATCTTTCTCCTCCCCCTTATAAACAACTTGCCCAAATATTTATCTGTGATCACTATTTCTTCATTTCCACCAAATCTCAATTTTAGTTAAATCTGGCTTCTCTCCCAACACATCACCAAAACAACCCTGAGTCAAGTCAATTACCTTTATGACACTAAGTCAAATAAGCACTTTTCAGTCTCCATCTCACATGATCTCTCAAACAGCATTTGGCACCACTCCCTCATTCTTAAAACACTCTCTTTCCTTGGTGGCCTTGATATAACATTGTCTTGGTTTTCTCTCATCCTTCATTCTGGGTCTTTCAGTTGTATGCTCTTTCTTCCTTACTTGGCAAATAAGGATTCTACACCTCCTAAGGGCCTATTCTTAGGCCATTGTACTATACTTTACCTAGGTCATTTCAACCATGCCAGTGGGCCTCTGTTAAAACCTATGCAATGGTGATTCTAGTCTAAGGCAAATTTCGCAGAATCTCTTATATCAAGATGTCTCGTCTACATTTGTACCGAAATGTCCCTAAATCATCTGTAGTTTGATGTGTCAAAACAAAAATTTATCATTTCACCTCTACCCTCCAATCTGTTTATTTTCTACTGGCTCCCATATCTATGAAAAGTACCTATGTTCATCCAATTGCACAATCCAAAAACTTAGATGTTGACATTATTCACCCCATGCCTAGCCTCAGTCCTCCCATACCCAAACCATCACTAAATCTTATCGATTTTACCCATTAAATAGCTCTTGAACTTCTCTACTTTTTCTCATCTCCTCAACCACAACCTTAGTCCTTTTTATCTCTTAGAGAACCTAGGGTATGTAAAGAGCCCCTAACATTTCTTCCATCATTCACTATGAATTCCTCTCTAATCCATTCCCTACAGGGAACCAAAGTATGTTTTCTGGGACATAAACATGATTATATAATCTACCAATTAAATCCTTCCAATGACTTTCTATTGCTCATAGGATGAAGCTGAAACTCCTGGCCGGGCGCGGTGGCTCAAGCCTGTAATCCCAGCACTTTGGGAGGCCGAGATGGGCGGATCATGAGGTCAGAAGATCGAGACCATCCTGGCTAACACGGTGAAACCCTGTCTCTACTAAAAAATACAAAAAACTAGCCAGGCGAGGTGGCGGGCGCCTGTAGTCCTAGGAGGCTGAGGCAGGAGAATGGTGTAAACCCAGGAGGCGGAGCTTGCAGTGAGCTGAGATCGCGCCACTGCACTCCAGCCTGGGCGACAGAGCGAGACTCCGTCTCAAAAAATAAAAATAAAAATAAAGAAACTCCTAAGCATGGACAACAATGCCTTGCATGGTCTGGTTTCCACCTATGCCTCCAGCCATCCTTAACTCCCTCCACACCTTTTAGTTTCTCTTACTTGCCTTGCACACTTTTATTTCATAGGACCTTTCCCCTCTTCCATCCCCTAGATTGTTCTTCACTCTACTTTTCCTCTGATTAATTGTTATTCCTACTTGTCATTTAATTCAGCCTTCACTCCCCTTAGGAAATTCTTGCCTGAATCATTCAACTAGTTCATACTCTCTAAGTTGCATTTACATTTTCAACTGTTTAATTTGACTGTTTAATCAATTTTTGTCTCTCCACAAGACTGTTAGCCAAAGAGAGGAGGGACTTCATATGGTTTTGCTTTTCAATCATTTCAGGGCCAAGTGAGTGCCTAGCATGTTGCAGAAGCTCAGTGTTTGCTGAATAAAGGAGCAAATGACCAAACTAGAAACCTAGAGCCCTGAACAGTTAGAACAACTTGTGGTTGTTGGATATCTCATGAAATAAATGGAAGAAGGATGGATCTAATCATTTGGGCTGTGATTTTTTCCCAGAGCACTTATTTTTCTTAGCACACAAGTGATAATATCTTAGCCCACTGACTTCTTTCTGTTTCGGCACTCATCACTAACACGAATAAATCTGAATTATTGACCAAATATTAACTATGCAAGTCTTTCATAGCAGCATTATTTAATTTTTTTCTTTCATTTGTTTTTCTACTCAATTTAACTGAAAACAAATGAAGCGTCTCTTGTGTACAGGCATTATATCAGGTATTGTGGCACCGTGCTTGTTCATTGTTGTAGTTTTGTTTTGTTTTCAGATATATCCAAAACATCTCATCTTTTGCTTTGTACAACTTTTTAAAAGCTGCCAAGATCAGAGTAGTGACCCAAGAAGAGTACAAACACTTCTTTAAGAAAATTATTAAAAACAGTGCTTTACTTTCTTAGCTGACACATATTTTTAAATACTTTTATTTTCCACAAATATAAGACAGAAGAAATGCTATCAGATATTCATGTTTCATAGATGGCTAAATATTTTTTCTATAGTAGGTGCACTTATTTTCTCTTTAGCATAACAGTTCATAAATACTAAGACAATTCATAAATTGGGTATGGTTAATTCAAATAATAGACATATTTTTAGTGAAAGATCTAATTCACTTGCAAAACAAGTTAAACATGAAATTGAAGTTGAAGTTGTTCCATTTATAATTATTTATAATATTTCCTACCATTTAATAAGTGTTTCCTATGTATTAGGTGCTTATCACTAATCTTCAAAACAACCTGTAAAATAAAATATTATATAAAATATAATTAGTCATATTTACAGAGGGGGAAATTATAGCTTGGAAATGCTAAAGACTAAACAGATGACTGGATGATTTCCAACATGTAGTTAAAATAAGATGATCATGATGAAGGGGTTCAAGATGACTGACTAGATGCAGCTAGCACACACCTCTCCCACAGAGAGGAACCAAAATAGTGAGTAGATATTCACACACACTTCAATTAGATCATATCAGGGAGAACACTGGAATCCAACAGAGAAGTAAAGGGAAGCACTGAAAGCAAAGAGGGAGACAATGCAGCCTGCTTGCCTGAGATTGCTGGAGCTAGGATAAACTTCTGGACAACAGCAAATGATAGGTGAGAGACGCCACGATCAAGTGCATGGGAGCTAAGTGGGTCCCACTATCACCTTGTAAGCTGTGGAGCCTGGGCCGCCCCTCTTTCCTCATGTGGGCTCTTTGGCATGGTAGAGGCACCTTTGCCGCTCCCCTAGAACATTGCCCCAGCAGCCTGAGAACTGCCTTTTGACCCCATCTGGGCTGCTACTTGTACCCATCACTGGGGAATCTGCATATGGCGTGCCCAACCCAACCTTATCCAGCTTTGCCCCTGATACCCACCTCAGTGGTAGAACATGGGACAGGGACTCCCGGGAGTTCCATAGCCCCACCCATCACCTGAGACATCTCAGTATTTCTGGTTAATAAAGGTCAAGCATAAACCCCATTGCACTACCACAGCTGCCTCTCTTGTAAGAGCTGCCTGCTGGCCAGGGGGTCACCTGCACAGCCCATTATAACATCTGCTGGCACAATTGCATGGTGCTTGGGTGGGAGACAAGTTTTGTGAAACCTCAGCTACCAGCATGCCCCTAAACACCCCAGCTACTCAGCAGACCCTGAGCTCACTGACCTACCTGCCACTACACCAGGCATTTAAGAAAGCTACCACACCAAGGGTATTCATAACTTAAGAAATCATAGAGTCTACACTATTCCTGCATTTTTGCCCCCACTCCCGCCACGATCAGGGCTGGTCCTTGTGTCTGCCATTGGGAGATCTGAAAGTAAGCCTTCCTAGTCCAGCTCCAACTAACTTCACCCCCACTCTGGGGCTGAGAGTGGAGTCCAAGCCATTGGGCATCCCACAGACCAGCCCACTGCCTAAGGTCAGAGAGTTTCCTCCTCTACTGGCCTGGAGGTTAACCTGCACAACTCCATATAAAATCCGCTGACACAAATGCATAGCACTTGGGAACAAGATAAGCTCCTTAAGACTTCCACCAACCCAGCTCTGCAGGAGACGATGAGCCTGCACACATGCTGAGTATATTCCAACTACAACCAGCATTTGAAGAAAGTGACCACACTGAAGCTATCTATAACCAAGGAATTTATACAGATACTTTGCCACCAAAAGCACCCTTAGAACCAAAGCCAACAGACCCTGAACAACATATATTATAGTCACATCCTAAAAAGGGAGAAAAAAGTTTTATCTAAATGAAATTAAATTCCAAAATAAGAAACAGTATAAGCAGATGATAAGGAACAAAAGAAACAGTTCTGAAAGTATGAAAAAGTGTTACAACACCCCAAAGGTCCACACTAACTCTCTGGTAGTAGATCCTAATCAAAATGAAATTCTTGTAATATCAGATAAAGAATTCAAACTGTTGATTTTCAAAAAGCTCAATGAGATCCAAGAGAAAGTTGAAAACCAACACAAAGAAATCAAAATAACAATTTAGAACATGAAGGAAAAATATACCAATGAGATAGATATATTTAAAACCCCAGAACTTCTAGAAACAAAAAATTCATTGAAGGAAATACAAAATACAGTTGAAAGTGTTAACAATAGACTAGAACAAGCAGAAGAAAGAATCTCAGAGCCTGAAGGCAGGTCTTTTGAATTAACCCAAACAAATATAAAGAAAAAAAGAATTTGTTAAAATGAACAAAGACTTCAAGTAGCATGGGATTATGTAAAATGTTCAAATCTAGGAGTCAGAGGTATTCCTGAGGGAGAAGAAAAAGTAAAGAGTTTGTAAAACATATCTGAGAAAAGAGTTGAAGAAAACTTCCCAAGTCTTGCTAGAGATTTAGACACCCAGATCTAAGAGGTTAAAGAACTTCAGGAAAACACATTGAAAGAAGTACTTGAGCAAGACATAGTTATCAGCCTAAAGTCAGCAAGAGAAAAGCATCTAATTGCCTATAAAGGAAACCGTATCAGACTAACCTGGACTTCTAAGCAGACACTTTATGAGGTAGAAGAGATTAGGGTCTTATTCCCAAAATTCTTAAATAAAAAAACTGTCAGCCATGAATGTTGTATCCTGCTAAACTAGGCTTCACAAATGAAGTGGAAATAAAGCCTTTCCCAGACAAGTAAATGCTAAAGAAACTCATCACCACCAGACTGGTCCTAGAAGAAATGCACAAAAAAGGTCTAAACATTGAAATTAAAGGTCAATACCTACCATTATTTAAAAAAAAAAAAAAAAAAAAAAAACCATAAAAGTATAAAACAAGTCTTATAAAGCAATTACGTAAATGAGACTATAAAGCAACTAGGTAACAATTAACATTATGACAGGAACAAAACCTTACATATCAATATTAACTTTGAATCTCGGCACTTTGGGAGGCCAAGGTAGGAGGACTGCTTGAGGCCAGGAGTTCAAGACCAGCCTGGGCAATATAGTGAGACTGCATCTCTACAAAAAAATTTTTTTTAAATTAGCCAGATGTGGTAGCACACACCTGTCCCAGCTAATCAGAAAGCTGAAGTAGAAAGACTGCTTAAGCCCAGAAGTTTGAGGTTACAATGATCTGAGATTTGTGCCACTGTACTGTATCCTGGGCAACAGAGCAAGACCCAGTCTCAAAACAAACCAAAAAACAAAAAAAGGCAACTTTTAGAATGGAAGAAAATATTTGCAAAGTATGCATCTGACAAAGGACTAATATCCAGAACATACAAGGAATTCAAACAACTCAACAAGAAAAAAACAACCCCATTAACAAAAATGGGCAAAGGACATGAACAGATATTTTGCAAATGAAGACATACAAATGGCCAACAAACATGAAAAGAAGCTTAACATCACCAATCATCAGAGAAACACAAATTAAAACCACAATGAGATACCATCTTACACCAGTCAGAATGATTATTATTAAAAAGTCAATAAATAACAGATGTTATCGAGAATGCAGAGAAAAGGAAACATGTATACACTACTGGTGGAAATGTAAAGTCGTACAACATCTATGGAAAAGAGTATGGAGATTTTTCAAAGAACTAATAATAGATCTACCATTTGATCCTGCAATCCCACTTCTGGGTACCTTCCCAAAGGAAAAGGGATCATTATATCAAAAGGGTATCTGCACTCATGTTTATTGCAACACTATTCCCAATAGGAACGATATGGAATCAACTTAATTGTACATCAATAGTTGACTAGATAAAGAAAACGCAATGTGTGTACATATGTATGTGTAAAGCGTATATATGTGAGTGTATATATATACACACACATACACACAAACATACACGACTCAGCCATAAAAGAATTAAATTATGTCTTTTGTGGCAACATAGATGGAACTGGAGGCCCTTATCGTAAGTGAAATAACTCAGAAACAGAAAGTCAGATTCTCATTTATAAGTGGAAGCTAAATAATATGTTCACATGGACATAGAGAGTAGAATAATAGACAGTGGACACTGAGAAAGGTGGGAAGGTGGAACAGGGGTAAGGAATGAGAAAATACCTAATGGGCACAATGTACACCGGGGGTCCTCAACCCCCAGACCGTGGACCCATATCAGTCCGTGGCCTCTTAGGAACTGGACCACACAGCAGGAGGTAAGCAGCATTACCTCCTGTCACATCAAAGAGGGAATTAGATTCTCCTAGGAGCACAAACCCTATTGTGAACTGTGCATGGAGGGGAGCTAGGTTGTTCACTCCTTATGAGAATCTAACTAATACCCAGTGTTCTGAGGTAGAACAGTTTCATCCTCAAACCACATCCTTCCACTGTCCATGGAAAAACTGTCTTCCACAAAAAAGTTTGAGGACCACTGATATACACTATTAAGATGATGGTTACACTAATAGCCCAGGCTTTATCACTACATTATACATCCATGTTAGCAAAACTTCACTTTACCCCCTAAATCTGTAAAGTAAAATTTAAAAAATAATAAGGTAGCATAGCTATAGCAGGCACAACAAGGTTATTCATTTCATTGATCAACAAACTTTTAGCATGTATCTGCTACGTAGTATGTGTTAAACCTTGTGATGTAACAGTGAACAAAAGAGACAAGATCCTTGGCCTTCATCATTGAAATTACTTAGTATATTTTATTAAAATCCATTAAGAGGAAGAAATCAGTGTTGCAATTTAAAAGGGAAATCCCAAGACCTTGATTCTTTAAGCTGCTGCTTTCTAGCATTCTGTAGGTGAGAAAAGTCTTTTTTATATCCTAGACGTGCTCCTCTTCATGACCTACCAGTGTAAACAGAGGCCATGTCTTTTTCTGAGAACTTGAAACAATCAGAAAACATCCCCACACTCAGGACATTCCTATGAGAAGTAGTAAAGTAGAATTTGGCACCCAAACACTCATCACGATTTCTTGAGTTGCGTCCTTGGCATGAGGGCACCAAATTTTGTGTGCCATTTCAACAGTCAGAAATTGATGATTTGTAATACAACCAACTCAACATGCAGCTCTTGGGGAAAAAAGGTTTCTCTAGGGAAGATAATTTAAAATGACTCTTTATTTTTTTAGGACTCAATGATTATATGAAGTAAAAAGATAAAAATGTACATTTCTTGGACAGTTAGGAAACTGAAATATTTGGGTTGGCAACAGAAAGTTACAAGTAAATCAAAGGCACTATAGCTTCTGTCAGCTAGTGGCCAATTACTATGGGAAAGAAATTTCACAAGCTCAACTATGACCACTCTACCTTTAAAACTCTACTATTAGACACTCAGTTGTAGAATAATTTTTGTGAAAGCCAGTGTGTAGTTCACTTATTTAGGTACTTTTACTTCTTCCTAATGCAACATAACGTGCATAGTTCCTTCAATGGAAAACCAAGACTTCTAACTGCTCCCAGAAATAGACAGTGGACCTTAACTGGGAAAGTAAATGATTCCAGAGCTGATATAAATATTCCAAAAGCTGAGGTTCTAATCTAAAAATTTCTACTCCGAATATACAGAGAATGTACAAATACAGTGGCACTACTTTCATTTTCTTCATAGAAGTCATATTTTGGCAATATTATCACAACAGTTTTTTAAAATCAATGTTGTGATGGTTAATACTGAATGTCAACTTGATTGGATTGAAGGATGCAAAGTATTGATCCTGGGTGTGTCTGTGAGGGTGTTACCAAAGGATATTAAGGTCTGAGTCAGTGAGCTGGGAAAGGCAGACCAGGCAGACCCATACTTAATCTGGGTGAGTACCACCTAATCAGCTGCCAGCCCAGCTAGAATATAAAGCAAGCAAAAAAAAAGGTGTAAAGAGTAAACTGGCTTAGCCTCCCAGCCTACATCTTTCTCCCATGCTGGATGCTTCCTGCCCTTGAACTTCAAACTCCAAGTTCTCTTTTTTTTTTTTTTCTTTTTTTTTCTCTTTTGGACTCCAAGTTCTTCAGCTTTGGGACTCAGACTGGCTTCCTTGCTCCTCAGCTTGCAGATGGCCTATTTGTGAGACCTTGTGATCGTGTGAGTTAACACTCCTTAATAAACTCCCATATATATTCTTATATATATATTTATATATAATATATAAATTTTTATATATTATTATATATAAATATATAAATTATATATAAATATATAAATTATATAATAATAAAATTATATATTTATATATAAATTATATATAAATTTATATATTTTTTATATATTTATATAACACACACACACACACATATATATATATATATATAATCTATCCTCTTAGTTCTGTCCCTCTAGAGAACCCTGACAAATACAAATATAGCATACACATTCAATAAAACTTAGCTAAATTCATAATTGGGGCTTGAGAATGTAGCTGTGTTACAGACTTGTTAGGATGTTCTTGCTATTTTCAACAAGGTTTTTTAAAAGTTTTTTTTTTCCTTTTAGAAGATGAAAACCAAAATGGCAAAAGAATCTATCAAATACAGATAAAACACCGGATAATTGAAACAAATCGTAACATTTCCCAGAGTTGTCTACTTATCAAGAAGTTTTCCAGAAATCAAGTAACAGCACTGGCAGTGAAAAATTAATGCCATTAAAGTCAGAAATTATTAGCATTTGGAATACATGGGTATAACGTATCTAAATCCAGTTAATCCCTCAACTTTCTGATAGTTCTTAGTAAAAATTCAACTCAATGGTTCTGAACTGTGAGTTGTTTTTTAGGTCTTCATATAGTTCATCTGCATATGGCATTCCAGTATTCTCAACTGAGCAGTGCAACTTTTACCTCTAAAGGAAGTATATCAGAATCTCCCTGGAAGCATATATTATTTGAAAAATGCCCCCTGAAAACCCTGGATGACTCTTTAAATGCCTCCCCATCTCCTGTTTTAAAAATCACAAATTTAAATATTTGACATTAATTGTCTTTTGACTTTAATCAGCATTTAAAATGTTAGTTAAAACAACTCAACGACTTAGGCACTTCTATATTAAGGTAATTATGATAGGCAGAATAATGGCCTCCCAAAGATGTCCACATCCGAACCCCCAGAACCTATGAATATGTAACTTTATATGGCAAAAGCGACTTTGCTAATATGATTAAATTAAGGATCTTGAGATGAGGAGATTATCCTGGATTATTTAAGTGGGACCAAAGTCATCACAAGAGACCTTACAAGAGGGAGGCAAGAAGGTCGAGTCAGAGAAGATTTAACAATAGCAGCAGAAGCCAGCATGAAGCAAGGAAGGAACCATGAACCAAGGAATGCAAGTGACATCTGAAAGCTGGAAAAGGCAAGGACATGGATTCACCCCTCCAGCCTCCAGAAGGTAAGCATCCCTGTTGGCACTTTGATATTTGACCTTCTGTGCTTTAGAACTGTAAGATAATAAGTTAGTATTATTTAAAGCCTCTAAATTCATGGTAATTTATTACAGCAATAGTAGAAAACTAATATAGTACCACTGTATCAAGAACTGTAAGATCTATCAGAGCCAGGCTAGAATTAACTTCAACTGTAGCAACCTAAATGTATCTACACAAAACCAAAACAAAAGGTGTTGAAACTGTAACTGTCTATAAGTTGTTTTTCCAATGAAATGATGGTTCCTCTTATACACTAGACAGTTTATTCTTGAGTCTAGAGACTGAAAGCATTGCTATAAAACTGCATTACTAATCACAATTTAAAAATTGTTATAAAACAATATGTTAACAATCACCCATTTTTAGAATTCCTTAACTTAAATAATTTTGGTACAGTTTGCTGTAATGTTGGGGGGGGGGTAATTGTAGACCTACTAGTAATTGGTAGGTGACATCACAGCAGCCTCAACCATGAAATACAAATGTGAGGTACAGTCACAAGGAGGCCAAGAAGTGATTGTGAGCTAACTGGAAACTCCTCAGTAGGAACTGTTCTGTCATTTCTATATCTTAGTAGGTAATAATCACTTTCAGAGCTTTAACTATGAAAAATCATATATGATAAATGTTATTCCTTAATCCATATAATGAATTTTAAATTTTTATTTTTATTTTTTTAAAAAAATGCACAAAGAAGATTCTGGAGCTGAATAGGTCAGATTTATTTTTTGATATTGTGTCTTTTTGGAGCTAAGACATTTAAATACCAAACATATGATTAATTCAAACAGCTCCTGTCCTGGACATTCTGGGAAAACTATTTTCTACTAAAAAGATAATAGGACTAAGCCACCAATAAAAACTAGCAGGATGCTTTGAACAGTTTTCTTTATAGCTGTGAATGATTTATGTCAGTCCATTAAAACTTTATATTTCACTTACCATAAGTCTGTGATTGGGAATACAGTTTGTGGCAAGAAAATTGAAGAATGCTATGTTGTCCATTCAAGTAAAAATAATTGTTACTAGCATGGCGATGGCCCCTTACAAGGTAAGATAACCAATCTTATCACCATACTACCTTCAGAGTTATCCTTCTAAAATGACCTCTATATTCTTTTGAATATTTATTATAGTTATTATTCATGTCTTTTTCCTTTTCCAGATGGTGAGTTTCTTGAGGGCAAGATTTATTGTCTCATTTATCTCTCTACCTTCATTGCCTGGAAGACAGTAGGCATTTGATGAATGTTAATTAAATTAATCCATCTACCCACCAGTACTTTCAATTTCCTGGTGGCCTACACCTGGTGAAGCATATCCTGGAGCAAATGACACCTATTGCAAGCTCAGAATTTATATGGGTTTGCTTAAGCTATTTAAGATTATCCTACACATTTATAAGGTATTAAAAATTATATCACTCAATTTTTGAATATATGAAGAAATAATGACTAATTTAATCTTCCTGAGTACTCCTGTTTGTTTGTTTGTTTGTTTGTTTTTGAAACGGAGTGGCTCTGTTGCCCAGGCTGGAATGCAGTGGCACATTCTCGGCTCACTGCAACCTCTGCCTCCTGGGTTCAAGTGATTCTCCTGCCTCAGCCTCCTGAGTAGCTGGGACCACAGAAGCCTGCCACCACACCCAGCTGATTTTTTTGTATTTTTAGTAGAGACGGGGTTTCACCATGTTGGTCAGGCTGGTCTCAAACTCCTGGCCTCAAGTGATCCACCCGCCTCATCCTCCCAAAGTGCTGGGATTACAAGTGTGAGCTGCCATGCCCAGCCAAAATTTTTATGTAAGTAGAATAATTTAGTTTTCGGTGTAACCCACATCAGTCTACAATGTTCATTGTCAGTTAACACAAACTTTTCTACTTTTCAACCTAAAAATATTTCTGAATCTCACCATACTTTCCTTCCAGTTTATTTTATTCACATAACAGCAAATATTTATTCAGGGCCTACTATGCACCAGACACTGTAATAGGCATGAACAAACTAGTTGTCTCTGTTCTCAAGTGTACTGAGAAAGATAAACATGAAAATGAGCTGTGCATTTCAATGTGTAATGTAGGTAGTAAGGGAGCCCACAGTAGGAAGCTCTGACACCTAGGTGTCTATAAATTTAACTCTAAGCTGAATCCAAAGTATGACTGGGAACTTTTTAGGTACAACAGTTCCACATCAATAAAGTTAGAGGCTTGGAAGTGAAGAAAAAAAAAAAGTTTGGAAAAGTTTACATAGGGTAATACAGGAGGTGCACATTTTGTAACATGGGTAATGGAAGTAAAGTATGCTGAACTTTATATACACCACTAGTCTCTCACAAATAAACAAACAAACAAATAAATAAATAAGTTAAGGCTTATACGTCATGCTAAGGACTCTTGGAAGAAAAAGTTAATCATAACCTGCAGTTGCCTCTCAACCCAGGGCAGTATCACTCTGGAGAGAACATTGGAGAATGTGTGGGGCATTTTTGGTTGGCATAATGGGGGATGTAATCAGCAATTAGTGCCTGGAGGCCAGGGATGCCAAACATCCTGCAATGCTTAGTAGAGTCCCTCATAAGGAAAACTTGTTCCACCCAAAATGCCAACAAGGCCCCATTGACAAACAGTGCTCTAGGCCATGTGACATCAAACGTCTCTCTTCTCCACTTTTCCTTTGGTGCCTCATGATCTGGAGGCACAGCAGTTAAATAAGGTGCCCATATGCGGATAGTAAGAGTCACAACTGTGTCTGTCTCACCTCAAAGCCCTGTTCCTTCTATTAGTCAGGATAAAGCAGTGATATGAAAACCAAGCATAAAAGACAATGTTTTAAGAACAGAGCAGTGGTAGCATCACAGTCTATGGAAAATAGAAGAAAAATGAGACTGACAAAATCACTGTTTGCTTTGGCAACAAGCATGTTGTTGGCAACAGTTGGAGAATAGTAGCTTTATTACAAGGAATACAGGAAGGGTTGATTAGGAAGTGGAAATTTCGAATAGGTTAAATGTGTGCTTTCAATAAATTTGACAATGAAAGCATGCATATTTTAAAGTAGTTTGAAGGGCTTGTTAGTTGTAGCAACAAGTTTTTGTTCTCACTATTTTTGGTTTGGTCAGGACACTATTTCTTTGCAGTAAGTAGGGTGTGTGTCTGTGTGTTTCACAAATGACAGGACAGACTGTTTGCAAGTGACAACCAAGACTAACTGAAGGAGAGTGTCTCAGAGGAATGGAACAGGAACAGATCTTCTGGGAAGGTGGGATCTGACAAACACCAAGTACTGAAGCTCTTTTAAACAGAAAGATTTAGGTGGCATCTATAGTTCTTAGCAGTATCAGCCCAGAGATGGGGGGAGAAAGTAGAGTAAATGACTGCACCAGTAAGTGGTAAACTTTGAGATTATCTCTGACACTAGCAAAGAGGCTGTTTGCCTGAGCCCATAGTATCTAAGAGATAATCAAACTGCCTCTGAAAACACCTAGGGCAGAGGCACTAGAATTATTGAAAGATCATCACAAGGTACATCTAATGTAATCACAGTAACAAAAATCACAGAAATGGCCTTCACTGAGAAACACAGTAGAGAAAGTATTATTCTTCATTCATATGTCATATGTCATTTATCAGATTGTTACCACAATCTGCGGCATCTGTGGCATAATTTAGATAAAATTTATGATAGTATTTTTGTTGCATAAAATTTACAATGATATTTCTGACATAAAAAATCACAAAGTGATAAATGTGCATGACATGCTTTCTAATTAACATAATCAAACATTCTTCATTATATCATAGTGAGAATATGGTAATTAGAAGGCACATCGGTGTTACTTGAGCTATACTGAGGTGTGAATACCATGTCATGTTAAACCTCCCTGAACCTACTTGTGCCAGGGTCTCTGTGATTCCTAGTGAGTGCTCACAAACCACCTGAAACTTGACAAGCTGCATACAGCTCACTACTTCCTCACACCACCTCCCTTCCACCCTTATTCCTTCTCTTAACTAACAGAAAATCCATTCACCCAACTGCCAAAGCTAGGAACATAAAATAGATGTCTTTCAAGTCACATTAATACTCAATAAGGTACCATTGTTTATGACTGCTTTTTTATTGCTTTATAGATTTCAGTGGTGGAAAAGTAGTGACAAATACTACATGTGAATTTTAATTTTATAAAAATAATGTACAAGTCTTTGGGAATTTTAATAAAAACAAGTGTAGTTAAAATGTTTTTATTTCTTTATCTCAAAATGCCTATAAAGCTTTACCTTATTTTGTAATTTCTCAGAAAACCTTGGGTTAGTCAAATGTTTTAAATTTGTTACTTTACTACATAGGTACTAGAAGGCAAATAAAAATCAAATTCCCGTGATTTCTTCAAACTCGGTATGGGACATTTTTACTGAATAAATTAAACTCTTTTTTCTGAATATAATCTTGAGAAAAAATCCATTAAAAAGAAAAATTGCACTTGGGGACAACCTCATGTCCTCACAAAATGAAACAAAAGCTCTGTTCTTCTAAGAACAGACTTGGACATACCAAGGTACAGCTCAAGCGAGCTCAGGAAATGTTTCAGTGATATTCTATTATCCCTTGAGACACTTAACTTCAGCTCATGAAAATGCCAGTGTCTAAGGGATGAAAATTACAATGGCTTCCTGTAAAAGCCCCCTCTAGGCTATGGGGCTAATTTAAACGACATGGCAAAACTGCAACCAAACCTCATACATAGGTTAAAATGTCTATGATTTAAAAGCTGATCTCTGCATTTATCTGTCAACAGTACATCTTTTCTATTTCAAGTTCCACATGTTTTACATGTTCCACAAAATAAAAAGAAACTATAAGGTATTCTAATGTAATATTAATTTTTACTATCTCAGTTTTCTTGTTGTCTTTGTAAGAAGGAGGAGACGGTTGGGAATAACACCTTACATATGTACTACAGATGTGTTGAATTGACAATTTTATAATGCCACTTAAATAAATGCATAAATGAAGCTATGTCCTCTTTGTGTCTGCTGCATTGGCATAAGAGAAATGCCAAAACTTTCAAATAATCCTTGAAGTATTTCAAAACCAAAAATCAAAATAGAAGATAACAGCATACATTTCAAACTCACCAAATTATTAGCCTAAAATAAATGTAATTTAATTTGCTGGGTCATGAGCTGCAGGAGAGAGTAAGCTAAAGTGATTTTAAATTTAGACAGACCTGCTACTGTCTGGGTATAAGTATTTGGGGGTGGATGGGTAGAAGATAAAGATTTAGTATATTTTAACCCAAGCATACATTCGGAATCTAAGCAACTTGGCCTCAATTATAGCTACTGCCTACCTGAATTTTGACCTTTACTAAGTTATCTGACCTCTCTGAGCTTTACCTTAGTATCTGTAATATGGTAAAAATAAATATAGAAATATAGAAAAAAGTATCATAAAAATGGGAAAATAAATAAAACTGCCTCACAGAGTTACACAACGGATGTTAGTTTCCTTCCTTCTCTCATTTCCAGCATTTGCTCCTTATACCCTGAGATACATAGGTAAAATAGATTTCAGCATTTTATTAACCTCAAGCTTTCAGTCATAAAGAGCATAAGGACTTGCTGGAAGATGGGGAGCTGGAAAATGACAATGAAAGTGCTAAGGATTTTTATGATTTTCTCTCTTCCTTGTTCCCACACTGGTGACTTCCTTCCCAACATACTTCCCGATGAGCTCTCAGACAATAGGCAGTGTGGATTTTGCAATCTTAGCATGCCACGAGCTTCAGTCAACTGGTGTCTCTGGGCACTGGGTGTGCTTCTGCCAATCTCTCCAGACTCTGATTGAGTATGGCATGCTCCTGCTGATTCCCACTCTCCCAGCCCAGAGTAAAAGACCAAGCCAAGCTGGAGTTTAAAGCAGCTTATGAAGGGCATTCTCTGCCACCATCAACCCCAGCCTTAATCTAATTCTTCTCATTCCTGATACAGAGGGTATCCCAGAAGATATATATTTTCTGTCTGCCTTTCAGGCCCATTGTTCATTAAAACACACACACACACACACACACACACATACACACACACACATCATAGCACTTCAAACAATTTTCTCTTTCTCATTCTGACATACACAAATGCACACATATAAACACATTCACCTCATAGGTTCAAATTTAAAGGAACATATTTTAGCTTACTAAATTACATTAAAATAGAGAAAAATAAAGAGAAAATGGTGAAAAACAAAGTTATCTCATGTTAACAGAAGTAAGTCAAAAAAGTATGTCCCGTCATTGCACATGTAATTTTTAACAAGTATGGGAGGTAAAAAGTCTCCCTATGAAATGTTGGCAGATGTAGCATTGGGGTGACACATAGTATAGGATATGATAACACTAACCACAGATGGGAAATTAGGCCGCCAGCATGCCCAAAACCTAGAGACTGGGAAAAATGCAACAGTTTTAATTTAGTTCTGCCATATTTGATTTATGTAAAAGTTTCGTGTTGGCTTTATATCTGGAAATGTGTTCTTCTTCAAATAGTTTTAACATTAATAATTTGCGGACTGAAATCTGTGGTTAAATACATTTTTAAGAGGGTATTTGCAACTAGCAAAGGTCTGCACAATGATCCATTGCAACTGCTGGACCCAGTCTAAACCATAGGACAGATTTCCAAGGAAGTCAAAGAAAGTCAAGATGCTAGAGAACTCCAGATGAGGCAACAAAGCCAAGATGCCAATTTTAATCCAAAGCCCAGCCTCCCTTTGCCTATATATATTTTCATCCTAAAACAAAATCAGGTTTCTTATTGGCCAAATAACGAGCTCCCTGCAAAGACATAAATGACAGAAGAAAAGTGTAATCAACATTAATGGGAAAACAGGAAGGTTAAATACAAAGTAATGAGCATGCAGAGAGAACATGGAAGAATATGTACTGTGTAAATGTAAGTTCCAAACACTGTTTTCTGCATTTCCATGGAAAACCTCATGTTAGGGAAAATGATTTCTGGGCCTTCAATTTGGAAACTAAAAGAGGCCTCCTTGGAGCCTGATAAATAACAACATCATCACGATGTTATAAAATCACAATGCATTCTTCTTCTAAAATATCTCACAATGTCTTACAGACATTGTTTTGTTAATCTCTATTCCCTGAGATATACATGCAGTATTTTACTGATTATGGATCTCAGTATGATTTGCCAGTGATAGCTGGTAAATGGAGACAAGATTAGGTACCAGGTCACTCAATTTCTATAACAGACCTCTATCCAGTAGGCAATGTCGTTTCTAAGTGGAGTAAGCAAAATCACTCAAAGTCTCCTAAGCGAGCAGCATGATCCATGCGTTTTTAAAATATCCCACTAAAGAAAATGACTATTTCCCAGAATTGTCCCGGGATTTGTTCATGTCAATGATATGTTTGATTTTTAAAGACAGAGAGTCTGCTATCATCCACAAACAGGATCACATTACATTTGTCACACTGAAGAAAAATGTTTCCTATTTGGCCTTCAAAACAGAATTGTTGGAGTTCTGGGACAAGATGGCAGAATGAAGCCAAATTTGATTTTAAAACATATGGCTGCTTTGAGAAATATATATAAAACATGGGTGGAGAAAAGGAGGCTGAATTATTCAAACAATTTTCAATATTTTGTCTGTTATAAATTGGACTTCCAGAGAAAATTAGCAGTTTGAAACTGAGCAGAGACTCTTCCTTCCCACAAGCCTAACAAATGAACAAAATAGATTAAAACTGACCAAGAAAAATACAGCAATCAAATTAAGGAGGAGGCACAATCTTAATGTCACTATCTTTTTAAGAAATGGTCACCAGAGAAGAGAAAGTGAAGATTCTAGAAAGTGTACAGTTATCTCAAACACATCCTACTCCTACATACACCACAGAAGTAAGGAAGAGAGGTGAATGGACAAAATCCCAAATTTTCCACTAATGTCATCAATTTATTTTAAAGAAGCAGTCTGAACAATACCTGTCTACCTATTTCCAAGCAACTGTATTCTCAGATATTTATCCAAGAGAAATGAAAACATGTCCCCAAAAAGACTTGTACGAGAATGTCCATAATCCCAAAGCCAGAAGCAATCAAAATGTTCATTAACAGGAAGATAGATAAACTATGGTATATTTATACAATGGAATATTACGTAATAATTAAAAAGAAATTGTTACATGCAAAACATTGAAGTAAGTGAAAAAAGTCAGGAACAAATGAGTACATTCTCTATGATTTCACTTATATGCCAAACATATCCATGACAGATATCAGAACAATGGCTGCCTACATGTTGGTAGGATTGGCAGAGAAGGGGCATAAAGGGAACATTCTTGGCTTACATGGTATATACATTTGTCAAATTCATCAAAACATACACTTAAGATCTGTACATGGTACATGGTACAATATGTAATTGATACCATGATTAATTATTTAAGACACAAAATAAATAAAGACAAGAAGTAGACTGAGAGGATAAGCAGACAAAGCAAGGGAAAGATGTAGAAATCCCCAACAGACAAATAGGCCTCCCTACCATGACAGTATGTCACAGGTTCAGAAATTTCCGCCAAGTCTGTCCAGCTCATGTTTTCCTGTCTAGGAAGACAGCTAAGATGAAAAAGCAGAACTATCAAAGCCAACCCACTCCATTTCCAGCAATAAAGAGGCAAAAAAAAAAAAAAAGAGAGAGAAAAATGAAAGAGAAAATAAGACACAATTTTCCAAGGGAATAATGGGAAACCTTCAGAGAGAAACACACAGAGGGTCTCTATGGAAGTCCCCATACCTCTGTGAACTATACACCATGTCCAAAATCCACAGTTTGTTCCTCACTGACTAAAAGGAGTCAGGAGTCCCTCACCAACTAAGAGCTGCTGGGATTAATCAGGGCAAGTGAACACTTAGAGTCAATTATCTTTGAAAGCAGTGAAGGTTCTGGGAGTTCATCTTGACTCTGGAAGAAGACCTGAAACCCAAAGGAGTAAGGAAGTTCCCCAATTAGGGGAGGAAACCCTAGCTCATTTTGTTTTCAATGGCCTTTAGGCAAACAGATTAGTCCATCCACTGCCATAGCCAGCCACAACCCCTTTCAAGTTCTGCTCTCCCCTGTAATCATAATGTCAGGACAAGAAAAGCATATTGAATGCCCAAATATACCCAGTCCTGGAAAGGCAGTTAAGAACATGGCAAATATGCCTCAAAAAGGGTGGAAGTAAGAATTCACTTAGACCATATCACAACCAATTGGAGGATAAGAGAACTGCCTACGTCTAACTTAAATAAAATGTAAAGAAAGCACAGTGGAGGCCGGGCGCGGTGGCTCAAGCCTGTAATCCCAGCAGGAGGCTGAGGCGGGTAGATCACAAGGTCAAGAGGTCAAGACCATTCTTGCCAACATGGTGAAACCCTGTCTCTACTAAAAATACAAAAATTAGCTGGGTGTGGTGGCGCACACCTGTAGTCCCAGCTACTCAGGAGACTGAGGCAGGAGAATTGCTTGAAGCCAGGAGGTAGAGGTGGCAGTGAGCCGAGATTGCACCACTGCACTCTGGCCTGGCAACAGAGCAAGACTCCATCTCAGTAAAAAAAAAGAGAGAGAGAGAGAGAGAGAGAGAGAGAGAAAGAAAGAAAAGTGCACCACAGTTGTGCAAACTGAGATCCCAATAATCCTACTTTAACATTGTGTCAAACATTTGAAATTGCAGATTGCTTTGTAGCAAGACTGTAAGATTCTGGAGAGTGAGCTATTGAATGTATTGAATGATACCTTATAGAGGTATAAGAGGATAAAATATTCTGCATTGATGCCTTTGAACAGGGGAAATGAACAAGGGAAGATGGAGAGGAGACAGCAAGAAATTTTTATCTACACTCTTCATTCTTATCTCTCCATGTCCTTATCACATAACTAGCCAACGGAGAAAAGCAGAAATTAAGGATTGGAAAAGGCGCTGGAACTTGTAGCAGCTTCCGGGTATTGAAAATTATGCAAAATAAGACTATAATAATAAATATTGTCCTGTACGGATCTAGCGAACTCACTTTTACACTCGAACAGTAAGTCATAAGAGTAAGACCTGCTGCACGACTGCACTGTCTCTTGTATTTATAGTTTAATTGGCTATGAGCAAGCCATACTTTCAAAGGCAATTATATACTTGACAATAAATAATATAACAAAATGTAATTCATGAAATGAAAGCAGCAATTACTGAAAGAAAATCTGTAAAGTCTTATAAAAAGTGAATATTCCATCAGGAAGGAGATCATAGAAACACAAACATCTGAAACAGGCAACCACTTATAGGGCAACATAAATCCCATTCATATTATGCATTTTTATGTAATCATGCTTTCTGTTATCCCATAATAAATGAAGCATCTGTGATGCTAAAAGCACATATATTTTTCCCACTCTCACAATGACCCCATTTATTTTACCAAGCTTTCAAAACAATTTATCCCCAGCAGAAAACCAACGAAGCCAGCGTCATCCTTAGGAATATTTTTTTTATTACAGAGAAAGTAACAAGAATGTAATTACTAAAAAAGAGATTTATATTTACTCCATATTACAATATGGCTATTTTCATTGAGTAAAGACTGAATACACACACACACACACAAATCCTATACAATTATTGTTAATACTTAAAGTTAATCACCACCTGAAGGGCATGTTCCTCACTTACCCAGGGGTGGGAAAATGTAATGACAGAAACAAACATTCCATGCAAGGAGTGAAGATAGCATATGGTCGCTAAAAACAAGCTATCTAATCAAAATGCAGAAAGACATCTGTGCTCTCCAATTATTAAGTACACAAGAGAGACAATTTAAAGATTCATAAAAATATCTAAGAAAACTGGAGTGAGTTTACAAAAAATTTAAATATGAAAATAATAAACTAGATCTAATAAAAATAAATAGGAAATACATAAAATAGGAAATACTAATAAATGAATAGGAAATGCCAATGGCTTATCACCTAGTAAACCACACCCTCTGAGCCATGATTTGGGTCACATAAAAAACTCAGATTTCATAGCTTTACATTTCAACATATAGAACAGTCAATGTAACCGTAAAGGGAGACAGCACTTCTCTATACAGCCTGCCCCTATTAGAGCATTGTCAGTTACCATAGGGTACAGCAGAGGTTGAGTAACAGGGCTGACCTCTTTCAACAATGTTAAAGCTTTCCCTACCCCAGCCCAATAAACACATGTTCCCAATAACTCCCCCAATGAATAAGCCCCTTTCAAAAGAGAAACAGGACTCACAGAAACACTAACCTCTTGATTAAAAAGCACATATTTAGTCAGCGGACTGTGAAGGTCTTCCCCAATTCACATGCTTCAGGCTGCATTCACAATCAATTAGTTACATCAAATCCCTTTTTGTTTCCCTCCAGTGACTTTTTATCACCCTGTTATTTGACTCCTAAACAACTGCCCTACCTGGCTTTCATCCAGATTCCCTGCAAAGTATGTTCCTCCCAAACCATAGGAGCCAGCCTGTTTATATGTGACCAACCTCCTAGAACTTCCATAATATGATAGAAAAATATTTTCAAAATAGTTCCCAGTTCAATGAGGCATTTATACTTGTTTAATTGAAGAGACTCACTCATTCCTTTTTTTTTTTTCTTTTTCTTTTTTTTAAGAGACAGGGACTCACTATGTTGCCCAGACTGGAGTGCAGTGGCTATTCACAGGCATGATTATAGCACACTATAGTCTCGAACTTCTGGGCTCAAGTGATCCTCCTGCTTCAGTCTCCCAAGTAGCTGGAACTAGAGGTGTGTGCTATGATGATGGGCTGGCTTATTTCTCTTCTTATTCATTCTTGAAGTTTTTATGAAGTCTCTGTCTTTCACATACTCTAGAACTGCTCAAAAAAGAGCACATTCAGCTAAGAACAAAAATATCCAAGTGATAATCTCAGTTTAGTCACTAAAAAGCTACCTGACCTTGAGAATCCACTCTGCCCTTAGCATCACCGAACCTCAGATTGTTCATCTGCAAAGTGGGTGAATTTTGGTAATTTCATTTCTATTTCAAAATGGGATGAATTAATGACACAAGAGACATCCAAGAAGTGACCTTTTGATGTCAATCATACTTTATCCCACATCACTCTCATTTTAATTAAGTGTTCACCTACCTCTAAGCTTTATCCCTGAAACACAATAAATGGACGGCTAATGATTTATTCTAACCACTCAATTTCCAATATTTTCTTCAATACCTTAAGTTTCCAAAGTCATATGAATGCATTCCTACTGACAATGTGATGCTCAACAATTTCAGCAACATTCCGACCAGCATTTTTTTTAGTTACTACTTTACCAATTAATGTATTCCACTCTTCCTTCCAAACTCCAAGCTTGCATTAACAAAACTATTTCCTTTCAAGGGTTGCTGTGCATTCCATGGGGGATTACACATATATGCTAATTTTGATCCATCACAAATTTATAAGATTCAACTCCAACAGCTCAGCAATTCATTTGTTTATCTCTCCTCCGCTGCTCTTCTCCACTGCCTAAAAGCAGTTAGTAAACCATTTTCAGACGAAGCACCAGAGTTCCTCATTTTCAACAGACACTGCCGGGGGGAAAAAAAGTTAGCCATGAACTCCTTTAATTGCCCTCTTCTTTATTTATATCATATGCGTTCTTTCCTCCTGTAGTAGATAAACTGGTGTTAGTGTTGCTTTTCCTTTCCAAAGTTATATCCTTCTTAAGTAAATTTAAATGCAGCCCTTCACATCTATTCCAAAGCCATCCCATCAATGACATCTTCTATTTCTTTCATCAATGTTCTTCTACAAAGTCTTGTTTCTCCTTCCGCTTAGGATATGTGTTCAACTCCCCCAAGCTTTAAAAAAAAAAATTATTTTTCATTAGACTTTCTTGAGGATAGGGGATCTGGAAAGGTGGTTTCTGGCTGAGCATCTATGTCCTGGTAATTATTCTATAGTATGGAACAAAAAGCACAACTTTTCAGTAGACAGCAAGTTGTCTCTATCACATCATATCACTCACTGAGCTCCATGCATAGCTTTTCTGAATCCTTGCAACAAGGCTTTCATTACATTTTCTTATTTGCACACTCATAATTTAAGAGCTATATTGTAAAATTCTACTTTTATTGAATTTTCTTCTTGCTCTCCAAGCTGATTGGACTAGATCACCAGTTCCATAACTGCACCTGTCACCTCTCTATGAAATCTTTTACAGCTCTAACTCCAATTGTAACCTTTTTGCTAAGCTCTAATGTTACATGTTCTATACTTAACACGACCATTTTGAATCATCCACAAGCAATTCAACATGGCAGTATCAGTTAGGATGCTTTAGGTTACCAGTAATAGGAAAACTCTACTCATTCTATCTTAGACCATAAGTAGATTTATAGCCCCATGTAACAAGACATAGAACAGGCTGCAGGCACAGTTAAAATGTACATCAAAGCTCTGAATCCTGTTCTCTGCATTTTCCTTGGTTCTGCCCTCCTCTATATTCTGGCTTCATCCTCAAGCTGATGAAAAGATAGATGCAACAGTTCTACATGTCATGTGCAGATATAACATCATCCATAAAAATAAGTGTATCACTTACTTTAAGAGAAAAACTTTACAAAAGTTCTACGAAATTAGGCCCATGCTCATTCCTATATCAATGATTGGCAAATGAAATGAGATTACCATAGTTAGCTTAGATCAAGGTTTTTCAGTCTTTGAAGTACTGACATTTGGAACTACATAATTCTTTGTTGTGGAGGGTTATTCTATGCATTGCAGTATTTTTAGTAGTATGCCTGGCATCTACATCCTACATGCCAGTAGCACTCCCCACTTGTGATAACCAAAAATGTCTCCAGCCAATGCCAAATGTCTCCTGGAGGATGAAATCACTCCCAATGGAGAATCACTGGCATACACTAACCATGATCTATCCTTAGAATATAAATGAGGGTCATTGCTATGGTCTGAATGTGTCCCCCAAAATTCATGTGTTGCAAACAATCCCCAGTGCAACAGTGTTGGGAGGTGGGGCTTTTGGGGAGGTGTTTATGTCATGAAAGCAGAGCCCTCGTGAATAAATTAATGCCACTATAAAAAAAGCTTATGAGAACGAGCTCACTCTTTTGCTCTTCTGCCATGTAAGGAAACATTCATCTCTGTGGGCCCTTCTACCTTCTGCCATGTAAGAAAACAGAAGGAAGACTCTTACCAACCAGATGCCAGCACCTTGACCTTGGACTTCCCAGCCTCGAGAACTGTCATAAAATAAAATTTTTGTTCCTTATAAACTACCCAGTCTGTGGCATTCTGTTATAGCAGCACAAATGGACTACAACAGTCATCTTCCCTTAAAAGAGAAGGTAAGAAATAAATGTTGGGTAAGCAATCAGTAGTTACCACTACGATGTCCAAAACCAAAATTCTTTTCTACTCCACACCTCCAGAAATATATTTCTTCTTCTGAATACCCAATACGAACATATAATTGTCTAGATATTCAATGGCCCAAACTAAAGTAAGAACCCTGGCCTCATCTTGATACTTCAATCAAGTTGAAGTTCACGAAGTTCAAGATGAAGTTCATTACCCATGTTCAATTATCAGTAACTCTTAGCACTACTACTATGAAGCACTCCATGAATTTGTTCTCTTCTCTCCATTTCCACTGTCACCTACATATCTCAGGGGTTACTTCCTCACTGTCTGTTGCTTCCTAGGCTTTCCTCCAGTTTTGACAGTTATCTTTTAAAGGACAAATCTGACCTAATCACTCCCCAACTTAAAATTATTTTATGGTTCTTCATCACTCACAGAACTAAACTGAAAATCTTCAGCCTGTTATATAAAGCCCTTAATGACTTATCTCTTGCCCACTACTATGGCTCCAACTCCAGCCACCTTGCTTATTGTATTCTTTAGCCACTCTAGATTACTTGTTGTTCCTCAAACAAGATGTGTCAAAACATCGGTAACTTGTTTGTGTTAAGTCCACTGCCTTGAGTGGCCTCACACTCTCAAATCTTCATCCTTCTTTGGGTCCTCCAAACTTCTCATGCATTATTTCATTTTTGGTTACTTCTATTCTCCCCATGAGAAAATTAATTACTGTAACAGCTATAGCACTATGTCATTTATAAAACTACAATTCTAATTGAAGCACATAATGTATCAAATTATAGCTTTATTTGTGAGTCTGCATAGCAAGATCATGAGCTACTAAAGGTGATGAATTACCTCTATCTGTATCAACAGATTCTGCCACCATGCTTGGAACCTAATAGGACAGCTCTAAGTATGGGACTCTTGAAGCGGATTGACTTGAACTCATTTGAATATCTGTACCAAATTTTAATAATGTGGTACAAATCCAATCAGTGACTAAATCCAATCAGTCAATTAAATATATTTATCTCTAATAACTATCCAAAGTATCTGAAAAATTCATTTGTCTTATGAAATGTTAATAAATGTTTATTTAACAGTCAAATACCTTAAGTCCAAAAGGTGAAGAGCAGTGTAACAAAAAGTCAGCTACAACACCTACCAAATCATCAAAACATTAAGAGGGATGATAATTTCCAACTCTCTGCATGATTTAGAGGGCCTGTTACATATGTACATTCCTAGAGCCTAACCAAATCCCTCCTCATACTTCACACCAAATAATGAACAGGTTATGTTTCATGCTCATGTTGAAAGCCCCAGTGTCTAACAGCTTACTTTGATCAGGGTGAACAGCACCCGTGGTTATCTGCCAAACCTTACTGACCCCCCCTGTCCTTTGTAGAGAACCTTAATTGCATTAGCCTGTTGGCCATGATGCAAGGGTACAGTACAGTATTCTGGAATGCTCTAGTTTCAAGGACTTCCTCATTTTTAGCACACATAAAACCAATCTCTCAAACATTAAAAAGACATAATTAGTGCCCTGATAACACATTGCTAAATCCTATATCTAAAAATGGGATTTGAATAACAATGCTACAACATGGTCCTGTCCTCTCTGTCCCTTAGGCTCTTTTTTAGCTTCATATTCCAGGAATATCCCAGGACCCAGCTTTTACCTGTAATGACAAAACTGCAATAGGCCCCAAGAAAGAGAAAAAAGCTAGTGCGAGCACTGGGTGTGGCATGACAGTCCTACCTTTCACTAATAATCTGGTGACCACAAACACTGCCTTAATAAGGCCCTGCACTTAAACATCAATTTTATTTTTGTTTCCTGCCCAGCCAGCTGGAATCAAATGATAGTTCCAGCTAAATGACTGCTCCATAGAGGAAGCAAGCGAATATTAGTGATGGGTACATAAAAAGCATAAATGCTGAAATAGATTAAGGTGTATTCTCACACTGCCATAACTTAGATACAGTTTATTGGGCTGAAGAGACATTACTTCTCCCCTGACCCTCACCCTATTTACAAGTGCAAAAAAAAGAAAAAAAAGAAAGAAAAAAAAATCAGGTTTCTCAGAAACTCCTGTTTGCATTTAGGTAGTCTAAGATGGAGCTACTGCATTATAAAACTAAAGCTCCATTTTTCTTCAGGACAAGAAAATCATAGCTAGCCATATGTCATCTTTATATTTTTCAATAGAATCTGGATCTTTTTCTTTATGTGTTCCCTTTCTCTTTTTTAAAAAACATTTATACAGCACACTTTATATTTTCTATATCGCAACTACCCAATTGTGGTTTTCAACACTTTATCTAATTTAAAGTTAAAAGCTACATTATTTACTTTTTGCTGAGAATAGCTTTAATAGATACTCTCTCTGAAAAAGTCTAAATCCTCATTTGTTCCTCTCTTCGGTATTCATCACAAACACAGTACCTTTCAAGCTTCACATTACCCTTTCAGTCCTTTCTCTATAGAGAGAGTGGTGATGTTTTTGAGGTTTGGTGGAATCAGTCTCTTGTAGTTCACTCTCCGCATTACAAAATCTGCTAGAACTCACTTCCCTACTGTAGAAGATTGCAAAAATAGCTTGAACTGTCTAAATGCATACCCTTTGAAATGTAACTTTGCCTCTCATCAAGAGGCAAAGTCTATCTCCCCTCCCTTTGACTCTGGACTGGTCTTTTTACTTGTTTTGACCAACAGAATATGGTGAAAGTGATGGTATGCCAGTTCCAAGAACAGACCTTAAGAGGATTTGCACACTTCCCCTTGCTTTCTTAGAACCGTGCCAGCCACTATGTAAAAAAGCCTAAGTTAGCATCTGTGATGATGGGAGCCCACAAGAAATGGAGTAAGTAACAACAGCTGAGTTCATCCCAGAGCCAGGGCTTACCTGACTCAGCAGCTTATCACACAGGCATCATCAGTAAGACCAGACAAGATCAGAAGAACTGCCCAGCTGAGCTCAGCCAAAATTTTGACCAGCAGAACCAGGAGCAATATGAAATGGTGGTTGTCTTAAACAACCACCATTTAAGTTTTGGAATAATTTGTTACACAACAAAAGCTAACTAATATAGCTGCCCATATACATTTTTAACAATCCAAACTCTTCTCTACCCTGCTATTTTTCTTTTTATATGATAGGCAAAATATTTCTCATCAATTAGGCTATCCTTTTATCCAAACATATATTATAATGTCTTTTTTCTTCCTTTTTTGAGACAGGGTTTCACTCTGTCACCCAGGCTGGTATGCAGTGGCACAGTCACGGCTCACTGTGCCTCGACTTCCTGGGCTCAAGCAGTCTTCCCATCTCAGCTTTCTGAGTAGCTGGGACAACAGGTGCATGCCATCATGCTCAGCTAATTTTTTCATTTTTTGTAAAGATGGAGTCCTGACATGTTGCTCAGGGTGGTCTTAAACTCCTGGGTTCAAGTGATCCTCCCACCTCAGCCTTCCAAAGTGCTGGGATTACAGGTGTGAGCCACTGCACCTGGCCTATTATAAAGTCTTAAAATGCAACACAAAAAGTCTCCCTATTCCCAAAGTATTTGGAAAAGGCATTCTTGGCCAAAATGATATTAAAGGAGGTATTGTATAAAATGTCCCTCAAATCAAATATTTAAAATTCTACTAATTCATACAACTGTCATATAATGTAGAAACAAATATTTTCATATTTCCTTTTAGGATTTTAACCTGCTATGTACCAGATATTTTGTAAATTATATCTCTTTTCATCTTTTCTATCAGAAGATAATCTTAATGAGGTTAAATATTTTGTTCTAGGTCAAAAAGAGAGTAACAGATAGGATACTTTACTTCATGTCTTCTGATTCCAGGCCCATTCTTATATTATTACTATTAATACAATTTTAAATAAATAGAGACGGGGTCTCACTATGTTGCCCAGGCTAGTCTTGAACTCCTGTGCTCAAGTGATCCTCCCACCTCAGCCTCCCAAAGTGCTAGGATCACAGGTGTGAGCCACCGCACCCAGCCAAACCATACTGGCCATCTTGACTTTGAGAGTATGTGATTAACTTGCCCTAAATTCCTTATACCTTAGATATACTAAGTTTTGCATCAACTTGTAGAACACATTCCT
Source organism: Papio anubis (assembly GCF_008728515.1). Taxonomy (NCBI): domain Eukaryota; kingdom Metazoa; phylum Chordata; class Mammalia; order Primates; family Cercopithecidae; genus Papio; species Papio anubis. Next base: position 176,196,520 of record NC_044976.1, read on the forward strand.
TAAGTGTATTTGTTTACTCATTCATTCAAGTGGCAGATGCAGCATATGGATATGCACTCTCTTGATCCCAGAATCTTGGGGTTTGCCTACCTTTTGTTTCTGCTTTGTCTCTTCTCAGAGGACATGACAATGGGGATTAAGCCACCTTCTCCCACCTGTTTCTACATGCTTTCCTGCCAAACAAATCAGCCATCTCCTCTAAGATTCTTACTTTTTTCCAGCCCATCTTCTAATCTATGACTGAAATACATAGAGGAGGAAAAAGATAAAATGCAAATCAAAACACGAAAATATTCATTAAATGTAAGAAGCCAACTTACTGTCACCTATGAGAATCACCCTGGCCCTTGGTTATACCAATTATAAGCCTTCTGGACAAAGTGGGCTTCTTTCTCAATATTTTGACATGATAGGTGTTTAGTAAATGTATGTTGAGGATTAATAATAATGCAAAAAGTAGAAACTATATTTTCCCTCTCTGGCTTCATGTTGCATTCAAAGGAATTATCCTTTATGGCAGTTAACTTGAACTTCATGTTTTTTCCTTGCTAAGGGCTATTAACATTAATATTGCACCATAGAGGGGATTTTTGTTTTTCTTCTGATAGCCATCTTTCAACAAGTCTGGCTGCAAGTAAATGAGATCAGCATTTCAAGAGCCAACTATTGTGTGGCTTATTGCCTATACTTGCTAAACTTGTCATTCCCCATAGTTTGCCTCTGTTTCTATCACTGACTTTATCTTGTAATGAAAATTAATGCCCTGGTTTAAATGAGTGATATGAAATATGATCTATTATGCCTGCTGGCAAACAGTATGCTTCACCTCATTACCACATTCTTAAAGAATAATTAGCATCTCTAGGGATGAATTGGATATCACATATCCAACATTTGCAGATACCTTTATTCACATTGTTAAAACACAGTGGTTCTTTCCTTTCCACACACTAAGCCTCAGTTATAAATTTTACGAATCCTGAACATTAAAATTATTCTCTGGGGAACCAAGATTGTGTTACTTTTAAATCAGTTATATGCTAGTGGAACCGAGAAACTTTCTACTTGCATACTTGTAAAATTGTCACTATTGTCTTATCTTTGCATTGCTTCCAAAGTTACTTATTCCCTCTAAACACTTTAATTGAAGTTGAAAACTAAAATGGAAAACTGACACCATTTAACTGAAATATTTACTCTCAAAACTCATAAGTGTTCATGACATATTCAGATAATTGAGATCAATATTATGCCTTTGCTCAATTATTGGAGAGCTCACAAATCACTATCTAAATCAGTCTCTCAGTTGGATGCAGACATTGAAATATAAACTTAATGTAAGTTTAATGTACTTTAAATTACCTTTATATATTGACAATCTAGAATGTAAATATTAACTGAAGTATGTTATTCACTAATTTCAAATAAATTTGAATCTAAAATTAACTGCACAAAATACATTTCACAAAATCTACTCTTATCAAAAAATAAACAAGGTTATTCAGAGTATGAAACACATTGAGCCTTTGTTATCAGTCCCTTGGTTTAATTCTTTTTTTTTTTTTAATGATTTCTCTGAATTCTATTTTTTCTCAAATGTGCTAGGACTTTAATTTCTTATTCCCTTAAAACATTTTGAAGCTTGTCTTATTTCTTTAAAGTGAGGGTTTTGTTTTATAATCTGTCTGACAATTATAAAACCTTAAGTTGTGTGGTTCTATTTCAGTGGTTGGTTGTTTCTGCTGGTTCTTATCCTGGGTTCCTAGATTCCTTGTATGCTTGCTTAAATGTGACTGTGATTTGCCCAAGTTATTCATGGAACTATTTTGGAATTCTTGGAGGCTTAGGACCGGCATTTCCTTCTGCTACACACACACAAAAGCACCACCTGTTCAGAACAACCTTAAACTAAATCCACACCTAGCTCTGTGTTAACTGCCTAGGGAAGGTGTATTTAAGCAATGAGTCCTTGAAAACACCAGTGATTGGCTAAAACTTCTTTGCTCAAAGATGTGTTTATTTCATTTGGTTTCATTTTTGGGCCATCTTCTGCTAAGCACTAAAATGAATCAAGCAGTTTCCTGAGAGGGCCAGGAGAGTTTACTCATTATCCTGAGGTATAGCCCTTGGAATCTCAGCTTCATGCAGGGAGTATGTCCCCTCTTAAAACCCCTACCATGGGTAGGCCTTGGACTCAGGTTGGCCAGGTTATGCAACTGGCTAATGTCCTCAGACAGAAGCAGCTTCAGTGTTCCCCCAACCTCTGAGTTCTCATTTTCTTCTGAGATTTTGACCAGGCAATTCCTCGTTATTTTTCATCGTTCTCATGCTTTTAAGATTATACAAGTATTCATCAAAAATTTTTTTAGTGGTTTTCAGTAGCAAGGTTGTTCTGACTATCCTAGTTTACCATGTTTCCAGAAATAGAACTTTGCTTTGGTTTAATAAGCTTCATTAAAGCGAACATATTCCAGTCATCTAAAGTGTTTGTTTTAATTATATATTTTAATTGCAAATCACAAACATAACTCAAGCTACCTTAAATACCTGGAGGTAGTTATAAGGATATGGGTACACAGAACCCCAGGAGTAGCTGAACAATCCAGATCACAGGAAGAGGGGGAGCTTTTTACATTGGACCACATAGAGATAAGAAGATCCAGAACAGCAGAAGACTGGTCTTTGCCCTACCTTAAGAGTTCTCCAACTTAAGAGAAAATAAGGATCATATAGATTGAAATACAGATTGCTGGGCCCCATCCAGTTTCTTAAGTAAAGCCTGATAACTAGCATTTATACTAAGTTCCCAGTTAATGCTGATGCTGCTGGTCCAGGGACCACCTTTTGAGAACCATTGCCCTACTGCATTATTGTTCAAGAATGAAGTCTCAAGTTTAATTACTCAGATTCTGGTCCTAATTACCCAACTACTGGATATATGAACTCAGACATGTTATCATGCCTCCTTATGCCTTGGTTTCTTCATCTTGGTGACTTAGCTACCTAATCTGTGAAACAGGGATACTGGTAGTATTTACCTCAAGAGTTTTGCTGAGAAGATTAAATGAAATAAAAGATGTGAAATGCTTCAAATAGTACCTAGTACTGAGCAAGCACTTGGCAATATCAGCTATGATTATTACTATCACTCACCCATCTTAAATAAATCATATTTTAGTATTTACACTTCCTTGTATATGTCTAATTTTGCTTCCCACTACTAAATTCCTTTTTAACTCTCTCTTTCTTCTTTCTCTCTCTCCTTCTCCCTCTTTCATGCTTTTAAGATATTCTAGCATCACCTCCTTATAACTTTAGTTTACCATAACCTCACAGAATAGACTCAGTATGCCTCTCCTGACTGTCTTTACTCTGTGGTTTATTCCTTTCCAATCTTAAGAGTTGATTAATCACCCATTATATACTTAATTATGTCCATCTTTCCCAATTTAAATTCTCAAAATGGAATCTGACTAGTCCAGATTGTCATTTGGTACCACGCCAAGTCACAGATTACTGAGTCCATTAATTCCCTGCCCTTGCAGTAGGTCACTGTCCCCATGCAATCAGTTGCGGTGCAGCAGGATGCGGGAGGGTGAGTTAGAAGAAAGTAAGGCTGCATAGGGATGCTCTTCAGGCATTGCCTATGAATGGCAAGGAGTCACTTAGAAAGGTCTGAGCATGTGACAGATTGACACCTCTAAGAAGTATCATTATAAGTCTAAAAAATATTACATGTTGTTGCTCTATCTGTTCTCATTAAAATTAAACACTGTAATTAAATTTATTTATATGAAATTACTATTTCATATAGACTTTATTTAAATATACTCTTGAGCTCTCATTTCATGTGGTTCATTCATGTTAAGATCACTGGAGGTTGTCAGTACTAAGTATAGCCACACCTCAGTAAGTGAATAAGAGACCAGGAAGAAACTTATCCACCCAAGGATAAAGTTCCAGTAATATTATATATCTAATATTAACTGTTTTTAAGTTAATATTAGATCCATAAGTCAGAAAGCATGATAAAAGGGATAATTTATGGATACTGCCTGACAGAGTGATACTCAAAAGAAAATCTACGCTACAATCTTGAGGAGCACAGTAAATATCAATATGGGTCAAAACAATAATCCAACTCTTCCTAAAAAAATAGCATCAGATAAGAATTCTATATAAAGTGTAGTAGTTGCTTTAAAAACACCACTTGAAATATTAACCACTATAACCCTAACTTCTTACGGAAATACTGGTTATGGATCCTTCAGCTATGAATTTTTCAAACTCTTTACTTAACTTATTTGTCTTGTTGAAACATACCATCAACATGCACATCTTTTTTCTCCTTCACCCTCCATTTCACCATGCAAACTAGTAGTAAATAATATAGGCTTCTCTTCTCAAAATGTCCATTAACAAGTAATTCTCTCTCCTGAATTTATTTTATAGAATCCCATGAGTTAATTCAAGTTGGTTAAGAGAGTTGTAAACTATTCTTAATTGTACACATTTGTTTTTCATTCAGGAACTGGCTCCCTTCCCATGAAGAATGAGGACCTATATCTTTACAGACTCTATCACAGAGTTAACAGTTTCTGGGTCCTAGAACATATTTTCTCTTTTTGACCTGAACAAACAACTTGCACAATCAATTATATACACATGTTCCTCCTATTAGGTGAGACTGTCTCATATAATTTAAACTTTTATTTAGTAAGAATGTTAGAAATGTTATAGCACATAAAACTTAGAACATGAGTGATTGGATAACAGAGAGCTATGTGTAAGTGACTTTAGGTGATGTACAGCATTTCTCAGAGCCTTACCTTTCTAATCTGTAAAACAGACATAAAAGTACCTACCCCATGCCAAAATTGTGAGTGTTAAATGAGATAATATACAGGAGCATCAGGCAGAATATTTGTTTTTAAGAAATAAAAGTTTCTTTCCTTCTACAATATATTATAACAGAGCCAGCATTAAAATGTAAAGTAGCTCTTTATTTTTAACCAGGCATTTAGGAAAAGATACTGTGAAGCTCCTGTAAAAACTACCATTAACTTATTCCAAAAGCTAATTAATATGAGGAGCCATCTTGCAGCAAAGAGCAGAAATACTGGTAAAAGATATCATTTTAGATAAAATCATTTTTGTCTCAAACTTCAGCTTAGATCCTCCCTCAAGTGGATCCTTCCAGCAACTATCCTCATTTTTGAAATCTGCCTTTGTTTCCCTGTAATTTCTGCCAGCCCTTGACCCCAAACTTCACCCTTGGAATTTTCCCTTAGGCCTAAGTTCACTTTGTGGTTGTCAGCCTGTCTCTGGCAGCCCCAGAGCTGGTTCTCCGGTGTCTGCTTCAATGTCGCCATTTGCCTCTGTGCGTTTGCACCCAGATCTGGTATCAGCTCTCCCTCACATTTTGCTGCAGAAAACAGAATCTCTCCAGGCATGATCAATTTACCAGTGTCCTGGGTTTTGGGGCCTAGGTACTCCTGGAATCAATGCTGCCCTTTTCCAGACAATCTCACTCAGAGGACAGATCTCTGTTCTTCTCACGCCCCTAACCCTGTTCCTTAACCTTTGGGTTATGATAGCTGTGAGTATAAAGAAAGAAACAAATAAGTTAGCCAAGGGAAAAACTTCTGCGATTTGAGGAAGGCAAGAAGGACATGGACAATAACATTGGACAGAAGAACAAAGATCCTTTAAAAGTCTGAGAGTTTTGCATAAACATCATCAGTGTTAAAATACCTGGGACCTGTGCTCTTAACCAACATCTAAATCTCTTCCACCCTAAAAGCTTTCAATTTAGGACCCCAAGGTGTTTTATTCCTTTAGGATATTGTTGACACTTTTATTATCAGGGACAGTGTCAAAACTGATTCACTTAACTACATATCTTTGGGTTATGGTCAACACTGCTGAAATTCATCTATCCTATCTTGTTAGCCTCTCTGCCTGACTTCATCATTAAGATGGGTAAAATTTCTTTCTCCTCTGATGAGTCTATTCCTAAACTGATGGCATGATTACTTCTGGCTTCCCCACTTTTCTTATTTATTGGGAATCATGACTATCAGAGCTAAAGTTTCAAGATCAAGCTAAAATAACACAAGCACAAATTTTGTTCAGTTTATTTTATTACAGCAGTGTCCAAGTCATATTTTGAGCACCTTAATACGAGTTACAAGTACCCAGAGGATATGCACTCAAATAAACACTAAGGCATTCGTAAATGAAAGTTTTATGTGACATCAGCAAAGCTTGCCTTGCTGAAAATACAACTTCATTGAAACAAATCATTGCCATTCATTTAAAAAATATATGGAGATCTTAAAACTTATCAAGGCAGCCCCCTTTGAAAAGTAATGACAATGTCAGTTATTCCTTTCCAGGCAAAATTGAAATATAAACTAGAGTGTAAGTCTTCTCATAGAAACAGAGAAAACCATTGTTCTAAAATACTCTTCACCTCTTTTTTCCCTCGAGTGCAAATCGCACAAAGTATCCTACACAGAAATTCTTTTTGTTCCCTAACTGGTAAAGCTGGAATGCTGGCTGCAAGCTTGTTTAAACAGGGTGACGATCCAGAAACTTATCCTATGTACATGGTCAGTTTTAAAGGTGGATACCAGTTTAAAATATGATTCCATATTTAGCATTATGCTTTCTCTCATACTTAAACTTAGCACCTGGGGGGATTAATTAGATTACTATTAATAAAATCTTAAAAATTAATCTAAAAATTATGGTCAGAAACCACGGATAAATTATCCCAAAATTCTGTTTTGTGCCAAACTATTTACGTCCTATACCACCAAAATGATTTACCTGTGTAGACAAACCAGAGTTGTGTTTAGTCATGTTTCATACACTTTCATATAGTAATCTTGATTTTTATATAGTATCTACTTCCTAAACCATAAAATGGTTTCCTAGTCTAGATAAAATACAGTTGTCATTCTAGCAATGTTTCATTTACTTTACTTGTCTGACTCTTTGATGGTGAAAGTAATAAACAGTGAAAGTACCAGTAAACAGGCAGCAGTAAAAATGAAAAGTGAAAGAGTTGAGATACCACTGTAATACCACTTGAAGTTAACAGGCCCATGGAGAAAGGGTTTTGACTGCAGACACATACAAACTAAAGAATGTGACAAGGAAAATGGGATGGGCAGGTAGGGTCTCAGGAGACAGATATTTGACTATTAATAAGATCACAAATCTAACCATCTTTAGCACATCTACATTGGGCCTCAGAAGAAGCTCAGACCTCAACCAAAAACAAACAACAACAACAAAAAAAGCTCTGCCACTTCCCAACTTGAGTGTCTGACTGCTCTCCCATTTCACCATCTCCTTTATGCCTTTGAGTCTTGAACATGTTACCTCTGTCCCCATTCTCAATTCCTGCTACCACTACTTCCATTCTCCCCAACTACACCTGTGCCCCTTCCCCCAGGTCTTACTACAATACCACTGCTTGGGGAAACTTCCCAGCTCCTTGTCCTAGCCTCATACCCACTTTCCACTGGAAGTGGAGAAATTAATAAACAACAGGAAAATAAGAGAATATAATGATTACAGCTTCAGATTTTGGAGACGAAATGGTTTCAAATCTTGGATCTACCATGTACTATTCACGAGAACCTGACAGTAAAACTTCACCTTCCTGAGACTCCATTTCCTCATACACGAAATGTAAATAATAGTAATACTTTGTAAAGTCGTCATGAGGATTAAATTTGTTAACGCATATAAAGCACTAAGAATGGTGCCTGATGCATAGTAACTGTTCAAACAGCATTACTTATTAGTATTACTTCCATGAAACCCGCATTTTTCACATTCTATAATATGATGTATCATATTAATACTATACTATAATTCCAATTTTCTTGACGTTACCTTCCACACACTGTATGCCCCATAAGGGAAAGGACCTTGTCTGTCTCATTAATTGTTGCATTCTGTGCACAGAATACAGTATGAGACATAGAGCAGGCACTCAATAAATATTCAATGAATAAATACATGTTTTAAAAAAAGTGAATTATTATCAAACAATGGCTTTGCCTCCACACCATGGGTCTATTCTTCCATGTTGAGGAACTGTTGCTGTAAACCTGCAAGCCCACTCCCCATTGTCAGACATGTTCTCCACTCACAACTACCTGGGCTCGACAACTCTAGAATTACTCCCTGGATTCTCCTTCACCGACTTCCACTGTGCATTACCTTTGAGATTTTTTGACTTGGGTCGGCTATTGGAATACTCTCTATCCAACTTGATGACTGGCTCCTAGACAAAACCACTCAATTCTTACCCCTTCTAGGTGTCTGAACTTGGTTTGTTTTCTGGACTATTTATACAACTTTGCACCATAACTCCACAAAAGAAATGCCTGTTCCAGCTTACCACCTGGGCAAGTATTTCCTCACATCTAGTCCATATCCTATTCCCACCAGTAAATGAAGAAATTGGCAATATCATACCCCAAAACATGACTTTGCTCACCAATGTGAAGTTCTAAAAAAAAGAAAAGAATTACTTCTGAATATCAACTAGAATTCCATCATTTGTTATTTTCTCATCATTATAGTACAGTAACAATTGGTATTATTAATAATGGCCTGATTCAGTGCATTCAGTATCATTTTACTCTTCTGTGCTTTATTACTTATAATGTTTAAGAGTCGTCCATATTCACGATCCCATTACATTGTCCATGACATGTAGTGAAAAGCATTTCACACTAACAAAATCATGGGATGACATTAGTAGGTTAGAGACAAAAGTCCATACCAAAGATACTAAAACAATGTTATTTCATCAGTTAATTTTTAAAAATGTATTGAATTCCTACTATTGCCATGTAGTAAGATACAGGATAGAGATAGAAAGATGAATAAATCATATTTCATGACTTTCAAACTTCACAAGTTAGTGAATTTAAATTTAGGTTAAAATATTACTTAAGCATTTGCAATAAAAGCATAGTTTTCCAATTTTGTTCTTCAAACACTTAAAAAAAAATGGTGCCATCGTGACCTTGAAGGATAGCTGCTCAAAATCATCTCTTTTGAAGTCTATTATTTCTATTAAATCTCCCTAAATCTATACAGAACATATGCAAAAGGATTCCCTTTACTTATGACCCTTCATGCTTTGGTCAGGATAGAATCTAATAGAATAACCAATTCATGATAATGTCCTTGTCTTAACATTCCAGGAAACATCACAGGAAAGACAGCGAGGGAAGCAAAGTTCAACAGCCATATGACTGACCTTTCCACAATTCTCCCCATCTGTACAGTGTACTCACATTACTGATACAGTTAAAACAGTGAAAATGTGTTCATATGGCAAGAAGGAAATAGGGGAAGGACAACATTCTCAAGTGTTTATAATCACAGACAGTACAAAAAACAGGTTCCAGCCAAGTTATGTTTATATGTCTACATTTTTCTTCTAGTACAGCTATAGCTTTTCAGGAACAGATGTAATTTGTGCTTCTAAATCTTCAACCATCACCTGCAGAAGTATTTCTGTTCTATCTATTAATATAGTTCCAAGGAACACTAGAGAGTTAGCCTGACATTAGCAGGAATACCCAGGTTTGAATCCACCACCTGAGAAGGTCTTGGATGAGCTATTTAACCTCTCTGATCTTCCTCTACAAAATGAAAGAAATAACAACTAAGTCACAGATTTGTTACAGGAACTAATTTTTAAAAAAACTGCATGAAGATGCCTAATACATTTTGACTCTCTATTGAGTCAAAAATTAATTTTTAAAAAAAGGAAAAAGAAGAATGGAAAGAGGAAGAAAAATATGAGGAAAAGAAAGAGGAAGAAAAAAAGGAGGAATAGCAGAAAGACAATAAAAGAGTTTCTGTTTGTTTCTGTTTTTTTGTGTTTGTTTGTTTGTTTGTTTGTTTGTGACAGGGTCTCTCTCTGTTGCCCAGGCTAGAATGCAGTGGTGTGATCAAGGCTCACTGCAGCCTCCACCTCCCAGGCTCAAGCAATTATCTCACCTCAGCCTTCCAAGTGGCTGGGACTACAGGTGTGTGCAACCATGCCCAGCTAATTTTTGTATTTTTTGTAGAGACAGGGTTTTGCCATGTCGCCCAAGCTGGTCTCGAACTCCTGAGCTCAAGTGAGCCACCCAGCTCAGTCTCCAAATTGCTGGGATTACAGGTATGAGCCACCACACCTGGCCTGGAAGAGGTTTTAAATCATGAATGTCATCAAGAATGGAAATTGTAATCCCCTGGCTTCAAAAGGACAACTGCTATAAAGTTAAATAATTCTTTTAAAAGTCATTTGCTGGCAGTTTTCTTGAGTGCATAAGTGAATAAAGAGTGAATTCATTTTACAAACCTAAAGGGGCTGAGAAAATGGCATGGGCATGTTGAAGACGATCCTGAAAAATGTACATATCCTCCAACAAGCCTAGTTACCGTCCAAACGACATGACTGCCAAGACGTGTTGAGAAGTGCTGGTGAGTCAGGCAGCAGACATTTTCAGCACTGCCTCTTCTATCTGTATTTTAAATAAGGTTGATTTTTTTTTAATCATTTTTACTTGATTCATCAATTCAACCAATTATCGAACACTTTACCTTCAATTCTGCACTCCAGCACCCTGCAGTGGAGTAGAGGATGTATAAGAATATCTATGAATAACCAAAATCCAAGGAACATAACGATACAGTAAGAAATGGAAATTAAACACACTGGGGACTCCAAGGAGGGAGGAATTACCTATAATGGGAGTACTCTGAAAGGTTTCATGAAGAAAACACCATTCATGCATTGTGCCAATATATTTTGGCATTTTCCCATGTATCAGATATCATTTAAAGAGTTAGAAACATATCAGTTGATTAAGATAGATGAAACTTACACTTTAGGGGAAGAAAACAATAAATAAGCATATACATGTAAATATTATAATAATAATTGGTCTTTGAGTAATAATGACAATTGTTTTTGAATAAATTAAAATAGGGTAATCTGATGGAGAACAATTAGGGGCAGCAGGAGGCAACTTCAGATAAAGCGGCCAAGAAAGATCTCTTTGAAGTTCAAGCATTTTAGCTGAGACCTGAAAACATTCTCAGGAGAGAGAATAAAGCCAAGGTCTTGAAAGGAGAATGAGCTGCATATAATAGGCATTCATAGGAAGATGAAATGTATTGAAGAGGGGAAGGATAGAAGGAGAGGGCACAGAGAAGCAATCGGGCCAGATCTCACTGGCTCTTACAGGCCATAGGAAGAAATTTATATTTTATTTAAAATCTGGCTGGGCGCAGTGGCTCATGCCTGTAATCCCAGCACTTTGGGAGGCTGAGGGAGGTGGATCACTTGAGGTCAGAAGTTCAAGACCAGCCTGGTCAACAAGATGAAACTCTGTCTCTACTAAATATACAAAAATTAGCCAGGCATGGTGGCAGGCACCTGTAATACCAGCTACTCGGGAGGCTGAGGCTGGAGAATCGCTTGAACCCAGGAGGCGGAGGTTGCAGTGAGCTGAGATCATGCCACTGCTCTCCAGCCTGGGCAACATGAGTGAAACTTTGTCTCAAAAATAAAATAAAATAAATCTATGGAAAGCTGCTGGAAGGTTTCTAATTTACAGATGATGAGATTTATATTCATTTTTAAAAGACTGCCATGGTTATTATGTGGATGGAAAAAGAGCAGCAGAGACCAAGTGGAAAGTTATCACAGAAGTAAAAGAAATGATAGCGTCTGGGCAATAGCAGAAACTAAGAGAAATGGACAGCTTCCAAGTGCATTTTGAAGTTAGAAGGAGCAAAACTTCTGATTATATGTGTGTGTGTTGAAAACAGTTTGACTTGACCATTTAGAAGACTGGTAGGGAAAGAGTGCAAATATCCTACCATTTAGACTACGGGTAGATGAATATTGGTAGAATATTGGTAGAAAATATTTCCTAAGGAGAGAAAAGGGAAAACGAATTAATATTTATTGGTCACTTGCTATGTCTGTAAACTTCTTCATTTAATCTTCACTACAACTTATAGAGAAAGATATTATTATCATACCTTCTTTTTTCTTTTTTCTTTTTGTTTTGTTTTTGTTTTTGTTTTTTTTTACGCTGAGGTCAAATTAGGAGAAAATGTGTTAAATTGCCCAAGATCAAATGACTAGGAAAGAACAGTTCCAGACCCGGGTTCACCTAACTCAAAGCATGTGTCCTTTTTTGATCTCCTGTCTTTCCCTGGGACAATGAGAAAGGTGAATGCAAAGACACAATGGCAGAAAAGGCATGAACAGGAAACAGACATCACTCAGTTTGACTGGAAAATACATGTATAAAGGGGAATAGTAAGAAACTGAACTGGCTACAGCCTTTAACAACTATCTCTTCTCCCAAAATTTCACCATGGTTATCCTATTTAAAAAATTGGTTTAAAGAATCTCTCCAGATTCTAAATCCATTCACACAGTCTTATTGACTTCCACTGTCAATCCTTCATTTGTGAGTGCTTTTTGCCCATCCTGTAGATCTAATATTCCGTAAGAGCCCAAAAAGCCAGGTACAGTTGGCATGCACCTATAGTGCCAGCTACTCAGGAGGCTGAGGCAGGAGACCTGCTTTAGCTTAGGAACTTGAGGCTTCAGTGCACCATGATTACAACTGTAAACAGCCACTGCACTTCAGCCTGGGCAACATAGGGAGACCTCAAGCTGAAAGATTTCAAAAAGAGCCCACGCTTTCTAAGGCTGTAACACTGGGAATAGAACTTTGGTTCTCCTTTGCTCCACTCATAGGTGGCCCCTTTACTCCCATTCCCAGCTTTCTGGAATTCCCTTCCCCATCCCATCCCAAAGAATAATGGAAATTCCTAATCCCTTCTCACCCTCATCAGGTATGGCTGCCCTGGTCTGTCACAGTCCTCAGCCCACACCTGAACTCCAGATGTGGTTTTTAGAGCAGTTGTGTTCTCCTCAGTTAGCTGATGGAGTAATACTTGAGACTTTTTCTCCAGGTTTCCCAGCTTCATACAGAAATGCCCAAGCAGCTCACAAGGGTCTCACAGTGGCTGAGGAGGACCTCTGGAGCCTACCCCAGCACTACACCATGAGGCCTAGCCGCACTCTCAGGTGGAAAACCAGTGAATGGCAGCCTTCCAGATAAGATCTGACCGATGGTGATGCTGCTTGGTCTAGATATCCCTGAGCCATTCTGGACAATCCCCTGAATCAGCCTTCGGCCAATCTGCCTGCCCCACAACGTGTGGCTTTTTCTAATCTCCACAAAGGCACTTGGATTAAGACAGATGTTACCATGCAATAACAAAAATGCATAAATATACCAAGTAGATGTAATAATTTTAAATGTACACATCTAGATTTACAACATAGAGAATGAAAGATGGACCAAAGTATAAGGAGAAAAACAGGTTATAGTGAGTGATTTCAATATATCTCTATCACAAACTGATAGCACAAGAAAATAAAAATAATTAGAAATATGGATTTGAATAATAGCAATATAGACTAATATTCCAGGAGCTATTCTAAGCATTTGATATATTAATTGATTTAACCAAAAAAACAACTCTATGAGAAGGTACTATCATTACCTACATTTTACACACAAAGAAACTGACAATAGAGAAGTAATGCTCATATTAACAGAACTACTAAGCAGCAGAACAAGGATTAAAACACAGATAGTCTACTCCATAACCTATTTTCTTAACTATTGTTTTTTCTTTTATTATTTTTTGAGACAGGGTCTCATTCTGTTGCCCACTGGAGTGCAATGCCACAATTATGACTCATTGCAACCTCTGTCTCCTAAGCTCAAGCAATTCTCCTGTCTCAGCCTCCCAAGAGGCTAGGACTACAGGCGTCCACCACCATGCCTGCTTAATTTGTATTTTCTAAAGAGATGGAGTTTAGCCATGTTGCTCAGGCTGGTCGCAAATTTCTTAACTATTGTTATATCACCTCTCTTTACAATATAATTAACAACTTGGTCTAAAATATATATAAAGAATTATACATCCAACAAGTGGAGGATATCTATGCTTTTCAAACACACTCAAAATATTTAAAAAACAATAATTGACCAAACTGGTTGACCAAAGAAGTCTCAACAATTAAAAAAAAAATACGTGTATGTTTGGAAAGCAAAGATCACTTTTTTAAACCAAAGGTTTATTAAAATGGAAACTTTTAAGGCAAATAATTTAACTTAGAATGGTCTGATTGATTAAGCATTGAAGACTTTTTTTTTCAAATACTTATTTATTCCTCTTAATTGAAGCATTGTACCCTTTCAACAACATCTTCCCATTCCTCCCACTCCCTAGTCTCTGGTGACCACCGTTCTACTCTCTGCTCCTACGAATTTGATTGCTTTCGACTCTACATATAAGTGAAAACATGTCATATTTATCTTTCCGTGCCTTATTTCACTTAGCATAATGTCTTCCAGGTTCATCCATGTTGTCACGACTGTCAAAATTTCCTTTCTTTTCAAGATCGAATAGTATTTCATAGTGCACATATACCACATCTCTTTATCCATTCATCCATCCATGGACACAGATTGATTCTATATGTTGGCTATTGTGAATAACACTGCAATGACCATGAGAGTGCAGATATCTCTTCTACCTACTGATTTCAAGTCCTTAGGATATATACCCAGAAGTGTGATTGCTGGATCATATGGTAATTCTATTTTTAGTTTTTTGAGGAATCTCCACAGTTTTCCATAATGGCTGTACTAATTTACATTCCCACCAACAATGTACAAGGGTTCCCTATCCACCACATCCTTATCAAGACTTATCTTTCATCTTTTTAATAGTAGCCATCTTTATAGGTGTAAGCTGATATCTCATTCTCGTTAAAAAACAGTCTTAAATAAGAAATGGTTAAAGTAGACATTACAAAGTATTTAGAATCAGATGAAGACAAAAGTACAAGAGATCAAAACTTTAAGATGGACTAAAGTGGCTCATGAAAACAAATGTACGACAAAATTAAAAGGTTTCAAATATCTGCATTAGAAAGTAAAAAGAAACATATAAATTTTAAAGTTAGAAAAGAACAAGAGAAGACAACTAAGCAAAGGAGAATCTTAAAAATAATAAAAATAGGGCCACAAATTAATAAAACAGAAAACAAAAAATTGGAGATGATCAATAAAACCAAAGCAGTTTCCTCCCAATAGAAACACTGATTTAGACTAATCATAAGAAAAACAGAAGTCACAAGTAATATTGGAAATGAAAACTGAGCCATTGGTATAGATACACCAGAGTTAAACTTTCTTTATGCTATTTTTTTATCTTCATTGCAACTCCAAAGGGAAAAAGTTTAGTTTAATCATCAAATATGATGACTATTTTTGAGTTTTTGAGGAATTATTTTTAGATTAGAGAAGTTATTGTATATTCCTAGTTGGGTAAGAGTTGCTTATTTGTTTGCTAATAAATGAATATATAATTATATAAAATACTATTTATGTAACTATTTAGATGATCATATGATTTTTCTTTTTTTATCTACTAGTATAATTATTTGTTTTCTAGTGTTAAACTAATCTTTTTATTCTTGGGATAAAAACAACCTGGTCATTACATCTGCTCCTTTTTATATATTGCTGGATTGGTTTGCTAATATTGACTTGGGAATTTTTGCCTCTAGGTTTCTAAAGGAAGTTGACCTATAATTTTTATTTCTTGTAACATTCATATCAGATATTTGGTACCCGGGTTATGCTAGCCTAATGGGAAGTATTACCTTTTTTCTATTGCCAGGAAGTAGTTCAGTACAGTTATAATTATTTTTCCTTGAATACTTGGTAAAGAGCTTCTGAGAAATCACCTGGGCCTACAGTTTTCTGTGTAAGCAAATATTTTACTATGAGAAAGACCTGTGTTTGAAAGGGAGAAATCTGGACATAAGGAAAGAATATAGAGGCAAGGAAATGTGTGATGATATGAGAAGTGACCTTTCAGTAACATGACAGATTAAGTTGACATGGAAGACAGTCTTCCTCCAAAACAGAAACACTGGGCAAAATACAGAATTTCCTTTTTAATAAATAGTTACGATGGGGTGGTAAGAATAAGGGGAAATATCTCAATGCCCAAAATAAAAAAGAAGCTCAAAACAGAAATAAACTTCAATTGTCACCACAGCAGCACAAAAATCCTGACATAGGATTTGATTATTTTAAAGTGTTAATGTCCATGTGGGCATGATTTTTATGGTATCAGCATTTTTGGGTTAGAGAGCTACAATAGAGTACTCTTTTATAAAGCTGAGCCCTATCAGTAAAACAAGGAAGAATTCCTCTCACTAACTCAAAAAAAACTGTCAAGAAAGCTTGCCATCTGTCAAAAAAATCTCCTGACAGAAATTGAAACCCTAAGCCAGAAACATGTAACAGATAATAGAGGTTATACTAGCTGTATGGTACTGGAATCCAAAGCCCAAAAATTAGTCCACAGGCTAATTTTGGAATCCCAACAAAAGCAAATGCAAACCCTTCTGTAGAAAGATTAGTAGTGCACAAGCCAAGGTGCACTAGACTCCCTGTTCAAGATGCACTGACAGGAGGCAATTAGCAACCACACAAGGAAATAAACCACAATGACAGAGAATTAGTAGACCAAATAGATGGGAGAATTTGTACCACCGTAAGAAGTAGAAATAATAGAACAATATGAGACTCTAGTAATATAGAGCATATTATAAAAAAAATAAAATAAGCAGATTTGAAAAGGAACCAAATGAAACTTCTGGAAAAAAAAAAAAAAAACAACTATGATCATTGAAATTGAAAACTCAATGGATGGCTTAAAGAGTAAATTGGACAGAACTGAAGAGAAACGTTTGAAAGATTTGAGGAAATCACCCCAAATTCAGCAAAGAGAAAAAAACAGAAAATATGAAAGGTAAAAAGGCTTAGAGAATGAGAAGATCTAAAATACACTAAACAAGGTTTTATGAAGGGCAGATTACAGACAATGTGGAGAGGAAATAACTGAAAGACAAGAATCGTCCAGAATTTAATAAAAATTTGAGTGAGTTGGGGAGGCAAACCAGGTTCCAGGCAGGAAAGACAAAATCAGAACTATGCTTAGACACTGAAAAAGGCACTGCAGAAATAGGAAGACAGAGATAATTTTAAAATAACCACAGAGAAAACACAGCTTACCTGAACAGGGACAAAAATTAGACTGAGAGAAGACAACAACAAAAGAAGTCAGAAAACAATAAAATGCTATCGTCAATGGGCTAAGTTAGATATAGAATTTTACACCTAACTAAACTACTAATAAAGAAAGAAGTACACATAGATTCTCAAATAAAGACCAAAAGGATATCCTACTTGTATGTCATCCCTGAAAAAACTACTAGAGAATGTAAAGAATGCATAGGGTTGGTGGGGGAATAAGAATCCAAAATGAAGGAGTAGGGAGCTAGAAGCAACAATGAGTAAAGAAATCAAGAGATAAGTTAAATCTAAGGAAACACTGACTATGTAAACAAAATGACTAATTTGGGTGTGTTTAAAAACAAAGTGAAATAACCATACTACAGAGAGTAGGAGGAAGGTGATCAGAATAAAGCCCCCTAAGGTCCTTATGCTACACAGAAGCATAAAAACAGTGATTAACTTTAAGACAACCAAATCAAGGATAAGCATTTTTAAAAGAGAAAGATGCAATGTGTAATTTCTAAGCCAACAGGAGGAGGAAAAACAGAATTTTTAAAAAACTCAACAGTAGGAAAAGAGGGGGAAAGATCAACAAAAATCACAGTAAACAGAAAACATAAAATAAGATCATAGAAATAAGTCTATGTTAAAAATCACAATAAAAGTAACAGGATTAAATTTGACTATAAAAATGGTTTGAAAATAAAGGAAGGGAAAATGTATTTGATAAATACCAATCAGATATGGAACAGTATTATTAATACCAAGCAAAGTGCATTTAAAGGCAAATAGTACTATTAGAGATTAAAATGGCCATATATTTAAAGATAAAACGAACAATTCACTAGAAAGATAAAAAAATCCTTAGCCAGTACGTACCTACCAACATGGCCTTTATGCCCAAAATTGACTGGAATTATAAAGAGAAATTAACAAAACCATAATCGCAATGGGAACATTTAATATAACTTTTTTAAAAACCTGATAGATCAATTATGCAATAACTGATAAAGAGAATATTTGAGCAACATAAAAAGTTTGATCTTTTGGACATAGGTAGAACTCTACACAAAATGATTAGAACTTTTTTTTTTAGTACAAAAAGAATACAAAAAATTCATTCTTTCTTTAAATAAAAGAAGGCACTCACTTTATTGAGTGCCTTCTGTATGCCAGGAAACTTACATGAGGCTCTACCAAATACAGTCATGAAAATTAAGTTCTTGCCCTCTTGGAGTTTATATATAGTCAGGAAGATAGAACTTAAATGAACCAATTCACATCATCTTTAAAGACAAACAGTGCTAAATTCTATAAAGAAAAATAAAGCAAGTTAACGAGACAGACTCATGTGCAGAACTATGTTAGATGGGTAGTCAGGGAAAGCTTCCCTTAGGAGGTGACTTTTAGCCAAGAGCCATATGAAGTGATGTGCCAGTCATGCAAATCAAGGGTCTGAGGAAAGAGGGAACAGCAAGGGCAATGGCTCTGGAGAGGAACAGTGCCTGACATGTAAGAAACAATAATGAGGCCAATATGCTAAAAGTAATGTGAATAAGGACATCAGAAAAGGAAGCTGGGAATAATTACATCTTTCTTTCATTTTAAAAGGATCCTTCTGACAACTCTGGGGGAAGAGCAGCGAGACCAGTTAAAGTGGCTCAGGCTAGAGGAGTACCTGTAGAGGGAGATGAGAACTGGCCAAATTTAAAATGATCTTGAAGGCAGAGCGAAAATAATTTGTGGAGGGATCAGATGCGGGGTGTGAAAGAAAGAGAGGAGAACAGGAGGTCTCAAAGGGCCTTCTCCTAAATAAGTAAGAAAATCTGGCGCCTGTACTGAGATAGGGAACACTGGAGAAGACACATGTAGGGTGGGGAGGGTTGATGATAAATGTGAGGTACCTATTAGATGCCCCATGAAGATTTAAGCAGGCAGTAGGTTTCTCCTTGTCCCGCTTCTGTATTGGTGTTGCCTGCCTAGCCTCACTGGGCATTTAATGTTGAAATTTCCCAAAACCATCATGCAAAAGAAAACACTCAATCTGCTTTCTCCATCACAGAACTAATTCTACTCTCACTAACTCTACCCTTGTAATAGACTTTTCCAAGCACAATTAAACTAACATTTTGTGAATGACAATTACACTAAGTCCTTTCACAAATAGTACACAGACTCACTGAAACATAAATATCCTTCTTTGTGGAGGGAATTGTAGGTGGTGAATGAGAGATGATTGTGCACACCTTTTCCCAACTCTATATCCAGGCTTCATGTTGGTGTTTGAAATTGGCCATGGAGGAGTAACAACATCATACAAACTGGCAAATGCTACAAATAAAGCCCTCTCCCTACCCCAAACTCCAGAGCCAGAGATTTAACATTTATCAGTACACAAAACTGGTTTTATCCTTATTTTCTGCAGAAAGAAACTGAGGTTCTAAGAGTCTAGTTATCTGCCCAGATACAGAGTCAGTACTCAAGTGTTTTGACTCTTGAGGTCGAGTGTTATTTCCCTTATAGGACACTCTTGGGTTTGTGTCAGGTTTTGCACCAAAAGCTTTACATGGATTTTTTCTTCTAAGCCTTATAACAATTCTGCAAAGGAAGTATGACTGTTATTCTCACTTTACTGATACTCACTTTAATGATAAGGAAACTAAGGCTTTAAGAAGTTAGTAACTTACTAATAATCAAATGCTGGTCTATTTGATATTAGAATCCATTCACTCAAAACCTATGCTATTCTAACTCTACTAAATTTTACTTTGTCAAAATAAATCAAATCCCTTGTTAATTTTCATTATGATGTAGAAGGATTAAGAAGGGATAATATTATCAAAGGCACAAATTAAGTCCATGAAATACAATAAATATAGAAAGGGATCTCAATATTAAAAAGAATGACACTTTTCTAATATTCCAGGAAAGTTCCTTGGGAGATGTGAAATTTTGGAAACTCTTTTGATTATGAGTGAGACATTGTCCTACACATAGGGGACATTCCAACATAGGGTGTGGCTGGAGAGAAAACTTCAAGGCAAAAGTGTGATGACCTGATCAAGGAGGTGGTGAGCATGTTCACCTAAGAAGAGCAGGGACGACCCTCTGGGGAATATGAAAACAATAGAAATGAGGTTTTCTGTGTGCTCTAGTAAAAGGCTTTGAAGTAAAAATAAGGAGCTAAACAAAAAGCATAACAGATTTTGCTTTGAATTTTAAAAACTGAAATTCCAGATAGCACAATATCTTTTTAAAATTTTGTTTTCTATTACTTAGTGAAATAATGTATTTTCTTGACCTTCTATTTGTGTAAAAAAAAAAAAAAAAAAAAAAATTTTAAGTACCCTTTCTTGTATTTATCTCCTCCCCATCACCCATGCTTCTCACTTCACTCTCTCCCTGTCAGAACTTGGCAAGAGCATAAAGGTTACCCTGAAGCACTTTTGGTGGTAATCAGCGTGCCTTACAGCCTGAGAACATCAAGGAATTCCTTCCACCTGCTATAAAACAGTGCTTAAAGCGAAGTTCTCAGAGACATGGTGCTAATGGAAAAATTGCTCCATTTAGTGTTTAACATTTTGAAGAAAAGAAAGCTGGGAGTATACAATGTCAAAATATTTTAGAACCCATACATAATTCCCAGAATTCCTAGCTCCATGTAATTTTCCCCATCTCAAAATTAAATATCTCAACATCACCAACAAAAGATTAAATACAACTTTATTAAATGCATGCTTAAAAGTAACAGGGCCAGGTGCGTTGGCTCATGCCTATAATCCCAGCACGGAGGCCAAGGCAGGTGGATCACTTGAGGTCAGGAGTTCGAGACCAATCTGGCCAACATGGTGAAACCCCGTCTGTATCAAAAACACAAAAAATTAGCCAGGTGTGGTAGCATGCACCTGTAGGTCCAGCTACTTGGGAGGCTAAGTCATGAGAATTGCTTGAACCAAGGAGGTGGAGGTTGCAGTGAGCCAAGATCATGCCACTGCACTCCAGCCTGGGTGATGAAGTAAAACTCTGTCTCAAAAAAAAAAAAGTAACAGGTTTTTAACAATACAAATTATTTTGAGGACTTAAATAGCACCTCAAACATTAATGCCTGTCTCCATAACTGCCACTGAGAACTCTGTCCCTATCCAATAAAAGAGATCAGAGTTTAGAGTCTATGATAATCCCTAATGCAAGCATTCTGATCCGAAATTTTAGAACAGAGTTTTCCTAGTAAAAGAATTACACTTTTGGTTTTTTAATGTTAATTGCTAAGTGATCTGCTATAAGTTGAATTATGTCCTCCAAAAATTCATATGTTAAAGTCCTATCCTCCAGCACCTCAGAATGTGACCTTCTTTGTAAACAGTCTTTGCAGATGTAATTAAGAGGCGACCACATTGGAGTATCGTGGACTGCTAATCCAATATGACTGGTGTCCTCACAAAAAAGGAAAATTTGGCCAGTTGCGGTGGCTCACGCCTGTAATCCCAACACTTTGGGAAGCCCAGGCGGGCGGATCACCTGAGGTCAGGAGTTTGAGACAAGCCTGGCCAACATGGCAAAACCCCACCTCTACCAAAAATACAAAAACTTAGCTGGACATGGTGGCGGGCATCTGTAATCCCAGCTACTTGGGAGGCTGAGGCAGGGAGAATCGCTAGAACCTGGGAGGCAGAAGTTGCGGTGAGCTGAGATCACGCCATTGCATTGTAGCCTGGGCAACAGAGCGAGACTCTCTCTCACAAAAAAAAAAAAAAAAAAGGAAAAGGAAAAGGAAAATCTGACACAGCACACAAAGAGAACACCATGTGGAGACAAAGGCAGAGATTAGGGTGATGTATCTACAAGCCAAGGAACGCTAAAGATTGCCAGCAAACCACCAGAAGTTAGGGGAGAGGCATGAAACAGATTTGTCCTCACAGCCTTCATTACCCTACCAACATCTTGATTTTGGACTTCCAGGCTTTAGAACTGTGAGACAATAAATTTCTACTGTTTAAGTCACACATTTTGTGATAGTTTGCTATGGCAGCCCTAGGAGTATGCCCTGTCTTCTTGGGCTTACTGAAATAGAAGCACAAAGAACTTAAGATCACACAGCAAGTAATTGGTGGAGTCAGACTTCCAAACCAAACCTCAGATTCCAGGGCCTATGCTTTTCTTTCATGAAAGAAACATACTGTACTCACCAACTCCATTTTCTTAACTCATCATTTTAGTCTTCTATGGAAGCTCCACAACTCCAGTAAAACTGTCCTAATTAGCTCCATATTGTTTACCCTTTATTTTCAGTAACTCTATAAATGCACAGAGTTGACAACTTCTCCTGCTTAGAACTAACAACTTTTTAGATTTCCAAACACTACTCATTCCTGTTTTTCTCCCTATCTTCCTGGACTCCCTTTTCCAGAGTCCATAATGAACTTCTCTTTTTCTGTCTTCTTTTAAATGACTGTGTTCTCTAAGTTCTATCCTGTCTCCTTCCTTTTCTCAGTCTGCACTCTCTCCTTGGATGATCTCATCTATTCCGATGGCTTCAGTTGTCATCTATGTAAGTTTCAAGTGGACAGAACAGCTACTTGGCACTAGTCATACTAACACTGACAGTTGGAAATGCTGAGGAGTGATACCTGGAGACAGACAGGCCACCCAAACAGATCCACACAGAGAGACTTTGATAAATTCACCATCATTGATCAAGGACTGGCTCTTGGACTTGCAAATTCAGAAACTTGAACTTGACACTGTCAGAACATTTTAAACAAAAGAGACTGATGGATATGACTAGTGTGCCAAAATATGAGTTAACAATGAGAAATATAACTGCCTGGTGAACCTGATGTATGTGCCAGTCTGACTACAGCCTTCTCTCCCCATAAGGAAAGTGCATGAGGTTACATTTGCAGGAGGCTATTTGGTGAGCATTCAACCAGAAAAAGGAGAGTTAATATTATGATCCAAATATGTAATGACATCATTACATATTTATAAGGATAAACAGTCTATCACCACAGTTAGAAAGACTGCTGATGCGTGGGCTGGTTATTCAAGTATAGAATGAACTAACATCCTGAACCCTAGTTAGAACTTGGCTGTACACTGCTTAAGTCTGTTTCTGTGACTCTCTTTTTCATTGCTGATTCCCTAAACTTTAGGTTGACATTTTATCTTGGATAAGTTAATGTATAAGGAGCTTGCTATCAGCACTTACTGGCCTGGGAGTAACGTTGTGTCTTAAAGCTAACTTTGCATATCTTTTTCTTCCATCATATGCTAATTTCAAATTTTAACCTCCAAAAGGCAATTATATTTCTTTTTTTTTTTTTTTACATTCTTAGGACCATGTCCAGTCCATTGGACATTCTTAATAGCTCAGAAATCTATCCCCTTATCTCTACACCCAAGTCCCCTCAATGTTTCCCCCTGAACTATGATGGCCTCACATTTCATCTCCCAGCTCTCAGGATTCCCTTGTTCCAATCCATCCAGGAGATAGAGATCTAAAATAAAAACCCAATCATGTCACTCCTTACTTATAATCCTTCCAGGCTCCTGATAGCTTTCAGGATGAAATCCAAACTCCTCAATGCTTGATTAAACTGCTTTTATTCATGCACTTTCTTCAGATTTCAGTCCAGGCCACAACTCTTCCAGAAAACCTTTGCTGACCACCACCATCTTAATTCAGGATCAGGTGCACTGCTCCAGGTCTGCACAGCACCCTATGCTTCCTACTGCTATAAAAGGTAGCATAGTATTGTATATTGTAATTTATCTTGCCCTATTTCTCATAGAGTTGAATCAAGAGCATCTAGCATAGTCCCTGACAAATGGTAAGAAGTCTGTAATTGACAGACTAAATAACTGAATGAATGAATGGATCTAATGGCATATCTTTGACGTTTTAGATTCTCTTGCTAGTTTTCCAATTATGAGGCTCCAATTGAGCCTAGGGCTCAAAGGGATAATATAGTAAAGCATACATGCTTCTCAAAGCACTGAATATATGGAAATATATTAGAGTAGTTATATAACTGAACTAGTTTGAATCATCCTTTGCATATAGGTTAACAGTCAAGTCATCGAGTAGAATCTTTTTCTATTTATTTTATTAGTCTGACTATATAAGTGTTGTACTATTTTCCTTGATAATTGCCTTCCTTCCAGTACCTATTCAATATTTATAGACAAATAAGTTACAGCAACACCATTTGTTCTATGGTACTTTTAAATGACTTTCACATATAATGTTTTACTTAACCACGGTAGCATCACTAAGGTAGGAAACACTGATAGCATCACATCTTATAGTTGACATAAGTCCATTTTTAAATTTTTCCTATTCTCCACAGTGATGAAGACTCCTCATGGGATTATCAGAAACCACCAAAACCAAGGTTGAGAA
Source organism: Papio anubis (assembly GCF_008728515.1). Lineage (NCBI taxonomy): Eukaryota > Metazoa > Chordata > Mammalia > Primates > Cercopithecidae > Papio > Papio anubis. Next base: position 176,221,147 of record NC_044976.1, read on the forward strand.
TCCCTGTAGATTTGTGAGAAGACCTACAACATGGGTCCTCTGGTTGCACAGTGCTCCTTGGAAATTAGTTTAATTGTTCTAACACTCCTTCAGTCAGTTCAGTTAAAATTGGAAGGTAGGCAGACTGCCTTATAGCATACAGCTGAAACATTCCAGACTGCATTTAAATCCCCAAAAAAATCACCTGCTTTAGAAACATTCAATCACTACCCAAGACTCAGTCAGGCATTATCTGGGTCATAATTATCCTTCCATTTCATATTCAAGCTTGGATGGGAAATACATTATCACCAAAAAGGCCTAATTAGCAAATTATTATGTTGTAAAATGTATTCTTCTACTTATGAGTTAAAAAGTAAAATCATAGATATGAAAAGCAGGATAAAAATACCCAGAGAAATTATCAGTTTTTGTCTGCAGCATTCATTCATTCATTCATGAAACATTTCTTGAGTGTCTATTGTGTGGCTGTAAGGTGAATCAAGTAGTCTTTTGGAGCTTAATGTCTAGTCAGGGAGAAAGATGAGTAAGCAAAATTATAAAGATCATCAAGAATGGTTATTGTCTGTGTGATCAGAAACAAATCATAAGCAATGTCAAATTCTGATTTATCAACAATAAAGTAGAAGGCTATTCCTTAACTAATTAACAAGGGGGGGGAAATACTTCATTTCTTGGGAGTCACAGAGGATTCTGTTAAATGGGAAACATCCCTAACACATTTAAAATATCTGATTTACTAAACTTTGGTCCCTGTACTTTAAGAGAAAGTATTTGTTATGCATAGCAAAACACCTCTACATATCCTCAGGAGACATCCAGTGACATAAGACTCACTCACCAAAGTTGAAATATTTATTATCCTAAGAAAGAAGAGTTGCCCTTGTCCAAAGTCTCTAACTCTTAAAGTTTAGTGCATTCCGTTCAGTTGAATTTCTCTTGGACATAACAGACCAATCATTTTGCTCATGAAAATCCTCCTTCCTGTAGAATGTGCGAGAGACACAGAGACTAACTTTTTGGTTCTTTTTCCTATACATATTGAAACTGAAAACATTTCAATTTGAAGTTCAGTTCATATAGATGTGCATAGGTTGTCAAGGTCCAAATGTGTAATATCTTCCATGTAAAAATCTTTCTATTCATTATGGTTTCAAATGATCTTGCTATCACTCAGAAAAATATTCTAAGAGAATCATTTTACCAAAAAAAAAAAAAATCCTGGAGGATTTTCTTAACACTGTGTAGGTACAGCCAAACTATACCAAGTTATTGAAGGCTGATGAACTGTATTAAAATGAAAATTTTTATATACAAAGATATATAATGCCAATATTTCTCCCAATGAATCAAGTCCTTGCTACTTTGAACCTCTTTATAGTCGCTTACTTTTCTCTATATTATAATGATGTAAATCATGGACTTTGATAATAACCTACCAATGCACTAATTTTTTAGGTGGAGAAACAGAGACTCGAGCAAGGTTAAATGATTTGCTGAAGTGACAAGAATAAGGAAAAGAACACAACTCTTCTGTTCCAAACTGGATGTTCTTTTTATTTTTATTTGTATTTCATAAAATACTGGTTGAATCGTTTATCAAAACTAAGTTCAATTTTAGCCTCTGAACAAAGCAACTGTTCCAGTAGTTGGACACGGCAATATAATTACAAAGATTTCCAAATCCTCTTTTCCCATTCTCTTTGAATTCTCTCCAAACAGGCTTTCACTCCCATCTCCTCCGTGAAACTGTTCTTGTTGAGTCACCAATGACTTCCACATTGCTAAACTGATTAGCCAATTCTTGATCCTCCTTTTAAGTGACCAATTAGTTCTTCTTTGAAACAGTTCCTTGACTTCTAGTATAACATACTCTTCTCCTCCTACCCTGAGTTCAATCTCTTGGGCTGCTTTGCTGATTCATCCTCATCTATCTGACTGCTAAACCTTGGAGACCCAGGGCTAGGTTCTCAGACCTCTTCTCTTCTTCATTTATAGTCAGTCCCCCTTAATGATCTCATCTAGTCTAATTGTCCTAAATATCATCTACATGTATACCTTTGGATCCCAAGACATCTCCCCTGGAACTTAAATCTCACATATCCAACTATCTTCTTATCTCTACTTGAGTATCAAAAGGCATCTCAGACTTTAACACCTAAAAATCAAAACTTCATCCTACCACCCTTTATCAAACCTGCTTCTTGCTCATTCTTCTCCATCTCAGTGAAAGGCCAAGCTACACTTCTATTCACTTGTCTTAGTCCATTCACTGTAGTTACAACAGAATGCTTTAGGCTAGGTAATTTTTAAAGAAAAATGGTGTATTGGGCTCATGATTCTGGTGACTGGAAAGTTCAAAATTGGGCAGCTGCAACTGGTGAGGGCCTCATGCTGCTTTCACTCATAGTGGATGATGGAAGGGAGGTGGGGCATTGCAAAGAGATCACATGGCAAGAGAAGCAGCAAGAGAGAAAAACCAAGGAAGCCAGACTCTTTTAAACAACTTGCTCTTTTTTTTTTTTTTTTTTTTTTGAGATGGAGTCTGCTCAATTGCCCAGGCTTAAGTGCAATGGTCCAATCTCAGCTCACTGTAACCTCTGCCTCCAGGGTTCAAGCGATTTTCCTGCCTCAGCTTCCCAAGGAGCTGAGACTACGGGCACGTGCCACCATACCCAGCTAATTTTGTATTTTTAGTGGAGACGGGGTTTCACCATGTTGGCCAGGCTGGTCTTGAACTGCTGACCTCAAGTAATCTGTCTGCCTCAGTCTCTCAAAGTGCTGGGATTACAGGTGTGAAACACTGAGCTCCTCCCCACCCCACCCCACTCAATCAACTTACTCTTAAAAGGAACTAATCTATTCACATAAGAGCAAGAACTTGCCCTCAAGGGAAGACATTAACCTGTCCATGAGGGATCTACCTAAACACTTCCTACTAGGTCCTACCTCCCAACACTGACACATTGGGTATCAAATTTCCACATAAAATTTTTGGCATGGAAAAACCACATCCAAACCATAGCATCATTCAAGCCAAATCCTCAGAACCTGTCTTGTCTTCTTTATTTTTCTAAGACCTCACATCCAGTTCTTCATTAAATCATTTTGGATTCATCTTCAAAATATACAGAAAATCCAATTATTTCTCACACCTCCCACAGCCACCAACTTCATGCAAGATATGCCATCTTGTTTTGTCTGAATTATACAATAGTGTCCCGTCTATTCTCCCTGTTTCTGTCCTTGCTGTGTTCCAATTATTCTCAAACAGAATGATTATGTAGATGCATAAGTCAGATCATGTCACTTCTATGTTCAGAACCCTAAAATGGCAACCCATCTCACTCAGAGTAAAAGCCAAAGTCACAATGGACTACGAGCCCTTTCCTGAAATGACTTCAACATATTTCTGACTTCACCCTCTAACTTCTTCCTATCACTCATTGTGTTCCAGACCCTGGTCTTTTCACTGTTCCCTGAACATGTCAGGATGCTCTTATCAGGAGAGTTTTTCATTTATTGTTTCTCCACCTGTAACATTCTTTCCATAGATATCCTCATTTCTCCCTCTCTCACCTCCTTCAAGTCTTTGATCAAATGTGACTTTTCAACTGAGGATTTCCCTAATGACCATATTTAAAATCCCAACACCTTCAATCCACCTCAAACTCCCCATCCCTTTTCCTGCTTTTTATTTTCTCCATACCAATTATCATCATCAAAAATACCATATATATTTTAATTGTTTTCTTTATTGCCTGTGTCACTCCCCACCCCTGCAATAGAATGTAAGTTCATGAATGTAGGAGCTTTTATCTGTTTTACTCCCTTTCATGTGAAGCAAGGTCTGAAACATAGGTGAGTGAATGAATGAATGCATGCATGAAGACTCACATAAGATATCCTGGGAAGAAAGTGGAGACACAATTGTGAAAGAGAAGAAAAAAAGAGTTTTCTTTCTATGAAGTAACTCATTAAAACACACTGTCCTGTTCTCTCTCCTCCTGTCTCTGGTACCTGCCTTAAAGAGAGGAGGGGATATAAGAGTGAGTGATAAAAGAAGCTATAGTGAAAGAGAGATGATTAGCCCTCCTCAACGTTGTATTTCAAGGAAGAGAGGAATACATTTTGAGTGTTATGTAAAAAGCACAGTAAAAATTAATACATAAGAATCAAAAATTTCAATAACAGCATGTTGCACTAGCAAAGACATGGAATCAACCTAGATGCCCATTAATGATGGACTAGACAAAGAAAATATGGTACAGATACCCCATGGAATACTACACAGCCATAAGAAAGAGTGAAATCATGTCCTTTTCAGTAACATGGATACAGCTGGAGGCCATTATCCTAAGCATATTAATGCAGGAACAGAAAACCAAATGCCATATGTTTTCACTTATAAGTAGGGGCTAAACACTGAGTACACATGTACACAAAGAGGTAGACAGACACTGGAACTTACTTGAGATGAGAGGATACGAGGAGGCTGAGAATTGAAAAGCTATCAGGTACTACGCTCACTACCTGGATGATGAAATCATTTGTACACCAAACCCCAGTGACACACAATTTACCCATGTAACAAGGCTGCACATGTGGCCCCTGAACCTAAAATGAAAGTTGGAAGAAAAAAAGAAGTTGTATGCTACATAAAGAGAATAATCTCTGGAATGAGTTTACTTTCTATTTTTTTAAATTATTTTAACTATAAGTAATAAGAGCCTTATAAATCTATGTGATATAACAAAGAACCTGTGCATTTTTCAAATAATGATAATAGTCGTAATATATTGAGGAGGATGTGAAGAAATCGGAACTGCTCACACACTGCTAGTGGGAATATAAAATGGTACAGCTGCTTTGGAAAACAGCTTGGCAGTTTCTCAAACAATTAAACATAGAGTTCCTATGACCCAGCAATTCCACTTCCAGGTATATACCCAAAAGAAATGAAAACAACTGTCTACACAGAAACTTGTACATGAATATGTATGGGAGCATTGTTCACAATAATGTTTCAAAAGCTGGAAACAACTCAAATATCCATCATGGACTAACAGATAAACAAAATGTGGTGTATCATTCAATGGAATATTATTTGGCTATAAAAAGGAGAATGAAGTGCTAATACATGCTACAACATGGATGAATGTTGAAAATGTTATGCTAAAGTGAAAGAAGCCAGTCATAAAAGACCTCATAGAATATGATTCTACTTGTATAAAAGTCTAGAACAGAAAAATCTATAGAAGCAAAAAAATAGATTAGTGGCTGGCCGGGACTGAGGGGAAGATGATTGGGGTATAGGGGACTGATAGCTGAAGGGTATGGGATTTGGTTTTGTGGTAATAAAGATGTCTACAATGGACTGTCGCAATGTTTGCACCTATCTGTAAATATATTAAAAACATCAAATTGTACATTTTAAGTGGATGAATTGTATGGTAAGGGGATTACATCTCAACAAAACCATTAAAAATCAATACATTAACTGTGATTGTGAAAGTGGAAAATCCATCTTAACCATAGTTAAGTTACATCAAAATCAAAAGGTTGGCCCGCCTTTCCATGACCCCTGGTCATCTCTAGTACCTCCTCCTACTCTAGACACATGTGCTGCTAGTTCAACACAGTGCTTCTTACATGCACGTATTCTGAATGGTCTTATTTCATTTTCAACTTGTTAGACATCCTGCCTCCTCTACACCTATGTGTTCCATGTGTTTTAAATTTACTCCATCTGCAAACACACACCTTGCTCTAAACTGTAATGCAGGGCTCCAAAGCAAACATCTGCAAAGATCTAAAGGTTTATATCAAAAGACATAGAATATATCCCAGAATGTATCCATTATTTCATCTAGCTAAATGTGATAGATGTCAAAGGGCTTATAAGCATTCAAGATTATTATATAATCATATTAAATCCCAAACGTTATTTCTTTCCATGTTGGTTGTGTCACTCAACCATAGGAATATGTGTTAGGGACTATGAAAACAACCATATGTAAAACAGAGTCATTAACTGTCACAATTAGAAGAGACCTTAGAGATATTCACATAGAATTCTGTCAATTTATATAGTTGATGTTATTAACACTCAAACAGTAAATGTACTTTTCTAATGTCACTCACTAAGACAGCCAATTCCCATTTAAGGTCCTTCCTGTCATTCCAAGATGCCCACGCCTATAATCCCAGCACTTTAGGAGGCCAAGGCAGGAGAATCACTTGAGACCAGGAGTTCAAGACCAACCTGGGCAACATAGTGGAACCCCTGTCTCTGCGAATAAAATAGTCAAGTGTGGTGGCATGTGCCTGTAGCCCCACCTACTTGGGAGGCTGAGGTGAGAGGACTGCTTGAGCCTAGGAGGTTGAGGCTGCAGTGAGCCGTGATAGTGCCACTGTACTCCAGCCTGGGTGACAGAGTGAGACCCTGTCTAAAAAAAAAAAAAAAAAACACAAAGAGGCCAAAAACTCTTAAGAATTATACACAGATACACACACAGAGGAAAGATATCACACAAATAAAGTACCACAATCTAGTAAATACTAATGTTAACAGTATGTTTTAACTTCAATTTCTCTCTTTATCTTGAAAAATATTATATTTTAAATAGCCTTACATAACATAAACATTTGGCCACTTCTCTCTACTTTGAATCACAATGTAAACAGAATTAATCATTCTTTTTAATTATATACACAATTAAGTTTATGAAACCAATTTAAATTAACCATTTTCTCGTATTAGAAAAGCTCTAATTTATTCATTCATCTGTTATTAGCATGTCAAATTTCCCCCACTTTAAATCATGATTGCTAAACTACAGGAAAGTCAACTACAACAATACACAAACTTTACCATTTGGTAACAACTGAAAAGCAGGGCACCACAATACAATTCATTCCAATAATTTTTCATATCACTTCAAAATATCAGGATAGTCCAGTATCCATTTATAACTTGGGGCAATTTTTGTATTCTGTTTACGGCAATATAATTTCATAAGAGTTCTTTGGTGAAAAGCAAATCGTGGTGTTAGAGAAAAAACAAAATTTTACTTCATTTTTTAGCTAACTTCAGATTCATCCATATAGAAGAAACATATTCAAGGTATCCCGCAATAACAAAAACCTCAAACTGCATCACAGTTGGCATCTTGACATTTAATACATTGAAAATCACAACATATGACGTGTCTTACTAAGACAGTAAACACAGTAAATAATCATTCTTTATTTACATATAAATAGTATTTCATGTTTAACTAATGTAGAAATTACAAATATGTGTAATTACATATATGTGATGTATGTATGTGTATGTGTGTATACATATATTACATATCCCAGAAGAGGACAGATTGCTTTCATCATTTGAAGAGCATGAAAATCCGAGAGTTCTATTTCTCTTTAAATTTCTCCCAGTGCCATTGTTTAATAGTTAAAACCTGCCACATTTAATACCCACCAATAATATGAACTTATATACCTTTGCTAAATGCACAGGAAAGAATTCGAGATTGCCGATATCACACTCTCATTGTGAAGAGGTTGTGTCAAGTTCTTCTCATGAAGGGAGAATTTCAAAAGCAGGAAAAGTGTGGGAGAACAGTGGGGGAGGGCTGTTAAGAAACCACTGCTTTATTTCTTTAACTGGGCAGCAACTTGTGCTAATGAAACTCAGGTGGACATTAGACTGCCAGCCCCAGGGCTCCCCTTGCAAGGCTACCCTCAGCTATGGCAATGAGGGCTCCTATAAGCCTCACAGAGAGGTGCTACTTTAAAGAGAAACTGAAAAAAGTAAATAGGATCATATTACAGTGGAGCCGCTGAAACCCATGGCTTTAGGGCAAAAATGAAATTATTTCGCTTCAACTACCTTTAAAAAGCACAGACATTCCGAATTACATGCAGTTCTACTGCAGGAGACACGGATGTAATGTTTATACCCATCCGTGAACCTATCTAATGATGCCCTGGTGCAAAGATGAATAGATTCAGTTAAGAAATGATTGGTTTCTCTCTTTTCTTTTCATGTCTTCAGTTCCACTAGTAGTTACTACTTACAGGCTTCCTTGTGCCTCAGACAACAGGTTTTTTCCCCTCTTAAATGAGAGTTATCCTCAGAGTGTGCTTTCAATCCTGATGTTAGCCCCTAAAGCTTTGCTGCTATAAATTCGTGTCCAAGTCTGCCTTTGTAATTAAACATGCTTTAGTTCTAAAATCTAAGTGAGTTAAGTGATTTTGATGTCGTTGCCCAAGATTTTTGGTTTTGTTTTTCATAACTCCACATTTCCAGGTTTGAGGACCACTCTACAAGTTCCCTAAACAAGCCATCTCCACCAGGGCTGAGATTTAAGTAGGTATCAATGAGCAAACCCAGACGCCAGCAAGCAATTCTTTGTTACAACTATATTCAGCTGCACATTTTTTAAAAAATGGTTTTGAAACTTCCTGACAAACAATTTCATTCACAGCATAAGAAATAATGTAATCATGACACATAGCAAAGACAAAATATAAATATTTCCCTTACCTGGATCATGGAAAGGCACCAACGCAAAGTTGAAAAGAGGTCTCTTAGGTCTTTTCAAAGATGTCTCCAAAATTTTGGAAGCCCCTTCAATCACCTGAACTAAATCATCATACATAGAACCAGTCACATCAAACACAAAAGCCAACGTGGAGGCCCCCTCGGGAATTTCCTCAGCTCTGATCTCTGACTGGGGGCTCGCATCTTGAGCTAGGGAAGAATAAAGAAGAGCAAACAGGAATACTGTATGGACAACTTCCCTGGAAATCATTTTCTTTTTTTTCCACTTCTTTTCCCCCTGAGCGCCTAAGCACTGTGCTTAGTCCTCCTCAACAACAGGCAGGGGGTTTCCTCTCAGAGTAACTCATCAGACTCTTGGAATCTCTGAACTAGCAAAAAGTTTGGCGCTGAGAATCAGACGGGGACAAGCACCAAACTCGAATCCCTCCAGGGGCTGGGCAGGGCAGGGATGCGGCAGCTTTTGTCTGGATGCGGCTTCCTGCTGGACGGCTATCTGCCCGCGGGCCCTGGACAGCCTGTGGCGGAGTGCTGGCGGCGCGCCAGGTCCATGCCCCGGGGGCAACTCTGAGCCTGCGGCGCCGCGGCCGGAGTCCCGCTGCCCTCGCCGCTGCCGCTGCTCTCCGCCTGGGCCGGCGACTGAGGTTCCCAACTTTCCACTGTTTGCAGCTCACGAGCGACGAGGGGAAGCCTGTCTCGGCCTCGCCTCCTGATTGGCCAGTTGCCGTCCTCCCTCCTTTGCTCTGGAGGCCCCCCTGGAGGGTGACTTTCCCCTCAACTGATTGTAGGGTCAATTCAGTGCCAGGGAAGCGCTTACAGTGTCAGCTCGGTTCCCACCGGCACCGTTCCTAACCTGCAAAACCCTAGTGTAAACAATGGCTTTCAAGAATGTGTGGCAAAGACCCAAACCGAGGGACACCACACTAGCACAAAGGGAATTTTGTTTTTCTATCGTGTACAACGCAGCTTCGGATACTTCTTTCCTAATTCCCCACAGAAGTCAAGACGCCCCAGCCCAGCCTCCTACCTCTCAGCCCACAACTCGGCCCAGCCAGGAGGGGGAGCTGGAAAATTCTCTCAGCTGGGAGGCAGCCACACTATGGCTCTTTGATCTCCTCAGAGACCGTGGACTGCGAGGAAGGGAGGGAGGAGAACGCTGTAGGGGCAAGACGCCCAGGAAGAGGAAAGGGGCTGATGAGGGAAATGAGAGACAAGAACTAGGTAGTCACTAATTGTAGGGGGGAATGTGAATACAGGATGGAAGCCCCGTAGAAGGTACAAGGAGGAGGGGCGGGAGAGGTGTGGGGAAAGAGTGAGACATTGCATTCATACAAAGAGAAAATTGATTGTTTAATTGTATTATGAAGATTCACATTTGCTGAGCAGTTTGAATCCTACACGCAGCATAGTAAGGCAGAATAATATCCCCGTTTCAGATTTCCTCCCCTAGAACAGTCATGTCTCAGGTCTCAGCCAAAGATCCATTAGAAAGGTGCTCCCCTCTATGGCATTTTCTTGCCAGTCAAGAAGGAAACCTCACCCTGGAAGAGAGGCCAACGTTTTTCCGTGTTGTGATTGCTATATACATTACAGTACTAATAACAGAGATAAGAGGATAAGCAAAGAAAGTCTACCATGAACTAACGATTCTTTGTGTCATTTAAATAAAAACGCATTTCCTTCCTGGAAAAGGAGTTGTTGTCCAGATCCCAGCATTTAAAGAGGGGCAAACAGGCATCCTGATTTCTGTTTGCATGTATATTAGACCGCCCACCCGACGGGGATGCAGCCTGAGAAAGAGTCAGCTCCCACCAACCTTTTGTAGTCTACAACTGTCGTCTCTTTTCAGCCCCAGCGGCTGTGGAACCCGAGTTTATGATACCGATAAGTCATGTCACTTAAAGGAAGCAGACAGGCCATTTGGGCTGAGTGGGAATATGAGAGGAAAGGGGGAAGGCACTTCCTTTCCAAGCAGTATTTAGAGAATGCTATTTGAGTCTCCCATTCTGTTGTTTATTTAAAAAGGATTTCATTCTAAGTCACAGAGACCTGAGCTATTCCAGGTGCTCAAGGGAGGCCACAGAGCCTAGTGATTAAGAGTTCTGGGTCAGATACCCTGGGTTCAAAGCCCAGCTGTGACATTTAACTGTGTGACCTTCAGAAGGTTACCAAACTTTTTCAGACCTGTGTTTACTCAGTTGTAAATGGGAATAATGATAGCTTCCACCTATTAAGGATTAAATGATCTATAAGTGGTCCGTGTGCACTTGAAAAGAATGCTATTGGGTGGAATGTTCTGTAAATGTTAATTAGGTCCAGTTGTTTAATAATGTTCCAATCTTCTATATCCTTAGTGATTTCTGCCTATTTGTTCTATCAGTTGTTGAGAGTGGTATTGAGATCTCTGATAATTGCAGATTTGTGTATTTCTTCTTGCAGTTCTATGAGTTTTAGCTCATGTATTTGAAGCTCTGTGGTTAGCTACATAAGCATTTAGGATTATTATGTCCTCTTGACGAATTGACGGCTTTATCATTATGAAGTTGCCTTCATTGTCCCTGGTAGTATTCTTTTGTCCCAAAATATACTTTGCCTGATATTAACACTCCAACTTTCTTTTGATTAGTGTTGCATGGTGTATCATTTTCCATCCTTTCACCTTTAACTTATTTTTTTCTTTATATTTAAAGTATATTTTAGGTAGTCACCCTAAAATTGGGTCTTACTTTTTCATTCAGTCTAATAATCTCTGCCTTTTAATTTGTGTGCTTAGATGTTTTACACTCAATGCGATTATGGATATGGTTGAGTTTAAATCTGCCATCATGATATGTGTTTTCTATTTGTCTCATCTATTCTTTCTTCCTTTTTCTTGCCTTCTTTTTGAATATTTTTTTATGATTCCATTTTATTTCCATTGCTAGTTTATTAGCTAAGACTCTTTATTTTAGTGGTTGCTTTACAGTTTATAGTATACATATTTACCAGCCTTTCTTCATGCAGTGTTATACCACTTCATGTATAAGAACCTTAGACTAGTATACATCCATTTCTCCCCTCCTGACTTTTTTACTACTTTTGTCATCCATTTTTATTGCATATTACTATATTTTAAATCCCATATTACACTGATTTTTTTTTTTGCATAAGGAGTCAGTTATCTTTTAAAGAGATCTAAATAAGAAGAATTTAGCATATTTACCCATGTAGTTATCATTTTTTGTGCCGTTCATTTCTTTATGTAGATCCAGATTTCCAGCTGATATCATTTTCCTTCTCCCTGAGAGACTTTCTTTAATAATTCCAGTAATGCAGTTCTACTAGAGACAAATTCTTTCACTTTTGTATATTTGGAAAAGTTTTTATTTCACTTTGTTTTTCAAAGATTTTTTTCTTTTTCTTTTTTTTTTTTTCAGAGTAAAGAATTCTAGGTAGACAAGTTTTTGTTTTTGTTTTAGTACTTCCATTTGTCTTCTTGCTTGTATTGTTTCCAATAAAAATAAAATCTCTATCATCTTTGTACTTACTTGTTCTATATAAACAATGTCTCTTTTCTCTTGATGTTAAGAGTTTTATTATTGTTACTGTTTTTGAGCAATTTGATTATGATGTGTATTGATGTGGCTCCCCTCGTATTTCTTGTACTTCTTCCATCTGTTTTCATCAAATTTGGACATTTGAGGCCATTATTTTTTCTGTCTTCAACCTCCTTTCCTTTAGGGGCCCCAATTACACATATATGAAGCTACTTAAAGTTCTTCCACAGTGCACTGATGCTCTGTTCATTTTTTTTTTAAATATTGTTTTCTTTTATCACTGTGCTTCATTTTTTATAGTTTCCATAACTATTTCTTCAAGTTCATTAATCTTTACTTCTCCACTATCCAATCTGCCAATTGCCTCATCCAATATATTTTTCATCTCAGGCATTGTAGTTTTCAACTCTAGAAGTTTAATTTGGATCTTTTTTATGTATTTCTTCTCTCCCTTTAAGTGTATAAATAGATAGAACACAGTTATAATAACTTTAATGTGTGCATTTGATCATTTTAATATCTGTGTCAGTTCTGGATCAGTTTCAATTGGTCAGTACTCCTACTTGTTATGGATTGTATTTTCTTGTCTTTTCAGGCCTCATAATCCTTGACTACCTATCAGACATAGTGAATTTAACCTTGTTAGGATAACAAGGATATCTTTGGATTCCTATCAATATGCTTGAGCTTTATTCTGGGACAGAAATAAGTTGCTTAGAAACAGTTTGATCCTTTTAGGGTTTGCTTTTAAAATTTGTTAGGTGAAACCAAAGCAGTATTCAGTCTACGCCTAAGTATTTCCACTACTGAGAAAAGACCCTTCTGTATACTCTGCCAAGGACTCTATGAATCATGGGGTTTTCTAGTCTGACTAGAGATAGTTTGGAGTGTGACCCCAGGGTACAGGCATGAGGGGTAGAGGTAATGAAGTAAGGAAGAAAGGATAGCCAATATAATAGTACATTATCAAGTCGATTGCTTGTAGGTCTTTCGTAGCTTCACTACCATCAAGTGGGTGATAGCACTTATGAATGTATTTAAAATCCACAAGGTGCCATAGTTGGGAAAGAAAAAAGGAACATCTAATACCTAAAAGGCATTTTTACGTGCATATGTATATATGTAGACATAGATTTATATCTTCCATAATCTCAAATCCATCTCTTAAGTCTCATATATTGATGAATGTATGACTTGGGACACAGGAGGGTCTCTTACTCCTTTTCAATAAAGTTTAGTCTTATATTAAAATGTAGCTTTCTGGGACAAAGTAGTCCCTGGATGGAAATCTTACTTACACTTTAGAATAAATGAACCCCTGAAATTAGATTTTGACAAGCAGTCAGCTGAGAATACCAAGAATATAAATCAAGAGAACATGATTCAGTTAGGAAAAGGGCCCAGAACAGGATGAGAGTAGGAGAGGTTGGGATAAAAGAGTAGGAGGGGTTGGGATAAAAAACAATAGTGAAGCTTAAGTGCAAGTATTACTCAGGAATAACAATATATGAAGTGGTGAATAACAAGTATCCAATAAACTGAACTAATACAAGTAATTATTGGGTATTATCCAATATTACCTCTTATTTGACAGATAGACTAATTAAAATCCATAAAAATGGCATAGTTAATAACCTGAACCCTCTATTGTCTCTTAACCCCAAACTGTACTCAGTTGTTTACTTATTCATTCCTCAAGAAATTTCTGGAATACCTGTTATTTAGCCAGGGATTATACTGTGTACTAGAGAGAGAAAACTCAGTCCCTGCCCTCAAGGCACTTACAGTTTTGTAGGGCTCAGCAAACAGCTTAAGAATGTCCTGAAAAATTAAACCTAGCATTCTTAGGAAGCGAATAGGGCAGGCATCTCTCTCAGGAAAGGCAAATCAGGGAAGGTGTTCCAGAAAGTATGGCATCTCAAGTAAGTGTAGAATATGTAGAAACTTACCAGGCCTCAGTTGGGGTTGGGAGTGAAGGGACATGGCCCATTTATAGAACTACAGGTAAGGTTCAAGTGTGGAGAAAGTACAAAAGGGAGCTGAGCATAGATCATTGGCAGCCTTGAAACCAGTTGTAAAGGCTTGGATTATGTCCTAAAGATACCAAAGGACTTTAAGCTGAAGAGTAAAAGGAGTTATTCATTACAAAACCACTGGATGTGTGAGAGATGGAATAAGGGAAATAAATTGGAAAAAAAAAACAAAACAAAAATAGGAGTAGGTTGCAATAATAATATTGATGACATTCTTCATCTAAGGAAACTGAGACTTGGAGAGTTAAGCAATTTGCCTAAATTCTATGCTAGCAAGCAGTAGAGCCAAGACTTGAACCCAAGCAATCTCACTCCAGAGCCTCTGCTGTTCACTGCTTTGCAAAGCAGCCTTCTGGCTATAAGTACACGGAGGTGAACTAAAATAATAGTAATGGATAATGCAAAAAGTGACATGAATTCAAGATCAACGTGATTTGGTAATTTTCAGTTGCTTTTTATGAAAAGAGCTGCATAGGTAGCCCCAAAGAAGCACAAACCAAAAATACTCTTTAAAGGCTATGGGGACAGAGACAGGGAGAAAAGAGAAAAGTAAAAGACCTTTTCAGTTTATCAGGAACTGATACCTATCCTTGATCTTAGAAGTCCTAAGAGGGAGGAAATGAAAGCAGAGAAGGGAGTTCCCTCTTCTAAAGTTTACATACGCAATGCTGGACTTTGCAGCAACATGTAGCAGATTATGGGACATTTCTAGTTTCATGATACAATCACCGAATTATTCTCAAAAATCTCCTAACATAGATTCTCATCATTAATGTTACATTGGATGGTAGGGATGGGGGAATGAGAAAAAGGAAAAGGTAACATTGTTTTTTTCTGTAGTCCAGCACATTTCCAATAATGTCATTGCTAAAATCCTCTCTCCAATTCAGTTTTCTCCCTTGAAATTCTTCTACCTGCTCTGGAGAAGATAAGACTGTGCTTACTGTTTAAATATTTTTAGTGATTGTTTAATTGGAAGCATTCATCACACTGGGCCTGATAAAGCCTAGTTCAGAAAAACTTTGAATTAATAAGGGTTGTGAAGATGATTGCTATAAAGCAGTATGCAAAACACCACTTTGTTGTAAACTGCCTCCTGCAAATCACTAAATGGTTTGATGTTATTCTCAACGATCCTTCCCAAAATGTCTTGTTCTCTACGTAATGAGGCCCACCATTATTTTATGTTTACTTTAGTATATTTCTACAGGGCAAGTAACTTGCTATTGCCATTGACTTTAAAGTACAGTACTTTTGCACCAACCATAATGGTTATACTTGGCAATTCTATGACACTTTAAAAAAAAGAAAGATTATTTGTTCTTCTCTTTTCTCCTTTAAGAAGGCAATAAAAGGACAGAAAGTCATCATGTTATAACTGGAAAACTAATCACATAGAATATTCTCTTATACTAATCAAGTTTAAGTCTGGAATTAGTTTATATAAAACAGATGTTTACATTCTTATTCTCCTTTGGTACTAAAGAGAAAAAAAGCACAGAATAACTCTCATGGCATACTTTGGGGAATGTAATACTCAGCCTCTTACTTTTTTTTAATGAAGCCAGGAAGCCTTTGGTCAGCTAGGCGAACAAGCAGAAGACGGAAAAGCACCAAGGGCCTGGTCTTTTACTCCTTATATAGGCAACATTTCCATCATAAAACAGGAAGTATGCTGCCTCAGAAGAGAAAACTGGCTCACAACAAATCCAAGAGGACATAGAAAACATGGGTCTGGTAGCTTATCCAAAAGGAGCCGCTCTTTAGGCTCAGCTGGGGCCCTAGTTTTCTAGGACTTGTGATTCCGATTTGTTTATCAGTTGTGGCCCTCTCTACAAGGACCTCAGCTCTCCATCCCAGCGTACATACCCCCAAATAAAGATTAAGACCTTCAGGCTGTTCTCATACTACTTGAGGAAAAGTCTTGTAAACCTAACTAAATGCTTAATGAGGAATAGAGACTAGAACCAAAAATATCTCTGCTTCATTTTCTGAAACAAAGATAGAAGAAATTAAAATTTATTCTCAATGACCCTTCTCGAGATGTCCTCTCAAACGTCCCCATTACTCTCACAGGTAGCTGCTATCTCCATAAAGTCAGGGCCCAAGCAACTCTCACACCCAGTCTCTTCTGCTCCTTTACCCCAATTCAAAAGCTGGAAAAAATTTTAAAGATCGTTCTTCTACTCTAGGATCTTATACAGAGAGAAAACTGAGGCCCAGAGGATGACTTGTCTAAGATCTCACAAAAAAAATTTGAGACAGTGCAGAAGTATATTTTGAGCTTGTGATGATCACTCTTGCACCTTACCAGATATATATGATATATATATATATATATATATATATATATATTTTTTTTTTTTTTTTTTTTTTTGAGACGGAGTCTCACTCTGTTGCCCAGGCTGGAGTGCAGTGGCATTATCTTGGCTCACTGCAACCACCTCCCAGGTTCAAGTGATTCTCGTGCCTCAGCCTCCCAAGTAGCTGGGACTACAGGCGTATGCCACCATGCCCAGCTAATTTTTGTATTTTTAGTAGAGATGGGGTTTCATCATGTTGGCCAGGTCAGTCTCAAATGCCTGACCTCAAGTAATTGGCCCACCTCAGCCTCCCAAAGTGCTGGAATTATAGGCGTGAGCTACCGCACCCAGCCTTAAGTGCTTTATATGTATTAACGCACTATCCCCTTTAATTCTCATTCCAAAACTATAAGATAGCTAATAGAATGATCCCCATTTCATAGAAGAGGAAATTAAAGATGAAAGTAACACAAAGAGGTTAAGTCATCTGTTCAAGTTCTCACAGCTCATTCTTCTCCTCTTCACTTTTATTCTCCTTCTTTTGCCTTTAGTCTACATTTTCCCTATGACTTTACAGTAAAATTGAAAATTTTTAAACTTTGAAATATACAATTACTTTATAGTATATTGCAAACTTTCATCATTAATATCATATATACATTATAATTATATTGATCTTTTCAGGAAAAAAAAGACAGAGTTTTGGGTTCTTTTGCTTTGTGAATTATCCATGAAGCATTATTTGTTCTTGAATGAGCTTTTCCTGCTCATGAGTATTTTTCTGAGCTTTCTCTCTTATTTAAAAATTCAAAGTAATTTCATATTTTTCCTCCAGTGCCATGAACTCCTTGGAAATAAGGACTGTGTTTTATTCATTTTTATAAACACATAGTGTTTCATTCATTTTTATACAGTAGGAATTCAATAATGTTTCTTTGATGAGTTGCTGAATTCATTATGATTAATAATGATAACCATAATAACTGCCATCTGAGTACTTCAAGCATATTTTGTGTGTGTGTGTGTATATACATATACACACACATATATACATACATACATATATGTTTTCAGATGCAGGATCTTGCTGTATTTCCCAGGCTGGTCTCAAACTCCTTGGCTCAAGTAACTCTTCCACCTCAGCCCCAACTCCCCCTACCGCCCATAGCTAGGCACGCGTCTCCATGCACAACAACTTTAAGCATATTCTTAGCACATGAGTGAACTCACAAACACATTTAATATTCATGATGACCTTGTAAGATAAGTATTCCTACAACCATCTCAAAGATGAGCAAACTAAACTCAGAATGACAAGCAATTTATCCAAGATCACTTCCATGGCATGTAGTACTATCAGGCAGGAGTAAAACTCAGGTCTTGGAGGACTCTTTCTAATACACTCCATTGCCATCATGCAAAATAATTTTATTATTAGCCTAAATATGATATTCCTAGTAAAATAAATGTTCTGTAGAGAAAGGTAATCATTCTAAGTCCAAAATCATTGTTTAAATCATTTTGTTTAGGTGAAACATCATTACTTACTTCCAGATAGGTAATGAAAGAAGTGAGGACAATTTAGCAGAATGTAGTTTTTAAAATATCAAAAAGCTTTTTTTAAAAAACATACTATGAAGTTGTAAATATCTAGGCACTCATCTGCTTATGAAAAGGAAACATCCATTCATGCCTATGACCAGATTCCATTAAACATAAGGAGCTTGAAAAAGGGGCAGATCAATATGCTAACATGGATTTACTTGATGTTGAAGAATATGAAAAGATATTAGAGTACAGGTTGGGTAGTAGGTATAATCTATTCTCTTTTTCTCCTTTTTCAGATCTCCTTCTCATATCTTCAAAGTAGGGATTTTCCTAGGCAAAGGCTTTAATTATACATGGTAAAATCCCAGAATTCAGAGAAGAAAAAGAATTTTGAAAATCAGAAAAACACCTACTATTCTAGACAAGTAGGAATCCATCCTAGTTTTAAGGAACAGTCACCAATTTCTCTTCTTATCTTACATTCTAACATTCAGTAACTCTCTATAGCACAATGTTTTCCCTTACATTTCTTCTAACGCAATTTTAGCCTCTTTCTTCTTGTTCTGTTTACAGAAAAACTAGAGCTGGTCGCAATCTTTCACATACTTTTTTTCCATACCAATTAATGAAAGAAGAAAAGTTTTGGCTTCAATAATAATAAACTGTGTCCAGGCCTTCTGTCTTTACTTAAAAAATAGCTTAGTCCATTTAAATCATACTAATCAAAAGGCAATAAATAATTCCAGGTTGCTCTGGAGAAATAGTAGAATACATCATAAACACCAGTCTTCTTTCTTTCTCTCCTTTTTATTTTCAGCCTACACTGAGTTAAAAATATATATATATTTTTAAGTAACAAGTCCCCAGAAGGCTAGAGTGATCCTTTGGTGATGGAGTAGAATTGGTCACATCAGCATGAACTCATGTTTGACTTAATGCAGAATAACATGAGTATATATTAATAAATACTCATAGATATATGTATATATATTTAGCATACACATGTATATTCTTGCTCTGTCAGCTGAGATGGACTAAAATTAATGACATCTCAATAGCAATGAGCACAATTAGTGCCCAAATATTGATTTTTCTTTTTACCAGCTTGACTTCAAAATACATCAAATACTGATTTCTAATGCCAATTTCCCATAAAAGAAACCAGGATTCTTTGCATAAATTCCTAGATTCTGAGACTGGGACAAGGAATATATAAGATGAGCATTTTATTGTGGCCGAAAATGAAGGAAATGCAAAACATAAAAATGTAAAGCACAATGCACACAATGGTGGGATATGTTAGATACAGCTGCCAGTTAAAAGAATGCCCAGTGAACAAAACTGTAACAATTTAAGCAACAAAATAAATAAAATAATATTAAATTAAAACTCAAAATATAAAATAAATATGCTGAGTCCATAAGGATATAAGTTGAGTAAATAAATAAATAAATATAGACAAATCTCCCAAGCAGAAGAATTCAAAATAGTATATATCATATTCCCACTTCAATGAGATGGAGGATGTGTGGGCTGCACATGATGTCTTGCTCCCAAAGAATACAGTAAAGAAAGGTAGAAAATAACTTTACAGAGGAGAAACCTGTCAAACACTACCTCCATCAGATGATCAAGTTTAACAACAGGGATAAGTCATGTCAATAGCATGTACTCTTGATATCATGTGATGAGAATAGCATCTGTGGCCTTCCTTTCAGAAATCCCCCCAAGATTTCTTGTCATAATCTAGAGAAGCCTAATGTGTAATGTATCCTGGATAGAATATTGGAACAGAAAAGGTATAGCTGAGGAAACATGAATAAAGTATGGAGTTTAGTTGATGATAATGTTTAATACTGGTTCATTAGTTATAACAAATGTACCATACCAATATAAGATGTTAGCCATACTGGAAACTGGGTGTAGCATATATGGTAGCTCTCTGTTCTATCTTCATAACTTTTTTATAAACCTGAAACTATTGCAAAGTTCAAGTTTATATACAATTAAATAAATAAGTTGTAAAAAGTAGCCACCAAATCATTTTTAAAGAGGCATGAATATGATCATATCAAGAAATACAAATTATTTTTATAGTCATTTGTCATCTACACAATGAAGTGAATTAAATAATCCATCAAAATTTATGTCAACCTAAATAACAGACAGAAAGAGGCTCTCTAAAAGAAAATAATATTTATTCAAGAATAGGGCATTGCAATGGGAATAGGCATGTCATAATAAATATGTGTGTATTCAGGGTGTATTCAGGGAGGTAAAGGAAGACAAAAATTTTTAAAGGAAAAATGAAGAGAATTACATAATTTTTGAGGTAATTATTCTTGCTGCAAAGATCAATAAATAACTAGGGTATCACCAGTTCAAGACTGGATAGGCAGTTAATGGGCAGATGTCCTCAAGGGAGAATTTTTTTTGTGTGTAAGGCTATTACACACAAAATTTGTGTGTAAGCCTTTTGCAAGGTTGAACTTTTTGCAGTCTTTTGTGATAGTTTTTTTTAATCTGGCATTTGTGCATGAGAACCCTCCCTTCATAAGCTTCCCTGGATCTATTTGTCAGGGCTTTTGAAAACACAAGTGACTCCATTTTGATTCTGACAACTTTCACATTCATAAGTGTATTTTACCCTTGGAATAAAGTCTTACACTTAGAAGACAAAACATCTAAAAGAAATTCTGTCAGTCCTATGGGAAATCAAACTAAAGGCACTACATAGCATAAATAAACATTGGAAATGTGCCCTAAAACAATAATGCTGTTGTTGCTTATGGCCATACGGCAAATTATTGCCACTAAGTCAAGGCTTCAAAAGTATAGCATTAAATTACTGAAACACTGGGAGTAGAAGAGATTCATACTTTTTTCAAAAAATTTATCTATTAACATAATAAATTGGCCGGGCGCGGTGGCTCAAGCCTGTAATCCCAGCACTTTGGGAGGCCGAGGCGGGCGGATCACGAGGTCAGGAGATCGAGACCATCCTGGCTAACATGGTGAAACCCCGTCTCTACTAAAAATACAAAAAACTAGCCGGGCGTGGTGGCGGGCGCCTGTAGTCCCAGCTACTCGGAGGCTGAGGCAGGAGAATGGCCTGAACCTGGGAGGCGGAGCTTGCAGTGAGCCGAGATCGCGCCACTGCACTCCAGCCTGGGTGACACAGCGCGAGACTCCGTCTCAAAAAAAAAAAAAAAAAAAAAACATAATAAATTGCAACTGCTTTAATCAGAAGAGTTTGCTAACAAGGCTAAAGTCATTAAAATGTGGATCACTTCGTTTGATTACATTTGATGACAAACTCCAGCTCAATACTAGCTTGTTGCCTTGCAGCTGTTAGTCAATGCGGAACAAGAGTGTGCCTACATCAGCATAAACCCAAACATTCCCACCCAAAATTACCTAAACAGAATGCGTTACTGATGGTAGATCAGGTTGTTATTTTCTTATGGAACTTGACCTTATTAACCCAGGCAAAGAATCTTGAGCAGAGCAAAGAAAGTGCTACTCTAAATGACTCTGATGGGAAAACTGTGCCGAGATTTGATGGGTAAATTTCAGAAAAATCCTTCCACTCACACTGCAACTAATCTCACATCTTCCAGTAGAGGATTTGCAGTACTATATTTAAGGTATCTCTGCAAATTTCTTTTACTGCGACTTTTAGTCTGGCCAAAAATCTAAACATCAAGAGTACACAGAAGAAGGTTTCTTCCCACTAGACCTGTAGTTTTTGCCTTAAGGTGGAGTTTCTAAAAACAAATGTATAATGAATTATTGGAAACATAAGACTCATTCAGTCATCCCCAAAGTCCATTCCCTCATGTTAAATATTTATCTATATGGTGAAACAGAGTATAGATTTAGAAATGCATTTAACAGATGTTGAAACAAAAATCTGGCATAATGCCAACTAATTCAAACTGCCAACATAGTTGCTAACATCCTATGTAGGTGAAATAATAATAACTGCATACCAAAATTGAGAAAATAAGATACATAGATACTGAGCAGACACATATTGACTCACTCACAATTTATATTGTATCTCTCCTTTTAATTCAGCCTAAAAATATCAATTTGAGTCTTTCTGACTTTAGTTCTGTCAAGTGGCTTGTTTAATTCAATCAGCACTTGATAAATAATATTTTAATTTTCATAATCTTACTTTTCATAAATCCAGTCTAGCCAAATATCCTTACCAATATTAAGTAAGCCTTGGAACTCTCCTATGGAAAGTTCAGCAATAGCTTTCCTCTTTTACTAATCTAAGCTATGGTGATTAAATTCATTGATTTAAGGTTACTCTAAAATTGCTGGAAAGACCAAAAATCACTTTCCAAAGTGCTATCTGAAACATTCAAAGAAGGCATGCACAGAAATGATTGCATTCTAAATGAGAGGAGAGTGTAAGAAGTTTTCATCCTACCCTTGGCCTCCACCCAACCCCATACACACATATCTATTGGATCAGCATTTATTTACTTATAAGTTATTCAATGAATAGTCACTGAAAACTTTCTGTGTGCTGGAGAATAGGGAAATACCATAAAGAGATGGTAACCCTCCAGCTGAATTATAACCAGCAAATGTCTAGAGTTTTCATAGCAATGAAAATAAATAAGCTTAATATTTATCAGAGATGTTGGAATTCTAATACTCAACACCATGGTTTATCTTCGCTTCTACTATGTTCCTGCTCGTATCTGCCAGAAAGAAAAATACTTTATAGCCTAAGATTTCTACCAAATAGCTATTTTATACTTAACGGTTTAAAATCAGTAGAGGTATTAGGAGTGTGAAAACTAATATTGCCCTCTGCTGGCAGATTCCTCAAGTAGAAAGCATTGTGTTTTGCTATTTGTAGCTTATTCCTCATTCTCTTGTGGTACATTTTAACATTAAGAGATTAGAGTTTGCTTCTTGTAAGTAACATTTGGAATTTCTTCTGAAACAAAGTCCAAAATGTCTGGGAAAGGGAGATAAATATCTCATTAGCACCAACCAAAATAAATACTTTAAAAAATATAGCTCTACCCACGTGATGTAAAGGCATTGTCTCACAGCACAGCAGTTTAAAATTCAGAGATATCTTAATATCATTTAATTGAATCTGAATCTAATTCTCCAAGACTCTCCAGGCTTCTACAAACTAGATAGCTCTGAAATTTTTAAGTAGTCCTTATCAGAGCATATAGCAGACAATTATGCCTCTCTCTCTCTCTTTTTTTTTTTTAACCATTGTGGTATATGAATTCACTCCAGTTAAAGTCTCAGATGTGGCATGAAATTTGGGGACATGACTATCCCAGGATATTTGATAAACTCTCAGTTTGAGAGGCTTTATGAATAAAGCTCCTTGCTAATTAAAAAGATTTGAATCATGGTTGGGAGTTGCTTCTATCATTATGTAATGAGTTTCTCTTTGCTGGTAAATATGGATGGATAGAAGAAGCTTTGATCTTAAGCTCCTTGAGAGTGAGTGCTCTCTTATTCTTTGTATACCTAATACTTAGCAGTGCCCTGTATATAATACATATTTAAGGAAAGCTTATTGAGTGGATAAATGAAGTGGTCTATTCCATTCACCATGCTTAATTAGATTAAGCCTATTTCCCAATAAAATGCTTAGGGTAGAATGCAGTATGGTATGGTAGGAAGAGCAGATGCTTTTGAGTGGGACAGATAGATTTAAATCCTAGCTTTGATACCCAGCTGTGTGAAAGGAAAGCCACCTAATCTCTCTGAACTGCAGCTTTCTTCTTGTGTTGTTGTACAAATTATATAAGATAAAATATGTAAAGTATTTGAGAATGTGCCTGGCACATAATGAGTATTGAAACATTTAATTATCTTCCCTTTCCTTTCAGGTACATTGCTAATTTCTTTCTTTTCAATCAGTACTACAGAACAAAATTGGCTCAGATCCATTTTGAGAAGAAAGAATTTGTGGTAGTTACACTATTTGTTCAAATTTTCAAACCTGTTTTTCCCCCACCAGAATATGTACGTCCAAGCTCCCATATTTTGCCTGCTTTAAAAGAGCTTCTATTGACTTCAGAAAAGGTTACCAACACTAGGAAAAGAAGTAGGGGAATTTACTTTATTTACCATCATTTTCCAATTAAGTAACAGTGGAAAATTACAACACTTTCCATTAGATTAACGATTCACAGACTTCAAAACACTGATCTATATTCTCTCACTGCAAGCTCACATTAGCCCCCACTTTCCTTAAAGCTAAGGAAACTGAGGGAGGAAAAAAGGGGAGCTGCCAAATGTACAGAATAAAACCAGACATCATGAGTTCTGACTTGTCCTGGGATCTTTCCCAGCCCCACCCTAGGATGCACTGCATCCCGTGTTCTCCTTGGGAACTGTCATTACATGCTCACTAGTGCTCCCTGCCCTCCACTTTGGACGTTGCATCTTGGAAGCAAGCCCTCTCCTGTTGCCAATGGGATTGTGGTCTACTAGTTAAAGGAGACAACCAAGTCATGAGTAGTGTTCATTTTTTTGCTTTCTCAGTGACTCACAATAAGACATGTGGTGAGTTGTTCAGAATTAACTACTTTTCCAAGGTTTTACAAAGACTAAATGCCCATGGTGGTATTTTTAACAATTCTGGTGAAGTTCTCAGTTTATTTTCAACATTAAGGATGCTACAGCAAGTGTTACTGGAATGGAAAAATTGAAGCTCTCATCTATAGGGGTACAGACTCACAGTCTCCATTAGAAACAGCTGTGCCCATAAGTATTTTTCTGTGATGCATTTATTGACATTCTTGTTGCGTTGCCAGTGCTAGCTGGTGGCCAGCTGTTCCTACCATATTTTAATTAAAGAAGCTCCCACACCATCAAGAAATGATCTGTGCAAAGACATGTAATACCTATCTGCTGTTTTTCCTGTCTAGACCTTAAACACGTGTGTAGACATTAACAATATAATCCATTCTTACCCTTGCCATCCCACATCCCCCACAAAAGTGTTATTAATTTGGGATCCCTGTACCTTTAAGGGAAATTTATCTCCCTGAAACTTATGTAAAATTATAGAGGTATATTCTTATGAAGAGAAGGTTCACACTTTCAACAGATTCTCACATGAATTCACTCAGAAAGGGGGTAAAGAAAATTGACTATAGACAGGTACCCATTTAGATCAATTTTCAGTGGAAATAAATGAATAATTGTTTCTTATCTTAAAAATCTCAACAATGGAAGACTTCTAGAGGTAAGCTAAAGACTAAATAAAGTAGAAATAAAACATGGGGAAGAGAAGTACAAATAGTAGCAGGCAACAGATGACAAATTGCTTGAAAAGAGAAGGTTATAAAACAGAAAATATACTACCATCATATTAGTGAACATTTCACATACTAACAATAAGTATATGGATGGACTCCTAGAAGAGGCTTTTAGGGAAGCAATGGTCAGGAAGCAATGGTCATCTTTAAGTTTATAAGCTCATGCTGTGTCCAAAAAGAAAGTACAGTAGTGATTTAATTTTAATAAATAATAATTTATAAATGAACTGATTATAATTTGCCTTCTCTACTACTTTTCTTACTTCACCTTCCCATTAGTCAATTAAAGCAGCCAGTTGAGAGCCATTGTCCATCTCCCTTCTCCAGCATAGCACAGATAGAGAGAAAGAGCGTCACAGAAAGTCTGAATTTGCTTTATCATGCCCAACACCAAAATAGCACATTGTATTGACCAAAATCACTAATGCTGTTCCCCAAAACTGTCTTCAATCACAGAATTTAATAAGAAATCTCATTTAAGCTCCTACCCAAGCCTCCCTCTAATTATACAAGGCATCCTACCGCCACCTTTATCCTTTCCCCTTCTTCAGTGCTTCTCCCTCCTCTGCCTCTGTTCCTCGCTCGCACTTGCCCAAGCTCTTCTCCCACAAAAACAGAGAAAAATAATAATATTAAGAGTGTACCTTTTCTGGGGGTAAAGAAGTCAGTCTAGGGCTAACTTACATAGTAACTGAAGAAATATTCTTGAATGTGTGGCAATAATGTTTACAACCTCATCATTTCTACCCTCTTGATATGACTTCTGTTTCTTTTTTCTTAAGAATCTCTCTAAGGATTCTCTTCTAAGAAGCCCTAAGGAAAACAACCCTGTCACTCAAGCCATCCCAAATCTAATGCATCTTACCACCTTCAATTTGGCTAATAATAAATTATCTGAGAAGAGAAACAACAGGGCCCGGCATGGTGGCTCACACCTGTAATCCCAGCATTTTGGGATGCCAATGAGGACAGATCGCTTGAGCCCAGGAGTTTGAGACCAGCCTGGACAACATGGTGAAATCCCATCTTAAAAAGTGCAAAAATTAGCTGGGTGTGGTGGCGCACACCTGTGGTCCCAGCTACTCCAGTGCTTGAGGTGGGAGGATTGCTTGAGTCTGGGAGGCAGAGGCTACGGTGAGGCGAGATTGTGCCACTGCACTCCAGCCTGGGTAACAGAGCAAGACCCTGTCTCAAAAGAAAAGAAAAAAGAAACAACAGAAAACTGAAAAATGTGTATTTTTCCCCTTTTTCACCCTGAAAGAAGACAGAAACTGTTATCAAGGGGTAAGGGGTTGACAAGTAAAGCAGTGGCAGTAAAATGTGCACAGACACAGACACACACACACACACACACACACACAGCATTATGGGCAACATTTTGGTTGAAAAGACTAACAATGGTAAAATGAGGTCCCTCTTAATCATCAAATGACAATTTTAGCAACCTAGTTTTGGAAAAAAGTTACACTTGGCTTACTTCTAGTAAAATCCCAATTTCTTATGCCTATAGATTTATTACCACAATAATGGAACACAACTAGGCATTAAAAAGTTACTGCTTTGAAAAAAAAGGTGAGTTCTACAATAAAATTTGTATACTTTGTCTTTTCAATACCTGAGGCACTGTTTCCAGCTTTTTTACTCTAGCATTGTGTGTACATACAAAATATCAAAATAAAACTTCAAGTGAAAATTTTAGTAAGGTTATTTTTTAAAAAAGAAAACTAGTTTTAGTGTGAGTTGCATGCTGATAGTCCTCTCATGCTAAGATTTATTCTAGCAGCAGTAAAAATGTTCACATTTACTATACAGTTTGGGACAAGCTAATAATTTGTTCTGAATTCTACTACTGTATATGTCAAATCTAACAAACTTCAGTCAAGATTTAAACAAAATTCATCAGGTGTTTTAAGATATCCTGAAATTCTATGTCCTTCACAAAGACTTTTCTGTGTAAGGTGGTAATTTCTTGCCCTCTCACCCTGTCCTCATTTTTTCAATATGACATTCATAAATCTGACTCTTCTGTCAGCACTTTTATGGAAATAATGGAGCTGTGCCAGAAGGCCAAAGATAGGCAAAGCCCTGATTTTCAAAGGGGTGGAAAACAGCAGAAACACAAGTAGATCTTTCAAGTTAAAGACTACATCTTATTCACTTTATGACTGGCAGCACCTAGTATAGGTTCTGTAACATGAAGGAGGGAAGGAGGGAAGGAGGGAAGGAAGGAAGGAGGGAAGGAGGGAAGGAGGGAAGGAGAGAAGGAGCGAAGGAGTGAAGGAAGGAAGGAAGGAAGGAAGGAAGGAAGGAAGGAAGGAAGGAAATCAATTTAAATAGGTTCTTAAAACCCTGGCAAATATAGCATCTACATTCCATCAAAAAGAGAAATAAGTTGATAAATTTTGGTCTCTTTAAAAGAGAGCCTGGATTCACTAAAAACAAATCATGTCAGGTTAACCTCACCAGGATTCTGTTCTTTGCCCTGTCCTGATCAACTTAGATCAAAACATAATCAGCATGCTAATCAAATTTGTGAATATTACAAGAGTGGTAAGGACAGTCAATATACTAGATAACAAAATAGAGATTCTAATTTATGTCAAAGTTCAGAAAAATGAACTGAAAATAATCCATTTGAAGTTTTACAAGGATAAATGTAAATGACTATATTGAGAATCATGAAAACAATCTGAAAACTTAAGATGAGAAAATCTGGACTCAATGGTATAAAAACTATAGTATGATATGGCTTGAAAAATAATGCAGGAGTTTTCAACTGACCATAACTCAGTACAAGCCATGATATGAGTACTAAAAAGTGAGTATAAATTTTAATATTAAAAGCCATATTATATACAGATTATAAAAGCAAATAGTCCACTGATAGAATGGACATAATCCATCTTTGCCCTCTGGTGTGATTCTTTAAGAGAAATGTTGACTAACTGGAGAACTTTGAGAGGAGCCTGACCAAGATGATGAGAGGGTCTAAAGGCCCATCGTATGAAGAACATTTAAGAAAGCTGGGGCACCCAAAGTAAAGGAGATGAATATTAACCTTCAGGTTTCTATTGGACTTCAAGGACACCAAAATATAATAATCATAATCGTTGGTTTAAGACACATTCTCATCACTGATCCATGAATGTTTTAACTTATTTTTATATGATTATTTGATGTCTATTTTCGATAATGCAGTAAGATCCCATGAACCCACCACCCAACAAAAAACCAAAACTTTGACAATAACTTACTTCCACTTCTGGCAGAGACCACTTTATGGTCAGAGATGACTCCCATCCCACATGCCCTTCTTACAATGTGACAATGACCCCTACCCACTGAATAATGGGGCTTATGTACCCTCCTCTTGAAACTGAAAGGACCATTGTAACTGCCTTGACCAACGGAGTTTGCAAAAGGAACACTATGCAGCTAGGTAGATCATAAAGATGCCATGCCCTTCTGCCTTTCTCTCCAGGGATACTCACTCTTAAAATCTAGCCATCATTCTGTGAGGAAGCTCAAACTAGCCCACCCTGAAAATCTATGTGGAGAGGCCACATATAGGCATTCCAGCCATCAGTCAGCATCAACTGCTAGACATTTCCAGATGGTTCTAGTCAGTCTTATGCTTCAAGTCCTCCCCGCTGTGGCAGTGACATCATGGAGCAAACACAAGTTATCCCCATAGTTCCTTGTCTAAATCCCTGACTCAGTGAATCTGTGAAAATAATTAAATGGTTATTTTATGGCACTAAGTTTTGGCTGGTTTCTTATACAGCAATAATAACTGAAGACCAACACGCAGTCAGCACCACTGCATTTTCCTGTCTCACTCAACCTAAAGTAACTACCATCTTGAATCCTATGATTATCTATCCCTTCCTTTCATTGTATATAGTTTGATCTCATCTCCATATAAGCTTAAAAGTATATTTTTCATTTTAAGTTTTTCTGGCTTTATTTAAAAAGTATCACATTTAATGTATTCTTTTGGAACTTATATTTAACTTAATATTATATTTGTAATATCTATCCTTGTTTTTTAATAGTTTTGACTGCTAAATACTATTTCATTGAATCAATAGACAATAGGTGATCATCTACTCTCCTGTCAATGGGCTATTAGGCTGTCATAGGTTTTTGCTAATGTGAATAGAGCTACTGTGAGCATTCTAACGTAGGTCTCCTGGAGTATTTGTATGAATTTATCTTGGGTGTGTCTGTGAGAATGGGACTACTAGAAGGTAGTCTATATAAGTGCTTGGTCAAATATTTAGAAGAGTGTGGCAAGGAAGAGAACTACAATGCAGGTACAATGTAAAAACCTAGCCCTGGAGTCAGATGACTTTGAGAGGAATTCAGGTTTCATAGCTCAAAGATTGTAAGATCACAGACAATTTATTGCATGTTAATTTACAAGAAATTTTTGTTGAGATTTAATCAAATAATGTGAAATCTCTTCGCAAACTGAAGCGCAACAAAAATATGACATTATTATTAAGAATAGATGTGTTGTTTTTGTGTTACTACAAGGGAAAAAAAAAAAAAGTTCAGACCAAAGAGTGGAAAGTACTGTGACTCAGATTTTGACCAAAGACAAAAGCAAACTTTAAACAATTTAACCTATCCAACAATAGAACAAGCTTCCTAGAATGGCCAAGTCAAGGTGGGTCTGGATTATGGCTGATCTGTGAGGGTCTGAGATCTTCCTACAAAACCAGGTCGGGCAGATAAAAGTCACAAAGAGAGAATGATGGGTTGGGTTTCAAGCCTGAGAAGATATGGAAGATTCTTAGCCAAAAAGCCAAAAATAGGGGCATAAGTAATCAAATATATTCAGGCAAATCACTTAGCTCTTCTGGTTATACTGAGTGTTATGGATTGAATTGTGACCTCCAAAAGCATACGTCGCAGCCGTAACCTGTGGTTCCTGTAACGTGACCTTATTGGGAAATGAAGTCTTTGCAGATGTAAACAAATTAAGAGGAGGTCATTAGGGTGGGCCCTTAATTCAATATGACAGATGGTCTTACGAGAAGAAAAGATGACCACATGAAGAGATAGACACTCAGGAAGAACGCTCTGTTGAGAGGGAGGCAGAGATTGGAGCTATGCTACCATAAACTAGGGAAAACCTGGGGCTATCAGAAGTTTGAAGAAGCAAGGAAAGATCCTCCCCTACAGGTGTTCATGGTAACATGACCCTACCAACACCTTGATTTCAAACTTCTAGCCTCCAGAATTGTGAGATAATAAATTTCTGTTGTTCTAAGTCACCCAGTTTGTAGGAATTTGTTATGGCAGCTCCAGGAAACAAATATACTGTAAGTCATAAAGAGCCCAAGGAGGGATAGCTAGTTCCCTATGACTGAATGGACAACTGTACATCAGCAATGTTGTGAAACAAATATCTTCTTCAAAAGAGCATTTGGATGTGATGATCTCTAAAGATCTCTCCTGACTCTAAGTTTCTCCAAATTCCCATACAGTAAAGTTTCCACACCAGTAGACACACAAGATAGATATGTAGTTTATAGTTAGTGGACTAGAAAGGCTAGACAACATATCTAATACATGCATGCATTTAAACCTCACATGCCTTATATCAGACGTGCTCGGCTTCCCAGAACACCATAGATGTCTACATATCTTAATCCATTAATTCCAGCCTTCCTTCGGAAAAAATATAGGAAGGAGATGGTGATAGAGTAACTCCACAATAGTCATTTGGGGATTACCCACTACAGTAAAAATAGAAAATAAAATAAGAATATTATGACAAATTTGTGGTCTTCTGTCCTACCAAAATATCTCCTGACTAGAGGTTTTTTAAAAAAATAAAAAAACATTGGGGTATATAACTCCACTTTCTGAATTTAGGGCCGGGAGTCATAGAGTCCAAATTATTCAACTATTCGCTGCACCATCATAATAAAGCAAGCTCATGATTTCCCAAAAGATAGAAGGTACCATTGATACATTTTTTTTCTATGAAACATTCACAATCTTTTAGGAAAACTTTTAATAGTACATGATTTACATCTCTGTTTAATCTATGTTTCTGTTTCATATTTACATAGTTTTATATATGTCAATATGTTCTCACTTTTACATAGTCTCTCTCGAATTGTAAACTATGAGAGAGAAAGAGACTCTCTTTTATAGATACAACATGACATAAGATACTTGGAGAATTTTTAAATACAGTAAATAGTGCTTTAGTTAAATGTCATTGTGTTTTGTCATAACCTGCAACTAATAGTGCTTTTCGATCCCCCTCATGGGGTTGTTGGCATGATTAAATACGATAGCTAGGGCAAGGCACTAGCACAGTGTCTAGCAATCAGTAAATCTCCATTAAATATCAGCTCCAGGTTTGATACTGAAACAAGTATTAAGGGTCAATATTTATGCTTAAAATTAAACATGCAAATTTGTAAGATTCTTACCCCTGTAGTGATATGGTGAGAAGTGGCAGAGCACAGAAGTTAACACAAGCTTTAGAGCTCAACAGTCAGAGTTTGGGCCGTGGCTCTTATACTCAGTAACTGTATGACCTCAGGTAAGTTATCTGACTCCCAGATCTTCAGTTATCATTAAAGAATTATTTCCAGAGTCATTAGAGATAGTGTTTATAAAGCACCTGATGTGACAGCCAGCACACAGTAAGCATTCAATAAATAGTAGCAGTAAATCCAAGGGGGCTTCAGTCCATATTGTCTCATCTCAAAGGATTCCTCTAAGTACTTGTCATTCTGTATACAACTCTTATTTTAATCCAATAATTTGATTTCCCCCAGATGGCTATTACATATTTATATAATACCTATATTACTAAAAAAGCACATAATTAATTTTTTTAAAGTCTTCAATGCCCTGATAAGGAAAAGCATCCAAAATTGAAAAAAGGAAGAAACAAAAAAGTAGATTGCAGGTTCTTTCCAATATTTTATGGGTTTAAGATTCACCCGAGGGATTATCCAAGGGATTATCTAGGAAAATATAATTTGATTTACTATGTACTACTGATTAAAAGCCTCAAACTTAGTGACATTACCATGAAACTTGTAGATTTTTGTCCAGTAAAAATGAAAATAAAGTCTGGTTTGTTGAATAGATTATCCCAAAGGTAATGATTTACTGCCCTGTAGGATATTAACCAGAATTTTCTAATGCAGTGCAGCAATCTTATCCCGACATTCTTTTATTAAATTGCTTATAAATGCCTAAGTCCTCAAATGCTTTTGAAACCAGCATAAACATCTTGCTGATTCCTTCTTTAATAAATGAGCTGAATAAAATCTTTGTCATGTTTATTTTATATTTGCATGCAACTCATGGTTTTCATTTTCTTAAAATTATGTTAGCAGCCTTGAGAAAGCTTAGTAGAAAAACTAATTACGACAGTTAATATTTTACGAAGTGAAAAATTATTTAGCAACATAAATGATCACTTTCTAATTAATCTCTTATACCAGCCTTTTATATGTGTTTTCTCATACCTGGGCATTCTTTTGTGGCATGAGCAAGTACAACTGCCACTTGCTGCAGCAAGATAAGTTGGCTGAAGTTCTAAAGTCTCTTATACAGCTGTGTTAGTAATGAATTCAAAAATCACTCTAACAATTGCTATTGGCTTCCCTTTCTTTGCTTCTTCCAATCCTTATTAATGGTCTGAGAGATAAGGCTCCTGTTACCACATGCACACAATGTCTGGCTAGCGTCACACATACGAGATACAGTTTCATTCCAGTTTTCCTGACACCAGGGGAAATAAACAACAAAGGTGGATTCTGAAGCAATGGGCTTGTAGGTTTAGGCCATCTTGCACCTTGTTAACATGTCATACTCATCCACGTAGTCACCATTTGGCAACACTTGGAGCCAGATTTCTGCTTAATAAGTCATGTGAATTATCAAAGGCTTACATCCTCAAAATTTAGAAGAAACAAAGGTGTGGACAGTTCTAATGTGAATTTATTATTGTGTGAATTATTCGAAGTCAAATGAGGCATATTTTCATGGACAAAAAAGATGAGGTATATGATGAATTCCATAGATTCAAAATAGGAAGAACAGAAAAGGTATAAAAGGGAAAGTTATTCTCTTCACAGAAGGATTCTCCACTGTACAAAATAATTCATAAAAGACCTTTGAAGGAGCAAAACTCCCTAATTCTCCAAACTTTTCTTTTTCTCAACACAAATGCTTAAAGTAGTGTGGTACATTAAGCAAGACTTTGGCACTGTTAGTAATGTGCCACCTTAGAGAAACCTATTCATCTCACTTGGATAGGATTTCCTTATCCGAGGAATAAAGAAGCAGGCCTAGTAGGATTCTAAGACTCTAAGTGGAACTTGCTGGTGTTCCATTTAGCAAGTTCCATTTTATGACTTACAGACAGCTTTTTCAGAGGACACATTACATAAAATAATATATTCCTGAAGTAATGTGAGGAAAATAATTGCCAGAGGATGTCCATAGGGTCAGCTCATTTGACTTAAGAAGAAAGGACCATGTCCTGTGATAGATCTACTCATGCTGGTAACTCCTTTTGTCTAACAGACAGAATAGAAAAAGAACACCAAATGAAGCAAGTTTTAAGGGTCTTAATCAGAGCTTTACCAATAACTAGTTGTCTGGTCTTGGGCATGTTACTTTGCCTCTTATAAAATGAAGACTTGAATTAATTCTCTCTTCCAGCACTAATTTTCATTGTCTACTCAAATGAAAGATATTCAGTTAGTTGCAGGGGTAGCTAGATCTAGCCTATATTTTCCATTTACTGGCACTGCTAGTAGGCTTTAGAGGCATGAATCCCAGCTCTGATGCTTACAAGCCCTATAACTTTGGGCAAATCAATTAAACTTGTAGATCCTCAGCTTCTTCATCTGTAAAATGAGAACAAAGATGCTATTTATAGCGTATATTTTAAAGATTAAATGGTTAAGTTATTTAAACTGCCTGATACGGTAACTGGTATGTAGTTTTCACTCAATAAGCAGTAGTTGTTTTCAATGTTACAGTCAAGATATGGTAAGACTTCTGAGCTGAAGAAAAAATTTTGCATAATTATGTTTTAAACTCTATCTTCAAAACTGTGTATGCTCTTTTTGATTCAGTGCAACTTGCTTATAAATTCAAGATACTCTGTCTAGAATTGAAATTAAATTTTGCCTGTCACAATAATTCTGTTTCATGAGTGTACAAAGATTTAATAATACATTTATAATATTTTATTAGCTGCAAATGAAAACACTACATACCTGTCTGAGGCTTTTCATAATATTTTTTTAAGTCACTAAGCTAAATGTTTGCATTGACAATTATATAGGATGACAATAAGAGAGGATTAGGGTTGAACTATTGAAGAAGAATGTTCCCTAAGCAAACTGTAAAGTCTCTTCAGTTGAAATAAATGTTTCAAAATAATGTTTGTATAATGTCAGTATTAACATTAATTCAACGATGTATTATTGTTTATAGACCCTGAGAAATGTGGGTGGTGTGGACTTTTAGAAGTTGATTTGAGTTTCAGTTTTTAAAATGTAAGCATTAAGCATAAGATCTCAAGAAATGTGAAATTAATGTTAGCTAAGAATTGCCCAATTTTATAAATTGATTCATAAAATTGTTGTCCAAAGTCCAAAATAAATAACTCTAAGCTTAACGTTGGTAACATTTCAGCTTTGGTTACTGTACAGATATTTTCATTTAACAGTGTATCAGTAATTTATCACTCTCCAATGCCTGACTCTATTATGGAACTTACTACTGTTGTGAGGGGAGAAAAAAAATCTCTCTTAAGTGCATTGTGTCCAAAGGACATTTAGATTTTAAGACTAAAATAAAACTTCAAAATCATAAAAACAGGGGTAAAAATGACAATACTACAATTTGTTGAATGTTTACCTCTTATTGAGCACTCACTATGAGTCAGATATTAAGTACATGAGCATTTAAGTTAATATTTCCATACTTGGTTAACAACCATGAAAGATAAAAATTATTTTCTCCATTTATCAGATAAGAAAACAAGACAGGAAGTTTAGTTACTTGCCCACAGCTACAAAGCTTTCAAATGACAAGGCAGGGAGTATTTTTTGACCTAAAGTCTATGCTCTCTTTACACTCCTCTTTAATAGATCACAGCAAAGCTCTGGAACCTCTCATCTGCATTTCCACTCTACCCCCATACCTGTCACAAGCTGTATCTTCTGGCTCATCTCTGGGAGAGGAGGGGAAAATGAGAAGAGAGAGAGCTGGGTTGCTCCAGTTTATTTATTTAACTGTGCTAGCATATAGAATGTGATCTTTCCTGCCATCCTGCAATACTGTCTAAGTCTTAAGTCCAGAACTGAGGGTAGAAGACACCTCATATGTTCTACATTCCAATTTCCTACCAGTGTTTGGCATAATCCCGGCTACCACCAAACCCCAGAGAGTACTGATCATAATCTTTAAAAATCCATCCCTTTATTCAACTGTCTTGTGTGCCAGACCTTCTTTTGATGGAGTGTCATGGAGGCCCTAAAGGGAGTGGGAGAGGGCTGGGTGTTGGGAGAAGGCCCCCAAAAATCTGGCCATAAACTGGCCCCAAAACTGGCCATAAACAGAATCTCTGCAGCACTGTGACATGTTCATGATGGCCATAACGCCCACACTGGAAGGTTGTGGGTTTACGGGAATGAGGGCAAGGAACACCTAGCCCGCCCAGGGTAGAAACCGCTTAAAGACATTCTTAAACCACAGACAACAGCATGAGCAATCTGTGCCTTAAGAACATGCTCCTGCTGCAGTTAACTAGCCCAACCTATTCCTTTAATTCGGCCCATCCCTTCGTTTCCCATAAGGGATACTTTTAGTTAATTTAATATCTATAGAAACAATGCTAATGACTGGTTTGTTGTTAATAAATATGTGGGTAAATTTCTGTTCAGGGCTCTCAGCTCTGAAGGCTGTGAGACCCCTGATTTCCTACTTCACACCTCTATATTTCTGTGTGTGTGTCTTTAATTCCTCTGGTGCCGCTGGGTTAGGGTCTCCCCGAGCTGGTCTCGGCACTGGGGAAGGGACAAGCATAATCCTAGCAGTAGATTTAAAGTTGGGCTTTATTCTGGATTTGGGTAAGGGGAAGCTATTGAAAGATTTCGGAGCAGGACAAAACTGGCACCAACCTGTGCAAAATCTTGGTGTGAGACTGCAGTTGGAGAGTCAGGCTCTAGGTGATGCAGAACTGATGACTATGGGTTGGTGGTGGTGACAGTAAGGATTTGAATTTTAGTAAATGTAGGTTCTGAGCCCGGGGAAGTGGTGGCACTTTGTCATTTGGAACTGGATTGGAGGAAGAAGGGCAGAGCTCACATCACTTGTATGGAGAGAAAGGAGGAAAATATCAGTAGGTGAGAGAAGGGGTGATGAGTTATTACTTCATTCTTGGGGCAGAGGACCAAGGAAGCATCTCTGCTCCTTGGACCCAGTTTTAAGTCCAGGCTGAAGCCAGAGAGAAACAAAGAGAAAAAGGAGGAGCAACAAATGAAAGCAAAGGTCATGGGGTGAGGGCACTGCCAGGTCTTATAAAAAGACTGAGAGAAATCGTCATGTATAGTTTTGAGGAGCAAATGTCTGTGAAAAGAGTGCTATTACCCCACCTTCTACTGGGGAGGTAGTGGGAGATTTTCTTTCCAGAAGGCAAGTGAAAGAAGCTCTGAGAAAATCCTTAAAGGTGGCTGCAGGAATGGGCATTATTTTCTGGCAAGATCCACACTAGACTGTAGAGACCACAAGTTCACATTCATCCTGGCTCAGGAGCCAGGCTTCTTGAGGCCATCCTTGAATAAAGAGCATTCTCAGCAAAAAAGCATGTAGCATGTTTGCCTTTACATTCTGCTTCCCAATCTGGGGAAGAAGGGAGGGTTACTTAACATCTATTCCTAGACTAAGAGATCCCAGAAGTAGGAAACTACATCTGCAAGGATTGATGGGATTGTTTTGTGATGTATCTAGGAAGAAAACAGGGAAAACCCCACCCATCCCAGTTTTCCATGACCCTTAGAGGATATATAATACAGTATCACTCCTCTCATTCCTTTGACTTCATATGAAGGTGCACAGAGATTAGCAGAAGAGCAGGAACATCAGGGGATACCCAGACAGCCTGACCCAGGGAAGAGTTTAGAACTTGTCCTCTTGGCAGCAATAAAGATGTCAAAATAAAGATGAACAGTGACCCCTAAAAGCCACCTATAGTCCCTAAACAGAGACTACTATATCAGCAAAGGCTAGCAGCATCAGACAGAAACAGGCTAAACCCGAATGAGGAGAGGACTCCTCTATCACTTGCTATTCAAGTCTGACCCTCCAAAAGGCAGTATCAGCATCATCTTGGAATTACTGGCAGTGCAGAGTCTCAGGCCCCACCCGTCAACCTCCTGAATCAGAATCTGCATTTTGTCAAGACCAGTAGGGGTTTCATATGCATATGAAAGTCTGAGAAACAATGCTGTAAACTACAGCTGTCATCAGTAGCTGTAGCTACTGAGGAGCTTGCTCTCCCTTTCCACTGAGTTGCCTCCAGCAGGCACTGTGAGGACACATAGGAACCTAGGGTCTGAGGAGAGGTGGGAGGGAAGTTCCAAAGGGAAGAGTAAAAAAGAAAGAGTGTATAAAAAGTGCACATAATCCCATTTATTTATTTTTGCTGTTGTAGCCTAGGTTTTTGGTGTGATAGTCAAAAAATCATTGCCAAGGCAAATGTCAAGGAACTTTTCCCTATGTTGTATTATAGTTTTATGGTGTCAGGTCTTACATCTAGGTCTTTTATCCATTTTGAGTTCATTTTTGTATATAGTGTAAGATAAGGCTTTAATTTCACACTTTTGCTTGTGGAAATCCAGTTTTCCCAGCACCATTTATTGACAGGATTATCATTTCCCCATTGTGTCCTCTTAGAGGCTTTGTTAAAAATAAATTGACCATATATGTTTGGATTTGTTTCTGGGCCCTGTACTCTCTGTTCCATTGGTCTATGTCCCTGTTCTTATGCCAGTACCATACAGTTTTGAGTATTATAGTTTTGTAATATAATTTACATTCTGGAAGTGCAGTGACTTTAAGTTTGTTTTTCTTTCTCAGTATTGTTGTAGTTCTTCAGGATTATTTGAGGTTCCATGCAAACTTTAAGATTGTTTTATCTACTTCAGAAGAATGCCATGTGAATTTTGATAGGCACTGTGTTAAATCTATATTTTGGGGGGTAGTAGGAAGATTTTAATAATATTAATTATTTCAATCCATATACACAGGATATCTATCCATTTAGGTAACAACAACAAAATGAAAAGGCAATCTATGGATTGGGAAAAAAATATTTGCAAACCACATAGCTGATGAGGGGTTGATACCCAAAATTTATAGAGAACTCTAACAATTCAATAGCAAAACAACAAATAACCTTATTTTAAAATGGGCAAAGGACCTGAACAGACATTTCTCCAGAGAAGGCATACAAATGGTCAACAAATATATGAGAAGGTGGTCAACATCACTAATCACTGGGGAAACATCATTAAGGAATGCAAATTAAAAACACCATGAGATATGATCTCACACTCACTAAGGTAGCTATTATCAAAAAAACAAGAAATAACAAATGTCGCTGAGGGTGTAGAGAAAAGGGAACCCTAGTTCAGTGTTATTGGGAATGTAGATTGGTAGAGCCATTGTTGAAAACAGTATAGAAGTTCCAAAATAAATTAAAAATGGAACTACCATATAACCCAGCAATCCCTCTTCTGGGTATATATCCAAAGGAGATGAAGTCACCACTTCATAAAGATATCCATAATTTTTGCAGCATTATTTGCAGTAGCCATGATCTGGAAACAACCTAAATGTCTGTCAAAAAGAGGAATGGATAAAGAAAGTGTACCACATGCCTGTAGTCCCAGCTACTCAGGAGGCTGAAGCAGGAGAAACACTTGAACTCAGAAGGCAGAGGGTGCAATGAGCTGAGATCATGCCACTTCACTCCAGCCTGGGTGAAAGAGCGAGACTACATCTCAAAAAAAAAAAAAAAGAAAGAAAGAAAGAAAAAAAGAAAAAGAAAATATGCCACACACACACACAGACACACACACAGAGAGACACACACAGAAGAATATTATTCAACCTTTACAAAGAAGGATATCCTGCATTTGCCACAACATTGATAGACCTGGATGACATTATGCTAAGTGAAATAAGCCAAACACAGAAAGAAAAATATTGCATGATCTCACTTATATGTGGAACCTTAAAAAAAAAAAAAAGAAAACAAGGTCAAGTATAAGAGACAGAGAATAAAACAGTGGTTACCAAGGACAGCAGTGGGGGATAAAAGAAGATATAGGTCAAAAGATACAAAGTAGTAAATATGTAGGATGAAGCCTAGAAATCTAATGTATAACATGAGGATTTCTGTTAATTAAATTGCATGGTATTTGGGATTTTTGCTAAATAAGTAGATTTTAATTGCTCTTATCACACACAAAAAAACTATGTAAAATGATAGATATGTTCATTTGTTTCACTATAGTAAGCATTTTGCTATCTGTATATATCCTATAACACGGTATAAACCTCAAATATATACAATAAAATTTATTTTTATAAAAAATAGAGAGAGAGAGAAAGGCTGAACACCTGTAATCCCATCATTTTGGGAGACCAAGGTAGGAGGATTGCTTGAGACCAGTAGTTCAAGACCAGCCTGAGTGACACAGGGAGGCCCTATCTCTACAAAAAATTTTAAAATAAAAAATAAATTGGCCAGGCATGGTGGCATGCACCTGCGGTCCCAGCTACTTGGGAGGGTGAGGTGGAAGGATTGATTTAGTCTGGGAGGTCATGGCTGCAGTGAGCCATGATGGTGCCACCGCCCTCCAGCATGGGCAATAGAACATGACCCTGTCTTAAAAAGAAAACAAAAATCGATATACATCAAATTTCAGATCACCTTGTAGATAGTGTCAAGGAAAGGAACGGGAAGAAGTCTTAAAAAATATTTAAGAATGAAGTTTTTGGCTGGACATGGTGGCTTGTGTCTATAATTCCAGCACTTTGGGAGGCCAAGGCAGGAGAATTGTTCACTTGAGGCCAGGAGTTTGAGGCCAGCCTGAGCAACATAGAGAGACCCATCTCTGCAAAAGCAAAACCAAAAAAATTTAGCTAAGCATGGTAGCACGTGCCTACAGCACTAGCTACTAGAGACTAAGGAAGGAGGATTACTTGAGCCCAGGAGTTCAAGGCTGCAGTGAGCTATGATAGCCCCATTGCCACCAGTCTGGGTGACAGAGCAAGGCCCCATCAAAAAAAAAAAAAAAAAAAAAAAAAAAAAAAAAAAAAAAAAAAAAAAAAAAAGAAAGAGAAAAAGTTTTCAAATGAACAGTCTTAAGTACTCAAATAAGAGTGACTCAATAATCAAATGAATAAAAATAACATGAAATGTAGCCAAGATGATTTTAAGATTTTTAAATGATATTTAAAATATTAAATAATATTTAAAATCAGTAAGAATAAATACAATCATCCCATATTTATATGTACAATATGTTGACAGTCCTTAAGAGGGTACTTCAACAGTGATTCGTTTAACCAGCAAACATTTATTTAAACTCTTTTAAATGCCAGGCACTATGCTAGGTGCTAGAAATGCAAACAAGACATGGCCCTAAGGGACTTAAAGATGTAATGGGTGAGACAGTCATTCACTTGGCAAATATTTGTTTATTGAGCCAGGCACTGTTGTGAGGGCTGAGAAATAAGAGTGAAAAACACAAGCATAATCACTATTTGTGGCGCTTACATGGTAGGGGAGAAGACAGATGATACATGAGACACATAAGAAAAATGTATAGTATGTGGGATAAAGCTTAGAAAGTAAAGCAGTCAAGTAGGATTGTAAGTGTAGGAGGAGTGTTGCAATTTTAGGTGGGTGGCCAGAAAGAAGTATGAGTTTTGACTAACCCTGAAGGAGGGAGGGAGCACACCATGTGAGTGTATGGAAGGAGAGTATTCCAAGCCGACTGAGCTGTATTTCAAAGGCCTTTATGTACCAAGACCACCGAGGAGGCCATGTAGCTGCAGCAGAAGGAGGACGGGTGATAGAGGAGCTGAGGTTGGAGTGGGAACACAGGCCAGTTAGAGTGGGTCTTGATGGCCACCATGAGAACGTCTGAGTGAGGGAAAATCCCTGTTTTTAAGCAGGGGAGTAAAAGTAATCTGATTCATGTTCTAATAGGATAAAGCTGGTTGCTGTGAAAGAGGAAATTACAAGAAGTTTTTAGATTCTGAGTCTGTTTTTAAGGTGGAGTCACCAATATTTGTTGTTGAATGTTAAAAAAAAAAAAAGACAATATATAAACAAATGAACGTAATAAAATATTATTGTGCTTTGTAACTAAATTCTGTAAATCAAGTCTCATATAAATCCAAATAGCTCTAGAGTTGATCCACACACAGCACACCAGGCCCACTCTTGCAGGACTTCATGCTGGAACTACATGTTCTTTAAGCTACACAGAGCACTGCTGTATACCCAGCGGACATCATATAGCTTTTCTATATTGTGATGAGGAAACTTAGAAAATGAAGTCACAGGATGTTATAGTTGAAACCTGTCTTCTTTTCTTGGACCAATGTAAACCCCATGTTGGGGTATTTCTTCTTTTCTTTTTTTTTAAAAAAACACACGGTGGTGGGGAAATGTTGGAGTATTTCTTACAGATTTCCTCAATGTTCTGAAGTGGTAAGTTCTAAACCCATATGTTCCCTTCATTCAAGTTTACTAAAGATACGCTAATGAGGTTCCTCCTATTAGCTCCTGCTATACTAGCACTAATCCAAAAGATGATCTCTAAAAGCCTCTTCAATCCTTAAGAAACCCAAAACCAATTTTTCAAGGTAGTTGAATAAAAAGTGGTAAACAAGGGTCTCAGAGAGAAAACATTCTGAAGTGCACTGAATCTGAATTATAAATTTCTAAATATCCAGTCATAAGTCTCAAGTTATTGTCAGAAAATGTTCATCCATTCTACCTTTCTTTTTGAAAGAATCTATAAGCCAGGATCATAAAATCACAAGAATTTACATTTTAAACATGTAACCACAAGGTGGAGATCTAAAGCAAAGATTAGTTTTCACAGCAGGGCTCAATTTAGAATCCAAAACTTCTTATCTAAGGCTAGAGTTGTACCTATCCTAAGGAAATTGACTTATTATTTTAAGCTAGAAGAAAACACAGTGCTTATATATCAGTAGTATTGTATATAGATTAGAAACATATATGGCATACAAGTATTTGAGGAAGGTTTAAGCAGTACTATGTCAGACAGCAAAGTGGAGACATTGATCATATTAGAAATTTCAAGCTTTAAATCTCAAGTAGGGAGAACACTATTGTTATATCACTTCATCATGAGTACATTTAACAAAGGCTAATGTGATTATTTTAGTCCAAATATATGGTTTATATTGAACAACTAATCCTTTAACCTGACAGCACTACTGGACTAGTGGTTCTAAAGATTCTAAATCGAATGAATAAAACACCCCTCTAGTTTTATTTCATTGGTATGTGATAATGGGACTGACTTACCAAGTTAGACCCTGGTGACAGCCGAAAACTTTCACCTTCTTTTTAGATGAATGGGTTTTATCAGTTTCCCTGATTATACACCAAACACATTTATTTAATTTACAAACTATCCTCCGGGTTTACTCATCTAGAAGTTTCATTATGTTTTTTAAAAAATACGTTTCTTTTGCTTTCTTTCAGTGTGAATAAGTATTCTTCCCTATAGAAACAAACAACTATCGAAACAGAAAATCCAAGCTAAATAAGAGATAGAAAACATGGTACGATCTTTTCTCTCTGCTTCTACTTCCAGGTGCCTTTATTTAGAGATCACAAAACAGAAGTTAATTAAATTAACTACCCTCTTCCGCCACCCACAACCTCAGCTGAAATTCTTGGCGGCGAACGAATGCCTTAAAGTTCCTCTGTTATTTTTTATTGTAATGAGAGAATTCATTTGTGGAAACTGTATATCCTCTTAGCTTACTCAGATTCTAAGACCTTCAATCTTCAATTTATTAAGAGTTTTGATCACCTATACCTTAGAAAATTAAAAGGGAAGGCAAGCACAAACTCAAGTATTGTTGCTCTCAGCTATTAGGTGGGAATTTCCCCTCGTTCCTCAGCTCTGATTGATCT
The DNA here is from genome assembly GCF_008728515.1 of Papio anubis. Classification (NCBI taxonomy): domain Eukaryota; kingdom Metazoa; phylum Chordata; class Mammalia; order Primates; family Cercopithecidae; genus Papio; species Papio anubis. The sequence continues at coordinate 176,264,714 of NC_044976.1, forward strand.
CATCTCAGTCACCTGCCTGTGTTACAAGTGGTGAAGGAGAGTTTCAAGTTGCTTATTTACATAACGATCAAAGTTTGAGATCTGCACTTAAGAGACCTTTGATCCTGTACACCTTGATTTAGAAATCAAATTGGGACTCTAACAAGAAACATTTGTCCCTTCCGCTACTTTCTGGTCTCAGCGAGGCCGGAAATACCAAGAGACGACTCCGCAGTAGTTTAGAACTTCCGCTTCCTGTTCTGGACGAAAGCAGAAGTGGAGAAACATGAAAATGTTAACCAAGAAGCACAATGACCTTTTGCAGACCACCACAACATTGAAGTTAAATTTAGTTCAAATGTTGCCTGTTTACTTAACCAGTGTAAGTTTATGTGACACCATATTAAACCAAAACAAAATCTGTAGAAACAGCGCGGACGACATTGAAAGACCCTATCTCTAAAAACAAAACAAACAAATAAAAATCTCTCCTTGAGCCGGGTGCAATGACACAGGCCTGTAGTTTCCCCTACTGGGGAGGCTGAGGCGGGAGGATCAGGAGTTCCAGCAGAGCCTTTGCAAAAATAGCAACACCGGCTCAAAACAAAAATCTGTAGGAAGCGTTCAGATCACCATTACTGATTTGCAGAGGAACGTGAGAGAGTGAGAAACATTATCCAAAAGTGACCCCTGGAATGCAAGGGGCCAGATGATCAGTTACTAACTTAGATGGCAATAGGGGCTGTTCAATTTTCCATTTAGGTAGTGGTACCCAAATTGTGCATGCATCAGAATCACACGGAGGGCTCCTCAAAATGCAAATTGCTGTGCCCATCCCACTCTCACCCCCCAGTCTCTAATTCGATAAATTTGGTGCTAGGTCAGAAAATTAACATTTCTAGTAAATTCCTAGGTGTTGCTGATTCTGCTGATCTGAAGACTACATTTGGAGAACCACTGCTCTAAGTAATTTGCCTGTGAAAATGGGAAAACATCTTAAATTTTAGCAAATGTTAGGATCTCATTTTAAAGAGGAAATAAGACAAAAGAGTTAGGAGCATAGGGCTCACAATCAGCAAAACTTGGGATTTGAATCTGGATCTGTCCAAAGTCATGAGTCTGGGCAAATTGCTTAACCTCCCTGAACCACAGTTTCCTTACTTCTAGAATGTGAAATAATAATCATATCTGTCACTGAGAACCAAATAAAGTATTCTATGTAGGTGTCTGGCATATGGTATCTCATAAATGATTACTATTTTTAAGATTACATACACTATTAGAAAAATGGTCACATGTAGGCAATACTTTCTGAGATCTAGTCATGGGAGAAAGTTTAGTCAGGCTACAATCTGTATTTGTTTTGGATTTAGATTAAATGAAAACAGATTGATACAGCTTAAAGAACAGTCTTTCTCCTTTCAAATAAATAACTCTCATAAGATCCCTGGTTCTTTCTTGAAACCTATCCCTAATTCCCATTTCTTTATTGTCATTTTAAAGTTTATTCTAACATTTATTAAGATGTCCCTTGCTGCTTTATTTCTCTATGCTGCTGTTTACACCAAAAACAAAAAACAACAACAACAACAAAAACTGAACTTTTTCTTCTAGCAAGGAAAAATTTGAATAACACTAAAGCTCTTATGTAGTGGAGTTAACCCTTTCCAATCACCACCAAATCAGAATTTGAACAGAAAGAATAACTAATTAACTTAAAAAAGAATAAAATTAACAACACCTGTTAACTAAACTAATGATATTTAAATTAATGTATACTGCCCAATTTCATTGTTAATGAGACATCTGTGCATTTTCACCAAAGTAACAGTATATTGCATCCCAAAGCAAAGACAGAACTAGAAGAAAGTGAACAGCAATTCTCCATCTCTTCTAATAATTGGAAATGGGCTCAACTTAATGCATGAAACATGTTTGCTGATAAAAGGGATAGCTCATTCATATATTAGGCAAATATTCACTGTGAGCTTACTATGTGTCTCTTTCTGTGACACTGGGGATATACTGGTGAGTAGAAGAGCCCAAAGGCCTTACTTCATGGAGCTTTATAGTCTAGTTGGGAAAACAAACATTAATCAAATAAGCACACAAATATATAAACAAAGAGAAAGAGTGATAGGTGCAATGGACCAAAAATACAGGTTAAGTAACACAGGGACACTGGGGGTTGGAGCAGCACAGATAAAAGGACTCAGATGCTATGGAAAGGCCATAAAGTGACAGGAACATGATGGCACATTGGAAGATACTAAAGACCAGAGATGCTGGAGGTGAGAGTGAGGAGGAAGGATGGCTAAGTCAGGATCACAGAGTGTCTTGTCAACCATATGCGTTTTCATCCTAGGAAGGATGAGAAGCCACCAAAGGATTTGAAGAAGAGAATTGGCATGATCTAACTCGCATTTTTAAAAGATCACTTGGGCTTCAGTGTGCCAAATAGGTTACTGGGTGTAGGGGAGTATAAAATAAAAGGGGGAAGGAATGGCAAGAATGGTAACAAGAGTCAGTGCAGTTTAGGGCATTACTGTTATAGCTCAGGTGAGAGAGAGATGATGGTACATTGTACCTTGTTGTGATGAAATAGCTTAGTTATTCATTGTAACCTTCTTTAGTGGAAATTTGTGCAAATAAAAAATATCATTTTTTCAGATGTCAAAATATTGATGTGCCTGAAAAGCTATAGATGGATCACATAATTGTTGAAGGTCCCTTCCATACTTTGACATGATTTAGATGAATTTCAAACCCACACGGTCGCACAACCAGCCTTCAGAGTGCCACTTTGTTTTGTTTTGAGGCCGCTAAATAGATGGCCCAAAAGATCCATTCACATGGGTATCTGAACTCATCATTTGATATTTCATTTTTGTGTGATAAAGGCTTATCAGTTCTCGGGAACCACTTGAATAAATATTTCCCAGAGGAAAATGTTTTCTAGGTAAGACACCAATGAGGATTACAAAAGAACTAGCTAAGAACAAACTTCTGGAAACATAGGACTGAGGATCTTCCCTGGGGAGGAATTTATTATAATCATAATCCTGAAAGATACCATCTCAAATGTCATAATCCCACATGTTGAAATCCTTAAAAATCAAAATCCCAAAAATATAATTCTGGAAAAAAAACTCTACGCAAATAAACTAGAAAACCTAGAAGAAATGGATAAATTCCTGGACACATATAGTCTCCCAAGACTAAACCAGGAAGAAGTTTAATCCCTGAATAGACCAATAACAGGCTCTGGAGTTGAAGCAATAATTAATAGCCTACCCACCAAAAAAAGTCCAGGACCAGATGGATTCACAGCCAAATTCTACCAGAGGTACAAGGAGGAGCTGGTACCATTCCTTCTGAAACTATTCCAATCAATAGAAAAAGAGAGAATCCTCCCTAACTCATTTTATGAGGCCAGCATCATCCTGATACCAAAGCCTGGCAGAGACAAAACAAATAAAGAGAATTTTAGACCAATATCCCTGATGAACATCGATGCAAAAATTCTCAATAAAATACTGGCAAACTAAATCCAGCAGCACATAAAAAGCTTATACACCATGATCAAGTGAGCTTCATCCCTGGGATGCAAGGCTGGTTCAACATATGTAAATCAATAAATGTAATCCAGCATATAAACAGAATCAAAGAAAAAAACCACATGATTATCTCAATAGATGCAGAAAAGGCCTTTGACAAAATTCAACAGCCCTTCATGCTAAAAACTCTCAATAAATTTGGTATTGATGGAATGTATCTCAAAATAATAAGAGCTATTTATGACAAACCCACAACTAATATCATACTGAATGGGCAAAAACTGGAATCATTCCCTTTGAAAACTGATGCAAGACAGGGATGCCCTCTCTCACCACTCCTGTTCAACCTAGTGTTGGAAGTTCTGGCCAGGGCAATTAGGCAGGACAAAGAAATAAAGGGTATTCAATTAGGAAAAGAGGAAGTCAAATTGTTCCTGTTTGCAGATGACATGATTGTATATCTAGAAAACCCCATCATCTCAGCCCAAAATCTCCTTAAGCTGATAAGCAACTTCAATAAAGTCTCAGGATACAAAATCAATGTGCAAAAATCACAGGCATTCTAATACCAATAACAGACAAACAGAGAGCCAAATCATGAATGAACTCCCATTCACAATTGCTTCAAAGAGAATAAAATACCTAGGAATCCAACTTACAAGGGATGTGAAGGACCTCTTCAAGGAGAACTACAAACCACTGCTCAATGAAATAAAAGAGGACACAAACAAATGGAAGAACATTCCATGCTCATGGATAGGAAGAATCAATATCATGAAAATGGCCATACTGCCCAAGGTAATGTATAGATTCAATGCCATCCCCATTAAGCAACCAATGACTTACTTCACAGAACTGGAAAAAACTACTTTAAAGTTCATATGGAACCAAAAAAGAGCCCACGTTGCCAAGACAATCTTAAGCCGAAATAACAAAGCTGGAGGCATCATGCTACCTAACTTCAAACTATACTACAAGGCTGCAGTAACCAAAACAGCATGGTACTGGTACCAAAACAGAGATATAGACCAATGGAACAAAACAGAGACCTCAGAAATAATACCACACATCTACAACTATCTGATCTTTGACAAACCTGACAAAAACAAGAAATGGGGAAAGGATTCCCTATTTAATAAATGGTGCTGGGAAAACTGGCTAGCCATAAGTAGAAAACTGAAACTGGATCCCTTCCTCACACCTTATATAAAAATTAATTCAAGATGGATTAGAGATTCAAATGTTAGACCTAAAACCATGAAAACCTTAGAAGAAACCTAGGCAATACCATTCAGGACATAGGCATGGGCAAGGATTTCATGTCTAAAACACCAAAAGCAATGGCAACAAAAGCCAAAATTGACAAATGGGATCTAATTAAACTAAAGAGCTTCCACACAGCAAAAGAAACTACCATCAGAGTGAACAGGCAAACTACAGAATGGGAGAAAATTTTTGCAATCTACTCATCTGACAAAGGGCTAATATCCAGAACCTACAAAGAACTCAAACAAATTTACAAGAAAAAAACAAACAACCCCATCAAAAAGTGGGCAAAGGATATGAACAGATATTTCTCAAAAGAAGACACTTATGCAGGCAACAGACACATGAAAAAATGCTCATCATCACTAGCCATCAGAGAAATGCAAATCAAAACCACAATGAGATACCATCTCACACCAGTTAGAATGGTGATCATTAAAAAGTCAGGAAACAACAGGTGCTGGAGAGGATGTGGAGAAGTAGGAACACTTTTACACTGTTGACAGGACTGTAAACTAGTTTACAATCATTTATTGAGAATAAACTCATTTATTGAGAAAGTTTCAATGTTTTTACATACATGCACAATGCTTATCTGCAAAGTGAACATTATAACACACTTTCATGGAGTCAATTTAACACACTTGTAACACACATTATAACACACTTTCATGGAGTCAATTTAAAAAAACTGCATGAAATGAATCAGAAGTCTCTAAAAATTCTACACAGTTTATCCCTCCAGTATTCAAAATGATGTGAACATGAAATACATAGCATATAGAATGATAAAAAAAAATTGACAATTTAGTGGAAAAAAACAAAAAAGAAAAAGATTTTTTTTTTTTTTTTTTTTTTTGAGACAGACTCTGTCACCCTGGCTGGAGTACAATGGTGCAATCTTGGCTCACTGCAATCTCCACCTCCTGGGTTCAAGCAATTGTTCTGCATCAGCCTCCTGAGTAGCTGGGATTACAGGTGCCAGCCATCACACCCTGCTAATTTTTGTATTTTTGGTAGAGATGGGGTTTCACCATGTTGGTCAGGCTGGTCTTGAACTCCTGACCTCAAGAAATCCACCTCCCTCAGCCTCCCAAAGTGCTGGGATTACAGGTGTGAGCCACCATGCCCAGCCAAGAAAAAGAAATTAAAAACAGAATTTGACATATGAAAAAGTGAATTAAGGAATAGATTATGGGCAATTGCAGGGAGATAGTCCATAAGAGTTGGCCAACTTTCATGATTATTAACTATATTTTGAAGTCTGGCATCACAATAAATACCTGCTTTTTTCTTTTAAGAGAAGACTGTCCTTGGAGAATACATTTACATTCATTTTCTATATGGTGCTGCTCCTTGGGAAATTCTTCTGTGATTCTATATATACATTGACATGAACATTCCCTATTAAAATTTTACCATCTTCTGCTTAGGGATTTTGAACTTTTGGGATTTCAACATTCAGAATTATGCTGTTTGGAATTGTGTCTTTTGGGATTATGATCCAAACCCTTCCTTAGTAGGCCTATGTGGCAGAAGAGGGAGGGGTGCAAAACAGAGTAGGTAAAGAGGGAATGAGACACTAAAGACAAACTTCACCTCTTTCCTCAAGTTTGCCATCCCTGTGAATGAGGAGTTATGGGAGGTTGTTACAGGAAGTATGCTGTCATTTTTAATTGGTTTTATACAACGCCTTCCCTCTATAGAAGACCAGCCAAGAATGACAATAAATCCTAGCCATATATATTCTAATTAGACTCTTCATTATTGAAAGCAATCTCAGTAAAAACAGAAGCTAGGCATAGTGGCATACACCTGTAGTCCCACCTACTCAGGAGACTGAGGCAGGAGGATCGCTTGAGCCCAGGAGACAGAGGGAAGGATGTGTTCACGAACATGGACTTCCTCTCCACAACAGTTCAGAAGGCCACTACTTCTCCTCTCCCTTTCAATTTATTCCTGTGGTGAGAGGATTCCCATGGTTCCTATCTTTTGAAGGTGATACACAAGTCCCCAAAACTGTGGCACTCCCAAGGGATCAGGCTGTTTATTTTCTCTCCCTTAAGGTACAGCTGAGCCCTGAGCCACTGCCAAGATACTCTAGGTTGAGAATTCAATTCCTCTGTTTTAAAACCTCTATCATGAATTTGGATGAAGATATTTGATAGCTGGCACCGAATCCTCTCTTTTTCTTTTTTTTTTTTTTTTTTTTTTTTTTGAGACGGAGTCTCGCTCTGCTGCCCAGGCTGGAGTGCAGTGGCCGGATCTCAGCTCACTGCAAGCTCTGCCTCCCAGGTCCACGCCATTCTCCTGCCTCAGCCTCCCGAGTAGCTGGGACTACAGGTGCCCGCCACCTCGCCCGGCTATTTTTTTGTATTTTTTAGTAGAGACGGGGTTTCACCGTGTTAGCCAGGATGGTCTCGATCTCCTGACCTCGTGATCCGCCCGTCTCGGCCTCCCAAAGTGCTGGGATTACAGTCTTGAGCCACCGCGCCTGGCCATCTTTTTCTTATACACTGAATTTAGTATGTGTAGTTCTATGTTGTTGAAGGATAATAGTAACTACGTGAAGTGATCGGTATGTTAATTAGCTTTATTTTCACGATGTAGATATATATAGAAACATCAAGATGTACATCTTAAATATACACAATTTATTATTTGTTAATTCAGTAAAGCTGAGAAAAAAACTATTCAATGGATTACACAAAATTTTGCTGAAAGTTGGGAAGATAGAGTGCTTTTCATTGAAACACTGTGTCTATTAGAGTATTCCTGGCCTTAGCATCTTCTACGGCTGTTAACAGGTGAGTTTTTAAGATCACATTTATCTGTAGTTATTCTATAAAAGATAAATCCAGTGTTAATGTGATTCATAATTGTGCACCAGTTCACTGGCAGGGAAAAAAGCAGGTACTGGCCTTGCTCCAAAACTACTGCAGTTGAAATGGTATTCTTGCCAGAAGCTATATGCCATTCTGCAATTTATTTCCTCCTCAATAGAAGAAAGAACTTCAAAGCTATAAGTATACACATATGCTACAAGCATGTCTAAAATCTAAATGTAGGAAGTCTGAACCCACTTCCACATGATTCAATTGGCAATTCTATAATTTATCTTGCAAGATAATATAAAAGTAACAAGAAGTAGAGATTGAGAGAAGACATAAATTACACAAGCAAAGAATAGTGAGGTGTAGAAAATAAACTTTCTAAAATACAAATGTGATCAGCAACTCCTATCATCTTTAGGATAAATATCATCAAGTCTCCTCATGAGATGTCGCTGCAACTCCTTGTCAGCATTCTGGACCTTTTAGAAGTGAGGGACTGAGTCAAATTGCTTACTGATGGGTATTTTGAACACTTACTTGAAAAGGGTCTAAGATGCTAAAGTTCATGCCTTTGGGAGACCTAATATCACAAAAAAGGAAAAGAAAGCACTGCTCTGAGGGATGGAAGGAATGAAGTTCCAGTGTCCACTTTGCCACTGACTTTGTACAAGTTACTTTGGTCATCTGTGAAATTGTGAGAGAAAATAGATGGTAGCTGGTGCTAACCATTCATTAATCTGCTAGAATTTTTGCTTCATTGATGGAATTGCTCAGTATGTCAACAAGGCTTATCACTGGTCTGTTTCACATCATTTTTTAATGAACTGTGCCCTGGATTAATATAAATTTAAGAAGTAACTGCTAGTAGTTTGAATATTGATACCTTTTTAGAGTGGAAAAGGGAATTTTTGGCAGCAGAAAGCAAGCAGTGAAACTCATGCTCTCTTTTATTTTATGGGAACATAAGTTTTTAAAACTCCTAGCACTTTACCCATCTGTTTCCTTGAACATTCATTTGAGAAAAGTCTTTAAATTTCAACTGAACTACAAAAAGTTCATTTTAACAATTTATCACATTGAAGCAATTCAAGTTTGCCCTAATTCTACATATAAAGAAACCTTCCTTGTAGCAATTTATTAGAGGACATTTTTGGTGTCTTTCACAGTGATACTCAGAATATTTTTAGTACATGAGTTCTCCCCAAGGCTTTTTCAAAAGAAGTGTGTTTCTAAATAAACTTTCAAAAGAAATCCAATAAAAGCAAAAATAGTATGACAGCAGCTACTTGGGAGAAAAAAAGCCATCATAATTGGTCTATAAAGGTTTCTTCTGGGAAGCTCATGCTGGTTAAATGAAATTCTAAAAGTATCAAGATTTCAATACTTCTATGCAAATTAGTAGACTCTAAAATATGTACACAAATCTAAAATGACTGGCTCAGAATGTATAATCACTATACTGCCACCAGCTACTCTAAATTTCACCCAAAGCAATCCTGTCTCCAATTTAATCCCAAGAGGATATACTTTTATGCATTTCTAAAATCTGAATTCTACAAGAAATCAGCTTTCTGCAGTCCCCTGGTGGCTTCCAGCCCCACATCTTTTCACATTGTCTCCCCTCCCGCCCAGCAGTTTCTTTCACTGAGGACCTGCATTCAACAAAAAGCCCCAGAATGCTGCCTACTGTATATGAAGCACCCAGGCAAAATTTGGAGTCTTAAACAGTGGCATTGGCATTCCAATTAACTGTACACATTGTCAAGGCACTGATGATGGAATTTTGAAGTATGTGGCAGAACTGTGTTCCAGCAGAAAAAGGAGAAAAACCAATTTCAACTGTAATAATTAGGATTTGCACTCTTGGAAACAGCACTGGGCAGAATCTCACCATCATCCAAATAGATGCTGTAGGATCTATGGAAGTTTGCATCATGTAAGAGTGACAAAGAATGGACATTACTATATAACTTTCATCCTGCCCCCATTCAGTTGACAATACTTCCATCTGGCCTGATGGGCCAAGAGGAAATGGGAAAAGCCTGAAGTTTATCTGGATTTATATTAGAGGACTACTGGCCAGAAGCAGGAATACAAAATAGATGAGCAAAGGATAAAAGGTGAAGAATTCAAGACAGCATATATGAATGAAGTTCACAGGACAGATTTTGGCAGGAGAGAGATGTGGGAGAGAAAATTTCAAGAGGTTTACTATGATAAGAAAGGTGGCTCACCCATGTAATCCCATTAGTCTGGGAGGCCGAGGCGGGCAGATCACCTGATATCAGGAGTTTGAGACTAGCCTGACCAACATGGCGAAACCCTGTCTCTACCAAAAACACACAAATTATCTGGGCGTGGTGGTGTGTGCCTGCAGTCCCAGCTACTCAGGAGGCTGAGGTTCGAGAATCACTTGAACCTGGGAGTTGTAGGTTGCAGTGAGCCAAGATCGCACCACAGCACTCCAGCATGGGCGACATAGCAAGAAATTTACTTGGGACATTGCGATAAACATTTAAATTCCCTTGAATTAATTTTCATTGCCTGATTGGTGTTGTTTTGAATGTGACACCACCTACAAGGGATCTCTCGGTCTCTCAGGCACAACTTGAAACCACAATCTTTCCAAAATGCAAATCTGATCATGTCACTCCTCTCCTGAAAATTCTTCAGAAGTTCCAAATCAGTCTGCTTAGCACTGGATGAGCTGGTCTCTAATTAGGTTCAGTCACATGTCCTAAGCTATCACCTAAATTCTATGCTCCAGCCATACACGTAATGGATTGTTCTGCAGATGCATTGTGATCTCACAGGCCCTTCAGACCTTCACACTCACACTGCTCCCTCAGCTTGAAATGCCTCCCTACCTCATTCTTTTATTCATCCTTTCATACAACAAACATTTATTGAGCACCTATTATGTGGTAAGCACTGTTCTAGGTTATGAGTAACCAAAGCAGTAAACAATGATGACAACAACAATAACGAAACAGTGAACGAAACACAAAATAAGCACCTGCCTACATAGGGCATACATTCCTTGGATAGTTCTTCATGCTATTCAAAACACACTCTGATATCATAGTAACAAACAGTAGGGTATGGACCTTGTTTAAATCTTGTTTCAAGCACACTACCTTTTAAAAAATCATGAAACAACAGAAGAAACTTGAATCTTACTGGATATTTGAAAATATTAAGAAATTGTTATTTCTAGGTGAGACAACAGTATTGTAATTACGTTTTTTAGTAAAAATGAGAGTCTTGATCTTTTATGGATACACACTAAAATACTTATGGATGAAATAATATGCAGTCTGAAATTGGATTTAAAATAGTCTGTTTAGCTAGGCTCTATGGCATGCACCTGTGGTCTCAGCTACTCAGGAGGCTGAGGCAGGAGGATCATTTGAGTCCAGGAGTTCAAGTCCAGGCTGGGCAATGTAGCAAGACTCTGTTTCATGTCATCAAAGAAAAGAGAGAAGAGAGACCTGAGCTAACACAGCAGCATGCTCAGCCGCCTTACCATATGATACTCCCTTGGACCAACTCAGGACTCTGCAGCGTCCCCACCAGCAAGAAGGCTTTCATTAGATGTGACCCTTTGACCTTGGATTTCTCAGGCTCTAGAAATGTAAGAAATAAATTCCTTTAAATTAATTAAAATAAAATAGCCTATTGGGGGTTGTAGGGAGTGAGGAAATATAGATAAAACAAGATTGGTTATGTGTGGATAGCTGTTAAATTATCTCTCTACTTCGTATACGTTTGAAAATTTCCATTACAAAAGATTTTTAAAAAGGAACGAAAGAAAAACGTCAAGATGCATTTGGACTCCTGCCCTCCATCAAGTCTTTTCTGGGCTCCATACTCCCAGGCCCATTCTCTGGAACTCAAGGGGCCTGCTTGCTTTCCTAGTCACTTGACTCATTCCATCATTACATCATTTTGCCCCTGTTGGTCTATGTCACCCCAATGAGACAGCCATTTAAGGGCAAGGACTGTGGGTGTCTGTCTAATCATTCTTTTCATCAGCTACAATTACAATGCCTGGTGAAAAAATAGACACTGGACATCATCTCTGCAAATGAAAAACCAAAGGCTATGAAAATCAGATTTCAATGAAAGCAACATTAATTTCAGCAGAAGGGAAGCTTGGTAGCTGCCTTCTCTACTAACCAAAATGATCTGACAGATGCAATTCCACTGGCTCAGCATATATTTACTGAGTCCCCCACTGTGTGAGAGACACTGTGCTGGGTACCATATGCTCCCTATTAACAACTGTCTTCTTTCTTCGGGGTCTCCATGACAGCCCAGGAAAAAACGGCTATGCACATGTGCACACACACATAAAATTATTTTCTTGTTATTATTCCCTTTAGGATCCAGTTGAAATAAACAACAAAGTTAGTATCCTTGTAGTAATCTAGCATTTGTTTGTTCGTTTTACATACTGTATTCATAAATGAAATTAAATGCATTGATATTTTAAATGGTTGTGAGGCCAATTTAAGTCAAATATTAAGTTAGCTGAGGATAAAACAACTTTTGTTTCTTCCCTGAGGCTTATTTCCATTTTAAAAAAGTTAAAAGCAAAATATATATGCATATTATTTGTTCTACTAATGATATGAAATTTGTAAATTCTGACAAGTTTAAGTAAGTAGTGGGTGACATGGGTCCCTACTCACCCTCTCCCAATCCCAAATTAAGTACAGATAAACAAATCAACCTCATGATAAGGTAAGATGAATAATATGCTCTAGTTTTGTGTCATTGTTTTCTTCAAGGTAGATTACCTACCTCAATTTTGAGTAAAATTACATTGTCTGTCAAGAAGAGTTCACATCAAATAAAGAGTATTTTCAAAGAATACACACTTAACTCACTTTGCTCACTTACCACAACTTTGAACTTAATTTTATTAAGTTGCTGCAATGACAATATTTCAGAACCTATGAAAATCTTGCTCAGTGATGGCACAGCCCAATAGCTAGAGCTATCCTTCAACACATTTAATTCCATAAATGTTAAGGTAAACTATGCTTTGCAAAAGCTATTAACAATTCATAAAGCATAACAAAGCAGAAGGCAGGATCACTATTGCACATTTTCCAGTACAGCTGCACTCGATAAGCCCAGTTTTACATGCTCGTCACCATCATGGTATTACACAGGGCATGCACCTCGAAGAAGCCGAACACATTCTTACGAAATGAACAAGTGAATGAATCTCATAAGTTTGGACTAATGAAGCAGGGTCAAATACTAAAAGCTTATATTGTACAAGAGCATCCATATATAGTTTCATTATTCTAAGAGTACATTAAAGCCAAAATATGTATCTTGATCAATGTCTTTGGATGAGGTCTACAGAACAAAAAAAAAAAAAAAAAGATTGGAAAAACTCTTTTAGTGGTGGCCAAAATAATATTTTTATCAACTACCTGAATGTAAATGATATTTATAAATATTCAACTATGTGTTCAAAATATTTAAGGCTAGTAATTTATAGTATTAGTAGTAATTTCCATTATCTATGAAGTATCTTATTAAACCAAGATAAGTGCCTACCAACTCCTAACTTGCAGCCTTCTCTAATATGGGGCTAGCACCTAGTTGCTGAAGTCAGAAACCTGGCTTGAACTCTGTCTTGGACTCCCCTTTTGCCTGGCCCCATTACCCTAATTACCAAAGTGTATTGTGCCTATGACCCAACAATCTTTTCCTTTTGTCTTCCTGGAAACCTCCCACTTTTCCTTCCAATTCACAATTCTGTATAGCTAACCTGACTCTCCCAGACAGACTTAGGCCTTCCTTATGTGTAATATACCTTAGCCATATTTCTGTTGTATCATAATTACTATACCATTATATTATAATTATTCAAACCTCTCCTTTCTTGGGAAGCGGCTATTCAGATGAATTCAACTGAATACATTGGTGGAGCAAACCCAAGCCAATATCCACAAGAGGGAGCCATAAATCAGGAATCAGAGGTAAGAAACACTAGCTCCAAGGGATCAGATTAAAAGGGTACCTGGAATGCTGAGCTAAGTAAGATCTGGGAAGTGAAGGGAAGGATGGAAATGAGAGCAGGTTAACTAAAGGAAAACAGTTCAGAATAATTGCCACAAACACTGGTGGGTCTGAACCTCACATTTACTCAAGAGAGTTCTGTTGCACGGAAATTTTTAAGCTATTTTAACACAGCCAACTCAAGGAAATCAGTCAGGGTGTTCCATTATCTGCCAGATGAATGGTCAGATATTTGGAAGGGTAGAGGTCTGATCTCTTCTCCCAGGGAAGGTAAAGCCCGGGCCTTGGCTCAGCTGGGATTCGGGAGCTGAAAGTATAAAGGAAGTGAGTCTGTGGGGGAGACTGGTTGCTATAGGTGACAGCAGAGGGGAAGTGACATCTATGGCTCAGGGAAAGGGTAGAAGGAGCCAAAGAGACTCTAAAGCTCTCATTCATTTATTCAATAAACATACAGTAGGTGCTTAATGTGTACTAAGCACTGTGCCAGGGCCCTGTGACCTCATGGTGAAAGAGAGCCTTCATAAGTACGAGAGTGTTACAGAAGGAAAGAACAGAATTTTGAAGATTATGCTCGCCAGGGGTTGCTCAGCTAGTTGTTAGGCTACAGGAGATAATGAAGCCAAGAAAGGGACCCAAACCAAGGGTAGGAGCAAAGATTCAGTGAACTGATAAGAAGAGCCAGTGGCATTCAGGAAGCCAGCCTGGGAAGATGGGCAGAGGTAGCAGTGCCTGCAGGGAAGTGTGTCCTTCAGGTGTCTGAGCCCAAGGGGGAGGGCAGGTGAGGAGCTGAACCTGTTCATAGAGGAAGGAAAGATTCTTGGACACAAGTTCACCTCTAGGCTGTAGCAAGAACAGAGTGGGCAATAAAACATTCATTTGTTGAGTAACTTAACAAATGATGAATGAATGAATATGACTGTCCTCCCTTTTACATTGTTTGATTTAATTAGTTTGATCCTTGAGGAGTATTTGAAGCAGTAAGCCTTAGAAACTTCTGTCCTGATTGCCCAGGTTGTATAAAATCTAGCACCTTTTCTTCTTTTTACTGCTCTATTTCCTCTCCTGTTCCTTCTGACTCTCCTTAACATTCTAGAGCTCTTTGAATCTCATGAGCCAAAGAAGGGAAAGGGAGTGAAGCTGAGCCATCAAGTTGCGTATTTGGGGCAAATCATAGCAAAAGACTTGCTGCAGAAACAATCAATTGTTTTAGATTTTCATTTGGCTACATTATCCTTCCATCTATACCACAGGTGTAATAAAAACTGTTATTTTACTTTGCCAGTGGAGAGTGTATCCAAGTCGTTTACAGTTCACAGCTAAATAAAATGCTATTTGGGTTCTCATTAAAGCCTTGTTAGGATGTTATATAATAGAGGAAGAAGCTTAGAGGGACAGCAAGGCCACTTGATGCTTTGGAGCACGTATTGTCTTCCCACTCATTACCTTGCCAACGTGAGTGTGCACAGTTGGTCCTTCCAGCGAGCTCCGGACCTGCCTCTTCACATCCTTGGCTGCGTTACTGAGAATCTGTCAGCTCATTCTCCTCACCCCTGGAGGGAATCACATAAGGAAGTTCAGTCAGGGTCAAGGTGGCTTGTTTCTCTTCCTCTTCAATGGATTTACTCTATAATCCTATTTGTCCTGCCAAATGAAAGGAAATCCTCATTGTCTTTTCACACTTGAGCTTCCCTAACGCAAGAGCTATCTTAAGAGTTATGACTAAGTTACCAAGTTGCTTCACGTAGGTATTTGTTTTTTCCTGGAATGGTGATGGGATCAAGGCCCAAATCTATGAAACAGTTTGTGAGAATTTTTGGAAGTATAAGGCATTTATCAGGATGAATAGTGGTGGTTTGATGTTGATCTTACTCATTTTCATTTCTGTTATTCTCTGAGAATTTTAACCACGTTACTTGAAACTTCCTCAAAAAATGATTTAATGATAAAACTTTCAGAAGAGCAAAATGTTAATAAGCCCCAGTTCCTAATCTGGCCTGTGTCTAGTAATAGTCAATGTCTCAAAATTTCAGGATAATTAAAAATAAGGCTTCCTAAAGTTGCAATAAACCTTTTTCTGTCTCTTCAGGTAATTGAAAGGATGCCATATGCTATTTTAAGTGCAAAAATATTTTACCTCAAAGGATCCAATTGGATCTCAGAAAAATGCTATCTAGAGAAAAACTACCCATAAAAATCATAGAATTATAAAAGAATAAGGTGAAAATAGTCTTAGAGGTCAGTGCAATAATTGATGATGAGGAAGCTAAGGCTGCTCAGATGACATGATTTGTACATAGTGACAAAACTCATGAATGGAGAACCAGGACACAAACATGAATCTTCTATTCCCCAAAGTCCAAGGCCATGTACAGAAAATTCTAGGCCACTGCACATCCTCCCTTTTATAATTGTACATTTAGTAATACAAACTTCATATTAAATTTCCAAGTTCATATCCGGATTGAAGGATATGTCTCCATGTATTTCCTTAAACATTTCCAACTGTTTTTTTTTTTTTTTTTTTTTTTTTTTTTAACTTATTGCATTTGGCCTTTATTCTCAATTCAAAAGCTTGGTATAAGTGCAAGCCTTTTGGAATTTTTTAAAAGATAGAGATTTCCTTTGTGTCTGAGATCTAGATTTTCCTTAGATCTTATTTCCTCTTGGTTAGTTCAATTTTCCTCTTTAAAACTCCTTTATTTTCATTTAACTAAGGAAGTGTGTTCATCATGTACCTTCTTACCTCTTGAAATATTTGTTTTGTTTAGCCATGAAAGTCCAAATGCAATTTAACACCTAAAAAGAGAAGAGGTAAAATTGTAAAACTGCAACAATTTTGCTAAATTGAGCAGTACTTCTTTAAAAATCTTAGGAAATATGAATTCTTCTATTGTGAGCTATACACTCATTGTCACTTAAAGACAACTACCACTTCTCTAAACTCAGCCAGTGAGGTATCTAATCCTAATGTCCTTTCACCAAGGTAAGAAATGGTTATCTTTCTGGATATTAAAAGACAATAAATATATCAATTAAATTAAAAGATGAAGATTATTAAAGTGATTTAACAGATTTAAAGATTATTAGAGTTCATTTCTCCAGTCTGACTACAGCTCCAAAGGATGAATATTAAATGAAACATATTTAATAATTTTTAATTCAAATCAATTTCATATTCTTGAGATGTTCATCAAAAATAAATGCTGACATGTTATCATACAAGTTCAAAGCACTTCCTGTTTGGTAAAAACGGAGACCTAATGTTCTGTATAATCATGTTGTCTTGAGAAAAGGCTTCAGTTTTATAGAAAGTATTCTCTCCCCCATGCCAGGAATTGAAAGGAGGGAAAAGAGACAAAAAAACAAAAACATAAAAAAACAAAAAACAGTTGTTGGGTAGAAAAATAATTCTTGTAGTATCATTATTAAATTTGGCTACAAACAGTATTGGTATGCTTTATGTCCAAAATGGTATTGTTGGAATTGCTTTAATGGATGAATAATTATTTTACCATGTAACCATGGATTTTACCAGAATACCTCCCCTATGTAAGGCAAAAGTGAGCAAGTTTAAAAACAGTAACTCATGATCACCTGCTACTTTAAAAATCCAGTGATATGCATACCTTTTATTCAGAAGTTAGTAATGCCCTCTAGATCTCTCTTTTTATTCTGCACCTTTGTCAGCCAACCCACTTTATGGCTATTAAGTCCATAAAGCTTCTGAATCCTCTACAGCTCATCTCAAAACAAAATCTAACCACCTGACATGCAGGGCTGGTTGTGTGAAAATACAACAATCCCTCTCCAAGACCGTGATAACCTGAGTCAACAGTGAACACATTAGTGAAATACAATTGTTGGTTTATGGAGTAATTCCAGTTAGCCACTGAACATGAGGTATCTTCTAATTCTTCCATTGTTTAAAGATTCATTCCATTTGTTTGCCCGTAAGCCAAGTGGACACAAAAGAAGAAACAATGAAATCATGAGTTGATCTGGTCCACCTAAAATAACTCCCATTACTTAAAAAAAAACCTAAATTAATTCAGTCTTTGCTTTAATAAAACATATTTAAATGGAAACTTTGAGCTATAATAAAGAGTATTCTTCAAACTATAAAAAAGACTAAAATTCTTTATATCAAAAATTTTCATTGATGTATAGGACAATCTAGGTTTCCTGAAAGAAAACAAATAGACCTCTAAAAAGATAACATAAATGTATACCTCCACTACTTCCACCAAAGTAAAAATACCATACTCTTTTTCAAAACAAGTAGTTAAAGACTAGGATAGCTGATCTAGATGGGACCCTAGAAGGTATCTCACCTTGCCCCCTGACATTTGATGGAGAAAAAAACTGGGGAGCAGATAGGTTCACTGATTTGAGGTAGACACAGGTCAGTGGCTAGCATGTAACTAAACTAGAAGTAGACTAATGGTTGCATGAATCTCTTCTCTACTCTCTATGTAGGATATAGTTCACCATCATCCTCTTGCCTTCCTGTTTAGGATCCTCTCTGCTATGCACTTGTTACAAGTGCCTAATCTATTATCTGTTCCTAAAGAGTCTGACGTTCCCAGTTAACTATTAAGTTTGGAAAATAATCTCTTAAACTAGAGTGCAGTCTTAAACCAAAATGTAGCTCTGGCATATTAACAGATGTTGTCTGACAAAAGTAGTCTCTGGTCAAATTGGTTTGGAAAATTCTAGATTAAGCAAATGTTTCTTTTCTATAGAATAGTTTCAGGCCTGATGTGCATTGTGAGTCTTCAGGCATGCATATGTCAACCTTATTAGATTATGGCATCTTTTTTTTTTTTTTTACAAAGCAGATATCATAGACACTGTAATAAAGTGAAACACAATTTGAGAAACACTGTGACACAAGGTAATTCCTAATGAGCTTATCTTGGATGCATACTTTCCAAAAATATAGGTACTTTTAATAATTATTAATAAAATGAATTGTTATTTTGATCATTTAAAATACATAGTAGAAAATTAAACTGACCTCTATTTATACTAGCTAATGATAAGAAGATATCCAGAACCTTTTAAAATTGACTTTTGGAATATTAAAAAGGCTTTAAGAGGTGAAGAAATTAAAACTTAAGATGGCATTTCATATACTGTGAAATGAGATGCTGAGGGTGGACGACAGGAGGACTCCACCAGTTAACATCAGATTACTTCACGTCTGTATCTGCTCCCTTGTGAATAGAGGTGCCATTTATTCAGCGCTTGCTGCATACTACACTGTGCTAAGCACCTTATTTACACCAGCTCTAGAAGATAGAGTCTATTACAATTCAAACCTAAGTTGGTCAAGTTTCAAAGTCTATGCTACTAATCTCACTATGACACACCTTCCCCAGCCTATCCCAGTTAGCAAAATTCAAATAATTCACATCAACTCTGCTTTTTCCTCCATACCGCAACTCCTGAAAGTGCCAAGATGTAAGCCAGAATTCTGCCTGTATTTCAGAACCATTTACCTCTCCTTCAAGCAAGGAGAGGGACACAGCTGCTGCTTGCTTGTAATTCTGTGTAAGTTTTATGATTTCATTTTAGAACAGCACTTCCTATATATTCTCAGGGTTTATTCCTATCATTCCTCACGAAGGTGCGCTTAGGCAGAAGAACGGATACCCCCACCAGCACATTGTTCATTTTTAGGGACTTAGTTTTAAATAAAACACGCAGTTTTAAAAAGATGAAGCAGAAAGTCAAGTAAAAAATCATAATTTTTAAAATTTAAAAAATTTTTAATGCAATCTAATTCTAAATGTATCTACTCAGCACAGTGAGAAGAGACAGAGAAATAAGTGAACCCTTCTTAAAGTGTTTACCAACTTTCTGCAAATCCTACCTAACATGCCTCTAGAAATATTTTCTCAGACAATAGAAATTGAGATGCAATGAATTCAGTTACTTTACATAGAAAAATTGCTTGCCTAACATCCTATATAGTTTGAGTGAGTTAACTGTCATAGCCCATTCTTTTCACTTATTAAAAGAGAGATAAAAGAAACTTCTTTCAAGTTCTGTTCATTCCTCTGTTTTTCAATTTCTCTACAGGAATTTTCATCCACATCATGCATGAAAGACACAGTAGAGAACAGAGCTATCATCCAACTGCATCAGAACTTATTGACTGTTTCTTCAACTACCTAAAACTTTCAGAAAAACAATATGTCCTCAGAACCTAAGCAGTTGCCTCCATTTCTCCCATTTACTTTGTAGAAGTCTATACATAATTCCATCATCTTTAAAACTGAGACCCCTTGAGATTGCGCTTTTAAAGTAATGCTGAAAAAGATTCTACTGCTTAATATTTATTTTCGGTCTCTAATGAAGGCAGAGAGTAATCTTCATTCCTGAAGAGTTGTGACAATGTAAACATAAAACATTTATCTAGAATTTGGTCAGACAGAGGAGCACATATGAAAGTCACTAGAATGTGCTAAATCATGACCATGACCATAACAACAGAAACGTGAGAAAAAAACTTGTCAGAAGCTTAGGGCCATGTTTTCGTAGGGGTGGAGGGGCACAGAGAGGATGTATTGCTCTTCATCTATCTTGAGCAAATGTTTGCTTTGGTCTATTTTTACTTCCTCTCCCACTTCCTACTAAACATGTCACACTAGAGTCAGTCATGTCAATATTTAAAGGGACTCATTTAGCAGCTGCATTGTCTCCACTTCCCGTCATCACGGAACACTAATGTTAGCTGTTGTCTACTTTCAAAATAAGTTTTAAACATAGTTATCTCCATCCTTATGCTCTCTTCCCACAATCGGCTTCCACATTTTCAAATCAAACCACTTCTAATAATAGTTCATCAGTTCTGAAGTTCTACTTTGTCTGTGTTTCATATTCGGTGTTTCAAATAAGCTGAAGGAAAGATACAAAATTAATGTATTAATTCAATTTACTGACCTTCTGAATCAGATCTCTCCAGTGGCAAACCCTGGGCATCTGCATTTTCTTATTTTTTAAATAATTGCCTTTCCTTATTTAAAACTTTTATTAATCAGGGGCCACGTGCAATGGCTCATGCCTGTAATCCAGCACTTTGGGTGGTGGAGGGAGGCGGATCACCCGACGTCAGAAGTTTGCGACCAGGCTGGCCAACATGGTGAAACGTGAAACCCTGTGTCTACTAAAAAATACAAAAATTAGCCAGGTGTAATGGCAGGTGCCTATAATCTCAGCTACTCAGGAGGCTGAAGCAGGAGAATCGCTTAAACCCAGGAAGCGGACGTTGCGGTGAGCCGAGATCGCGCCATTGCACTGCAGCCTGGGCGACAAGAGCAAAACTCTGTATCAAGAAAAATTAAAATTAAAATTAAAAACTTTATTAATCAGATTTAAATATTTTTGAACTGACTTTTTATTTATTAGTTTTTTTTTTTTTTCTTTTGTTCTGCTTTCCAGGAAATGCCTCAATTCTGTCTTCCAAACTTTTCACTGAATTTCTTATTTTGCCATCATATTTTCAATTCCCAATGCCTCTTTTCTATTCTCCTAATGTTTATTTTCTCATAGTACCCTGTACATTTTTTTCCCTCCATATGTACATTCTTTTCTCTACAAGGGTGTTGAAATTACAGTTCCTTTGACGTTTTCTCCTTTTCCTTGTATTATCTGTAATGAAATTTGAAAATTTCAGTGGAGAGTTTCTTTGTTCCTTGTTTGTTCTGAGGAAGGAAGAAAGTGGAAGCTTTCTTGAAATATATGATGGACAGTGCAATAAAAACTCTAATTCTCCCCCACTTCCTGTAGTCAACCCGTTGTCATGTGACTTTGCAGTTCCCCTAATTGGAGGCAGAATCTGTCCCCCGAACCCTTGAATCTGAGCCAGTCTTAGGACTTCCTTTGGCTGATACAACTTAGCAAACATCACCATGTGCCAATTCTGAACCTAGGCCTCAAGAAACTTTGTATATTTTTGCTTATGCTCTCTCTTGCACCTCTGTCATCCCCATAAACCACGATCAGGTTAGTCAGCCAGAGGACAAGGAACACATAGAGCAGAGTCAGGTTGCCCCAGTTATTCCAGCTAAGTCTACTCTAGACAAGCCAAGGCCAGCCAACCTCCAGACATAAGAGCAACTCCAGTCAAGCTCAAGCAGAGTCCACAGTAGACCAGCCTAGATGAGGGAGTAATAAATGTTTCTTAAATATGTCCTTGAGATTTTGTGGTTGTTGGTTACATAGTATTATCTGGGAAATAGACAACTGATATAGACAGGTGGTCAGTAGTCAGATGTGGAGGATCACGTATGATGCATCAGGGGATTTAAATTTATGCTTCCAAAAAAAAAAAAAAACAAACTCTGAAGTGTCTTAAAAGGGGAAGAACATAGGCTGGGCACAGTGGCTCACACCTCTAATACCAACACATTGGGAGGCCAAGGCAGGCAGATCACCCGAGGTCGGGAATTGGCCTGGTCAACATGGTCAAACTCTGTCTCTACTAAAAATACAAAAATTAGCAGGCGTGGTGGCGCCTGCCTGTAATCCCAGCTACTCAGGAGGCTGAGGCAGGAGAATTGCTTGACAGAATGAGACTCTGTCTCAAAAAAAAGTGGAGGGTGGGGAAGAACATGATTTGATTTGCATTTTGGAAAAGCAACTCTGGCTACAATGTGTAGGTTCCGTTGAAAGTAGAATCTCTTATAATAGTCCAGGTAAGAGACGAGTGCCTGAATGAGGGTAACATCAGTGAAGATGGTAAGGAGAAGACAAATACCAGAAATGCCAAAAAGGTAAATATTATAGTATATACTAACTGGTTGGTTGTGGAGGAAGGTAAGGAAAGATTCTGGTGTGTTTCCCAGATATGGGGTTTTGAGACCATGAAATGAACTGGAACTAAATTCAGGGAGAAGACATATTAAGTTCAGTTTTGCTATACTGAAATTGAATCCTTATGGGACATTCAAGAAGATGTTGGGCAGCCCATTTTATGTATAGCTCCGAAGGTCAGGGTACAGCTCAATTTTAAATAGCAATATTAATTTAGGAAACCGCAGTAGATGGATAGTAAATAGAGTCATGAGTTTGGATGAGAACACTCAGAAGGAGGGTATATAATGAGAAGACGGTCAAAGACAGAGGATGGGGGATAAACAATGTTTAAGATGCTTGCTGAGAATGGAGGGACAGCAAAGTGGGGGGAGGTGGGATGGGGAATCTCAAAGTCAGAAGAACACTTTAAAAAGAGAAGGATCAATGGTATCTATTTGGTGTGAACTGTATCTCTCCCGTTAGCAATGCCCATCTAAAATTTTAGAACAAGAAAAGGATTTAAAGATCAAGAACTCAACATTGCAATGATCTCTACAGAATTATTTTTCAAAAGAAATAAATAATTTTGTATGCATTGGCTCCTGTGAATCTGACACCAGAATGGTAAGTTAAAATATTTCTGGGCCAGACACAGTGACTCATGCCTGTAATCCTAGCACTTTGGGAGGCCAAGGAGTGTGGATCATTTGAGGTCAGGAGTTCAAGACCAACCTTGCCAACATGGTGAAACCTGTCTCTACTAAAAATATGAAAAATTAGCCAGGCATGGTGGTGCATGCCTGTAATCCCAGCTACTCGGGGCACTGAGGCAGAAGAATAGCTTAAACCTGGGAGGTGGAGGTTGCAGGTAGCTGAGATCATGCCACTGCACTCTCAGCCTGGGCAACAGAGACTCCATTTCAAACAAAATAAAATATTTCTGAAAATATTTTAAAGAATCACGTCAAAAACTGTAGAATCACATTTTAAGTCTCATGAAATTTAAGAGAGAGAAGAATAATTATTCTTAGTATCCGTAATGGATTCTTTTCTTTCTATTACTAATTTCAGGTAACTTTCCCTAGCGAGCACTAGAACAATGTTCAGCCAACATACAGGTTGTCTCTCTCTAGTGCAGGGCACTCTGTTCGATTTTTAAAAATAACTTCTCATTCACACCAGCCGATTTAAAAACAAGCTAGGAAGCATTTAGGCCAAATGTGCAGGGACTTCGAGGAGCCTACATGTTTTGATCTTCTGTGACAGTACCTCCATTTTAATCTTGCTATTTTACAAGACAGATTAAACATTGATAAATTAGTCTGCTGTGTTAGGGTTGTTTTGTTCTTATTAATGTACACTCCTGAGAAACTTATTTTATGAGCTTTCCCTTATAAATGAGTGTGAAAGTAACACTCCCAGAATGTAAGGCAATCCATCCAATATTTAGAAGTCATTCGCACCGAGGATTTCTTGAACGTTGTGGTTATACAGCTGTCACCACAGTCTAAGTTGTGCAGATTTTACCAACGCAGTAAACTTCAGAGAACAGTGGGCTTTACAAGCGACAGACTAAGTAAGGTTCATTTTAGGTCTCCCACCTTGAGGAGGAAGGCGACCATAGCAGTTGCTCTAACCACCGGAGGGGGCCATTTCATCAAATTCAAGCCCGCCTATAATTAAGTAAAACTATTTTTTGTTATTGATAGGCTTCCCATCTAGTAGTGAGAAGTGCTTGGTTACCATTTTCAAATGAGAAGAGCTAGGACCCTCCCTTGGCTGGGGCTTGTATTGCAAGGGTGCCTCAAACCCTTGATCACCCCTATTAGGACTGAAATAGTACTGGCAGGAGCACAGGGGATCCATGAATAGCTCATCAGCACCTTCAGCAGCTGTTCATGTCACGTTATTGACCTTGCCCACAAGGAAATAAGTGCTACTTGCTTTTGTATGGATGAACTAACACATTGCTAAGCTGCAATACTAAACACATTCCTTATGGAAAATGTACCCTTAAAGAAGCTCACGAAACTTGGGTGTAGGTGAAGAGGGATTCCTTTCTAAATTTACCCACGTTATTTCACCAGCATTTCTCCAGTATCCTTGGAGATACTGGTAGTTAAGAACAGGAGCTTTTTAGTCATATAATGGTTCTGCCCGTTTCAGTAGCCAAGAACAAAAGCCCAACTCAAAGTAGTTTAGTAGAGATAAAGAGACATACATTGGATCACATAGCTGAAAGACCCAGATATATACTCTCTTCAGGAACAGCCAGCTTCAGAATTTAATATCTTGAGGATGCTATTGCCTTGTCTCCATCTCCTGGCTCTACTTTCTTGTGTGTTAACTTCAATGGCAGGCAGATTTTCTTCTCATTGTACCAGGTAGGCCCAGTCAGTTCCGGGTTTAAATGGCTCTTATACCCAGGGACCTCTTTTCCAATAGCTCCAGCAAAAGTGCAGGCCTCAGTATGGATCAGACCACCTTAGGACGTGTGTCCACTGAAGCCAGGCCTGCGTCCTGTGCTCTCCTATGACTACCAACGTTATAAAACCTGAAGAGAGAGAATGGTAAAACTATGAATGCACGGAGCTGACTGCATAGAGTGAGAATGAGAAAGAGCTGGTCTCTTAAAAGCAAAAAAAAAAAAAAAAAACTGACTGCTGAGACCAGCTCGGTTGGGGAGACCTGAACCCAGCAGTGCTAGCGGAATTAAAGACACACACACAGAAATATAGAGGTGTGAAGTGGGAAATCAGGGTTTCCCAGACTTCAGAGCTGAGAGCCCAGAACAGAGATTTACCTACATATTTATTAACAGCAAGCCAGTCATTAGCATTGTTTCCATAGATATTTGATTAACTAAAAGTATCCCTTATGGGAAACAAAGGGATGGGCCGAAATAAAGGGGTGGGTATGGCTAGTTATCTGCAGCAGGAACATGCCCTTAAGGCACAGATTGCTCGTCCTATTGTTTGTGGTTTAAGAACGCCTTTAAGCGGTTTTCTGTCCTGGGTGGGCCAGATGTTCCTTGCCCTCATTCTGGTAAACCCACAACCTTCCAGCGTGGGCATTATGGCCATCATGAACATGTCACAGTGCTGCAGAGATTTTGTTTATGGCAAGTTTTGGGGCCAGTTTATGGCCAGAGTTTGGGGGCCTGTTCCAAATACGTCCCCTTTCCTTGATTTGCAAAGCAATAAAAGCAAAGGCAGCTCTGTCATGGTGAGCTACTTCTCGCAGGAGTCAGGATCTACATCTGCAGACTATACAAAGACAAACAATACATATTAAAAGCACAATCATCATTGAAATCACAGAGCTTCCAAGTGTTTTTATCCATTTAAATGGGTTACTAGCTGCCAATCTGTCTGCAGCTCCTTTTAAGCACTCCAGTTCTCGGCATTAAGGTCAGGTGTGCCTGGGAAGCTTTAAATATTTGTTCTTTTAATTTTGCAATATCCAAAGACAAGTTTGTAGAGTGTCTTTCTAGATGCTTTTTTATTCTTTCCCAAATTTTGATCTGATTAAGAGCTATTAATAGTTTCCACAAATCCTTATATTTAGCTCCTACAAAGGGCCATATCATTTGAGGTTGAGGTGCCACTATACTGCCATGGTTCCAGATAATAGGAACTTTTGCTGTACTGATCATTTCTACCCTCTGACCATTTTGTTCAGATCAGCTGAACATAGTGTGGCCATGGCATGCAGACTAAGAGGTGCAATTCAAGCTAAACATACCCTCAGTGGACCAATTAATAATGATTCCATAAGAATCGTTGTGCAGCACCTCTGCCTGTTCTGCAGTGAAATCTTCCTAAACAAGTACGTTCTTTTTTTCTGGCCAGGTTCAATTTTGTTTACCAATGGGTTTTCGAGGGCGGTATGCCTCAATTATAGGAGCAGATTTATTATGGTAAATACTGAGATCAGAAAGCATGTGTAACTGTGTCATAGAGTGATTACATCTCGGCATTATTGCCAGCTAAGATTGATAAATATTCCCAATAAGTATAATTGTTCTCTGTGTCAGCCCTTATTGAAGGAATACTTACGGCAGTGGTGATAACTACTATCATAGCTACCATTAAATTACTCATTGTGACTGGCGGTCCCACTTTCCTCAGGTTTTCTTCTGCCATCTGTGACAGCTTCTTGATCTGTCCCCAGGTGGGTGGCTGTGTTCAACGGGTGTTGCTCATGACAGCTGGGATCCTCCTCAGTGTCAGTCTCGACATGGCTGCAACCAGGGAGTCCTCAGGATCCTCCCGGAATATCTTCCTCTGCATCTGGCTCATGATAAGGTTTCAGGTGTCTTGGTGGTATCCAAATCAGCTGTTGATTTCCACCTGGAGAAACAAGCATAACCTCTACCCCAAGTTATTATTTTACCTATTTCCTGACTTTTTGTTATCGGATCTCTCCACCTAATCAGTTGTTCTGCTTCTGTCTTTGCAGCTGGTTTCTGTAGATGCTGTTTAGCTGCTGATAACATCTGGCATTTGGGCAGGTTCAAAAATTTAAAGTTAATAATGCTAGATTCAACTGTGTATGAGCTGTCCCATAATCCCTGTTTCTCCCCCTTTTTTGTTTTTGTCATTAGTTGTTTATCTGTATGAAATCATAACTGAGCATTTTTAATTAACTGTGTGGAATGAACCATGTATGAAGAATCAGAAATCACATTAATAGGCATATCAAAAGCAGTCAATACCTCAATTACAGCTACAAGCTCTGCTTTTTGAGCTGAAGTATACGGCGTCTGGAAAACTTTACCTTTTGATCCAGAATAAGAAGCTTTACCATGACTAGACCCATCTGTAAAACAACGAAAACGCTTAGCAGGCTGCAGGTTGTTTACTGCAGGAACTGTAAATGCAAACCATTCACAGTCTTGCTCAGCTAAGGGGATAGTAAAGAAACAGTCTTTTAAATCTACGACTATTAAAGGCCAATTTTTTGGAATTATAGCAGGAGAAGGCAATCCTGGCTGTAATGCTCCTATAAGTTGTATAACTGAATTGATGGCTCTTAAGTCAGTTAACATTCTCCATTTACCTACTTTTTTCTTAATTACGAAAACTGGAGAATTCCAAGGGGAAAATGTTGGAGCTATGTGCCTATTTTCTAATTGTTCAGTAACTAATTTCTCTAAAGCCTCCAGTTTCTCTCTACTTAGCTGCCATTGTTCTATCCAAATTGGCTTATCTGTTAAAGGTTCTGGAGGCTTAACAATGGCCACCATCAAAATGATATCCTAATCTTTGATGGGAACTTTGTCTTTTCACTTGAAGCAGTTCTTTCAAACCTTGCAAATATTTTTCTAGTCCCATACCAGGGACATACCCCAGTTCATGCATTGTATGTTGACATTGAGGGCTATATAATTGTTCTGGAATTAGAACTCGTGCCCCCCCATTGTTGTAATAAATCTCTCCCCCATAAATTTATAGGTACAGGAGTTATAATTAGTTGAATGGTCCTAGGTTGTCCATTGGGCCCTTCACAATGCAAAATGTAACCACTTTGATATACTTCAGGGGCTTTACCAACTCCAACTATGTTAAATTGAGCAGGTTGAATTGTCCACACGGACAGCCAGTGCTGTAGAGAAATGATTGAAATGTCCGCTCCTTTATCTACCAAACCTTTAAATTTCTTTCCCTGAATAGTTATTTCACAGGTAGGACATTTATCAGTAATTTGATTTACCCAATAAGCTGCTTTGCCTTGTTTATTTGTGCTTCCAAATCCTCCTGTTCGTTTAATTTCACTTTTTCCCATCCCCACATATGGCACAATCAGGACTGTGCTATGCGATCTCCTGGCTCTGCTTTCCAGGGAACAGAAGTAGATATAACAATTTGAATTTCCCCATTGGAATCTGAATCAATGACTCCTGTATATATTTGTACCCCTTTTAAACTTAAACTAGACCTTCCTAAAAGTAATCCTATCGTCCCTGCTGGCAAGGGTCCACAGGCTCCTGTTGGGACCTTTTGCGGGAGTTCCCCAGGCAGAAGGCTCACAGGTTTTGTGCAGTATAAATCTACTGCAGCACTACGGGCTGTGGCGGAAGACAGACATTGTACAGGGGTGAGCAAATGGCATGAGCTGAAAATGCCCCAGTTTAGAATGGGCCCGGGACGGGCCCCTCATGGCATTTCCTGAAATCAGGTTCCCATCTTTATCAAACTTAGAGTGACACTGATTAGCCTAATGATTTCCTTTTTTACATTTTGGACATATTTCAGGCTCAGCAGTTTTCTTTTCTTCCTTATCTGGTGGCCTGAATTGCTGATATTTTCTACATATTTTTTTTAGTATGAATAGCTTGTTTAAATTCTTTGAGTAATTTCAAAGGAAAAGGCTCAAATATAGCTATAATATTTCCCTGTTGATCTGGGGGGGGGGTGTATTCTAACAGGGAACTGCCAAACCTCTAAATCACCCTCTCATCTAGCTTGCTGAATTCCTGCCTGAATAGAACTAAGAGCGGTCGCTCAAGTCGCTGCTCGAACAGTCACTGGGGCAAACTACTTTTCACCCAGTGTCCTCCGGAAAATAAAGATCTGGAGGGTCAGGCCACTCTTTTTCTTCAAAATAATAATGAGGGGGTGCAGAAGGGTAAAGATGAACTTCTCCCTCCTTTGCCACTTTAGCGTTAGCTGGCAAACAAACCTGCTCTGTAACCTCTTCTTTTACTTCATTATACTCTCCTCCTTCTTCATCATTAGTGTGAAAAGGTTCCAAGGTGGAACGAACCAGATCCCACACTTGTCTCACTGTTACTCTGATACTTCCGAGCTCCCCTTCTTACTCACCACGAGGATTGTTTTAAGAGTACTCAGGTGTCCTCTAGCTAGTTCCACGTTCTCCAACTGTCACTCCAGTGACCCTTCGACCCGGATTTGAGCTCCCACGATGGACACTACTTGCCAAGACCAGCTCAGTCGGGGAAAACCTAACCCAGTGGCACTAGAGGAATTAAAGACACACATACAGAAATATAGAGGTGTGAAGTGGGAAATCAGGGGTCTCACAGCCTTCAGAGCTGAGAGCCCTGAACAGAGATTTACCCACATATTTATTAACAGCAAACCAGTCATTAGCATTGTTTCTATAGATATTCTACTAATTAAAAGTATCCCTTATGGGAAACAAAGCGATGGGCTGAAATAAAGGGGTGGATGTGGCTAGTTATCTGCAGCAGGAACATGCCCTTAAGGCACAGATCGCTCATGCTGTTGTTTGTGGTTTAAGAACGCCTTTAAATGGTTTT
The DNA here is from genome assembly GCF_008728515.1 of Papio anubis. Lineage (NCBI taxonomy): Eukaryota > Metazoa > Chordata > Mammalia > Primates > Cercopithecidae > Papio > Papio anubis. The sequence goes on from NC_044976.1 coordinate 176,294,479, forward strand.
CCGCCCTGGGCGGGCCAGGTGTTCCTTGCCCTCATTTCAGTAAACCCACAACCTTCCAGCGTGGGTGTTATGGCCATCATGAACATGTCACAGTGCTGCAGAGATTCTGTTTATGGCCAATTTTGGGGCCAGTTTATGGCTAGATTTTGGGGGCCTGTTCCCAACAAAAGACATTATTTCTGAAAGAAGGAAGGGATGTTAGACACACAGAAAAGCTTTATGTCTCTTACAGTTTGTAAAGCACTTACCACAGTGCTTGGAACATAAAAAGAACTTTAAAAAATAGTAGCTAAAGGAATTAATAAAGTAATTATAATGATGATGATGATGACAATATTTTTGAGAACCAAATAGATGATGATATACTCTGAAGATAAGATCATTGCTAGTTATTTCAGTATAGAACACACTATTCTTTGTACAACTCATCAATTGATCTATTTAACTGCAAACTTGGATATAAATGATGTCAGTGCTATATGATTATTATTAAGAAATAATGAAAAGGCAAAGAAAGCATATTCAGTGACTCAAGAAAACTGGCATTCGGATGCAGATAATTTTGTGTTCTAGCAAATGGCTGCTTGAGTGGGGACTTGAGGAACATGTTTTGTTTTCCTGCTTCAGTTATTATGAGGTGCCATTGGGTAAATTTGTATCTCATTTACCTTTGAGGAGAAATCCTTGTTTCAGGCAGGCCCATCAAACATGACTGCCAACCACTGGGCATTTGTTCAGGGGGTCTTCGCAGCCTGAAGTGGATCCCTCCTCCTCTCTGGCTATCCAAAGCACTCTGCAATTTAAGGCCATCTCTGCTTTGCATACTGCTCCAACTAGCATTGACCTCCTCTATCTCACAGCCCTGTAAAGTCACTGACAAAACCAGAAAATTTACTTTAGCGAATTTTGTTTCTATAGCACAATGTTGACTCTTCATCTTGCTCTTTTGTATTGTCCCTATATATTTTTCATGGTGTACCTCATTCTCCATGTCTACCCCCTTGCAGTTTGTGTTTGGTGATTCTGAAGTACCTACACATCTTTTAAACATGCTATACTTTGGCTGGGTGCGTTGGCTCACGCCTGTAATCCCACCACTTTGGGAGGCTGAGGTGGGTGTATCACGAGATCAGGAGACCGAGACCATCCTGGCTAACACGGTGAAACCCCATCTCTCCTAAAAATATAAAAAATTAGCCGGGTGTGGTGGTGGGCACCTGTAGTTCCAGCTACTCGGGAGGCTGAGGCAGGAGAATGGCGTGAACCCAGGAGGTGGAGTTTGCAGTGAGCTGAGATCGCGCCACTGCACTCCAGCCTGGGTGACAGAGCAAGACTCCATCTCAAAAAAATAAAACTAAAAAAATAAAAAATAAACATGCTATACTTTATCTTCTCTTTGCAAAACCACTTCTTGAATATGGAATGGGATCCTACACTCTGCCAGCCTTTTCCCCACTTTCACTCTTCACCTGATTACATCCTACTCATCCTACTTAGCTTAGATGTCCTCTCCTAAGTCTTCCATGACCCTAGAAGTTATGACAGGTGCTCCTATACTTTTCCAGAGCCTCTTCAGCAGTTCAGATAAACATTTTCTTTGTGAATATTACCAATGCAAAATCTTCGATAAGCCTTTGATCTACTTAGCAAGTCAAAAATAGATCACAGGAGAAAAATTAGAGAGCAATTTAATCCTAAATGTCATTGTACTCACTAAAAATACATGAGGAGTTCAACAAAAGAGAAAACTAAGGAAGGTTTTAGGGAATGGTGTGTTTTATTCATCACAGTATACTTAGCCCTGGGCTCAGTACCTAGAACGTATAGATAACACATATCAATACCCAGACAATCAAATAGAATAATGTGGACTTGCACAAATGCCCAAGGGATGGAGGGGAAAACAGAGGGAGGAATGGAGGGCAGGGACATCTAGTGCAGTGCTGAGTGCAAACTGCATTTGAACACATAGGGCTGAGTAGATTATTATTGTATCTGGTTTGCATTTGTTATAAAACCAGATGAATTATACCATCCTTGCTCTAAGGCAGAGGTAAAAAGCATCTTTAAAAAAGAGAATAGGAAAAAATCAACCACAAAGTGGTATACGCCTGTAGTCCCAGCTACTCCAGAAACTGAGGAGGGAGGATCTCTTGAGCCCAGGAGTTCAAGACCAACCTGGACAAAACAGCAACACCGTCTCTTGGGAAAAAAAAAAAAAAAAAAAAGTGTGTGGAGGTTTACAGCAAAGAGGATAAGGGAAGTAAGAATGATGAGCCACATCTACAGAATAGTTTGTTTTATAGTCTTACTCCTAGAATATCTAAGAACAAATATCTGAAATTGTCTGCAATGGATTCTGTTTTAAAGAAGAATGGTTTTAAATCAAGTCAAACACTTTAAACTTTGACTGGGGACTGAGAAATCACATACCTCTTATCCTAAACAGCATCTCTCGGACAAATCTGGGATGTATTTCCTATGAAACAGAAAACAATACATTACTGGTGTGAACCGTAATAGAGAGTTCTGGGAGATCTATTGTTTATCAAGCCATGAATCTGTATACATCGCTTGTAATGAAATAATCACTCTGCAGGAACTTAATACAGTCTGGGAATGATTCTTGAGTGTTGTACCCAGGGAACCTAATAATGAAACTTGAAGCAACTGTGTAAGAGGAACAGAAAAACAACCCAAGCTGTTAACTCTTATTGAGTCTATTTTCTCATAGAGAATCCGGAGAAAACAAAAGACATTTTGTTTGAAGTGTTTTTGCCTTCCTCAAGTAGGAGAAAAAAAATTTTTTTCCTTTGAAGTACTTCCAAATTAAACATTGTGAAGCGTAATTCTTCCTTTATATCTGAAATATTTACTAATTCTGAAATTAGAAAATTTTGCCTTTCAAAAAATATTTAATTAGCATCTACTTGTGCTTGGAACTAGACATTGTGGAGAATACAAGATAAATAAAATTACAACAGCATCACCTGGGAACTGGTTAAAAATGCAAGTTCTTAGGGTCCACCCAGACCTAATGAATCAGAATCTGCATTTTAGCAAGATCCCAGGTGATTTGTATGTACTTTATAATTTGAGAAGCAACATTGTAACTGCATATAGGGTTTTATTTTTGTTTTTTAATACTGTTGCCTGGATCCCAGTCCCAGAAATTTTTATTTAATTTTCATGGGGTGCAGCCCAGCCATCATGACTCTCCTAAATTGCGACAGAGTTTAAGAACAGCTGCCCTGCTGTCAGTGAAGCTACCCAGCCATTTTGATCCTTGCAGTCTAGGCTCTTCCTAAAATGCGGACTCGGATTCATTTGATCTGTGCTAGATCCTGAGAATTTGCTTTTCTAACAATGGTGTGACTTTACTACTCTTATATCTTCCATAATGCCTAGCTCCAGGCACAATTAGATGCTCAATAAATAATTTTTCAAGGCCTACCTACATTATTCTCCATATAATTATATGTTATGGCTACTTTTCACACTTTTTTTTTAATGACAGCACAAACTCAAACCTCTAAGGAATCGCAAGAAGGAAAATTAATGTTAACTTAACTGGTAACAGGCTGTTTGTTATGTGTTGAATTGTGTCCCCTCAAAAGATATGTTGAAGTCCTAACCCCTAGAACCTCAGAATGTGATCTTATTTGAAAATAAATGTAATTGCAGATAAAATTAGTTAAGATGAGGTCATACTGGAGTAGCATGGGCCCTTAATCAAAAGTGACTGACTTCCTTACAAGAAGAAGAGAAGAAACACAGAGACACACACACAGGGCCATGTAACAACAAAGGCAAAGATTGTACTGATGAATCTATAGTCCAAGGAATGTCAGAGGCAAAGGAACCTCAAGAAACTAAGAAGAAGCAAAGAAAGATTCTTCCCTAGAGCCTTCAGAGGAAGTCTGGCCCTGTCAACACCTTGATTTCAAACCACTAGCCTCCAGAACTGTGAGGGAATAAATTTCAGTTGTTTTAAGCCACGCTGTTTACAATAATTTGTTATGAGAGCCCTAGCCAGCCTATCTTCTTATACTTTTACATACACTAGGGGTTTTTGGGGGCAGTTTCGTTTTGTTTTGATTCATTTTTGCATCCAGGACATGCAGGCCACTGCCTATGTATAAAACTAAATTGATCTACCCACAGCTACCTCAAATTTGGTGCATGGTTTACTATTATAGATAGCAAGGAAAGGAATTATAAAGTAAAAGAAGAAACAAATGAATGAAAACAGTTCTGAAAAATGAATGAAAAGAGGGAAACTTAAAACCCCAGAAAAGAAAAGAAAATATACAGACACAGAGTTTATTATGAATAATCTTAAATTAGAGGGAAAACACACGAGTTTGCAGGAATGAAGTTATTTCTTAACAGAAATACATCACTTTGTGATCATACTGATCTAAATTTAAATCCCAGTAACATATGTGTGATTTTAAAGAAGTCATATAATGTTCATGACTGTGTAAAATGGAAACACTACTGTTAATACTTGCCTACAAATGTTGGTGTGAGGATTATAAAGAGTTCAGCAGCCTGTCAGAAACATTCAGTATATGGTAACAATAATTGTTAGAAGACGGTGGGGTGGGGTGGCTCACGCCTGTAATCCCAGCACTTTGGGAGGCCGAGAAGGGTGGATCGCCTGAGGTCAGGAGTTTGAGACCAGCCTGGCCAATATAGTGAAACCCTCTCTCTACTGAAAATACAAAAAATTAGTTGGGCATCGTGGCGGGTGCCTGTAATCCCAGCTACTCAGGATGCTGAGGTAGGAGAATCACTTGAACCCGGGAGGCGGAGGTCGCAGTGAGCCAAGATCGTACCATAGAACCCTAGCCTGGGCAAAAAGAGCGAGACTCCATCTCAAGGAAAAAAAAAAAAAAAATATATATATATATATATATTTAGAAGAGAGAACGAAGGACATCAAAGGACATGGAGCATAATTTCTTCAGCTCCCCTCTAGTCCCCTTTCATTCATTACAAAATTAATGTTTATCAGTTCATGGATACAGTGGCGCTCACCTGTAGTCCCAGCTACTCAGGAGAGTGAGATGGGAGGATAACTCGAGCCCAGGAGTTCAAGACCAGCCTGAGCAACATAGTGAGACCCTGTCTCTAGAAAAAGTTATCTATTTATCCATCTATATCAGTTCAGCTAAGTGCCACCTGGAACCAAACCCAGGGGAAAAAATACAAAATTGGTTAAAGAAAAATGATGGTAGAAACAGCAGCAAACAGCACAGAAAGGAGGAGCCCTGGAGCTACTCCAGCCTGTGCCATTGCAGTTAAGCCCAGGACACAGAGCACAAGGGAGTGGTGCCTGGCGGGAGGGAAAGGTTTTGTTGTTGTTGTTGTTGTTGTTGTTGTTGTTGTTTGAGACAGAGTCTTGCTCTGTCGCCCAGGCTGGGGTGCAGTGGCGAGATCTCGGCTCACTGCAAGCTCCGCCTCCGGGGTTCACGCCATTCTCCTGCCTCAGCTTCCTGAGTAGCTGGGACTACAGGTGCCCACCACCACGCCCGGCTAATTTTTTTTTTTTTTTTTTTTT